>NC_140940.1:38043851-38643851 GCF_014529385.1 Adiantum capillus-veneris
AGGGGTGGTTTAGAACCATCTTTGGCTCCAAATCTCTGTTAGCAATGAACATGAAACCATTGAAACCGTCACTTCCTTCCCCATAAAAGATAAGTTCTTTTCCTATAGCCTGTTTTCTCTTGCTACGAGCATCTAGATGGTGCTCTTGAATGGCCTAGCAATTGACTGCCTTCTCTTTCTTCACTTCTTCCCAGAAGAGAGTGCCCTTCTTTCGAGTTTTTAATCCCTTCACGTTCCAAGATTGAATAGAGAGAGTATCCATCATTAGGAAAGTGGGACAAATTCTTCTGCCTCTAGGAACTCTTCAACAAAGTTCCCATTCAGGTTGTCCTCTTTCATTGGCTCCTTTTCTATTGGAACCTGCATGGTATCCAGCTTGGAAGTGAAAAGGTCCTCTTGATTCGTCTTCACCAAAACTTCGAATATGTTGTCATATAGGAAAGGAGGCTTTGGGAAATCCGGCGGGAGACCTTTGATTTGTCCCAGTCCCTAGCCTGCACTTTGAACCGTTTACATGAAATATGAGATACTTGTTGTCAGTCCTCATCTTTTGACCTAAGCGTTGGAGACATCATGATCTTCTGCATTACTGGGGTGGCCATTCTTTGCTGAGTGGTGGATGAAAAGCGGTAGTTTTGGGTGGTCTTGCCCTTACCCCGGTTGCGATGATCTTATTTCTCCATATGTTTATCCGAGTTGACTTTATTTTGACCACCCTCTGCCTTGCCAAGATTTTCAGTAGGCTTCTTTGTTGGATCTACTGTATTCGTGCCACACTGTGAGGGAGCCTGTAATTCGCTTCTCTCCATCACTTGGTCTATAGGCTTTAGCACCTCAGCGGGACATGCCCTCGCATAATGTCCTCATTTGTTGCATTTGAAGCATGCCTCGAAGAAGGTGTTAAAGTTCATGGGAATGATCTTTAGTCCTACCCCAACATTCACCACCAAGTTCTTTGGCTGTGGCTTCCGCAGATCCCACCGATTCAAACCTTGTTTGCTGCTACACCCGAGGCTCTGGCAGATGGGACAAAAAATGGATCACCAAGCAAAGTTGTGTGGTCCTTCAAGTTCTTTCTAAGCCATATGGGGAGGTTGACAAACTCCAACCTTAATGGGTAGAGATCCTTGAATGCCTCGTTAGATTCAAATAGAGGGTCCCAAGCGAGCACACACACCGGTGCACGATTGAAGAACAACTGGATTTTCACCAAAACCCTCTCAACCATTGCACTCTCGTTGAACTAAACACCACGAATCCTTTTGCTATATATTGGGTGAACATTACCGAGCCGTGCTGATTCAGAACCAGTGGATTCCAGAGCGAGTTTTATTGAGCTCCATTCTATTGGGAACTCTCCCCATAAACCCGAAGACGAGAGTGGAATTTGCAACCTTCACAAGTTGTCTTTTCACAATGGCAGGGGGAACAACCACCATAACGGCATCTTCCACCTCGACACACTATGGGAGCGCCTTCTCGAGTGCTTGGAAATCTCTGTCCCCTTTGGCCACTTACGGAGCATCCTCCTGCGTTACTGAATCTTCACGCGACCTTTTGTTCAATGATAGTGCACAAAGGATTAACGCTAGGTCATTTTCCAACTGCGTTTTTCTTTGTTTCAGTTCCTCCTTACTCAGATTAGTAAGGGAGCTTTGACCGCTATCATCGGCACCTGGTTTTGCAAAGTTGCTTGTCGGATTGATAGCCTTAGAGCGTCGAGCTGCTCTTTGCCTGCCACCACTGCTTCGGGGAGCTCGCCATGGCGTGGTGCAAAGCCTCACCGACACCCCCCCTTCTATTCAAAACTTAACCCCAAGTAGGTTCCCCACAGAAGCAACACCTTTGCTTTGCCGAAAAGTAAACAAAAATGGGAAGCCTAAGAAGAAGTGCTGAAAAGCGATTATTTACTTTAGAAAATAATCGTGAATAAAGGCACTAGCAAAAGCGATTATTTACGAAGCTGCGACTCTTCTAAGCGCGATTATTAACTGTGAGCGTGAAGCCCAGCACATGAAGATGGCGATGGCTCTACCTTCTATGCTCATTCCGCTTCTTATAAGCCCGTGTTTGTTGCACTATCTTTTTCTTTTAATACCGCGACGTATGCAAGGTTCAGAGAGCACAAACTCTACCCACAACAAAAACACTGCCCAAACTAGACAGTGCTCAGCAAAGGGCTGCAGCTTTTCTCCCGAGGAGAGCCAACCTCAACTATATGCAAGTCGGGAATGTTCTTGAACGACATCGCAAAGAAGGGTTTTCTGTGGATGCGCACTGAGAACGCCGTGTTTTCAATTGAGCAGCAAGCGTGCGATGCACACAAGTCTGCAGTTGGCTGACAGGGCTTGCTCAAGAGCTTAAGTTGCACTGCCATCATCCGTCACCGCACCGCACCCTCACGTTCCTTCCTAGGAGACATCTTCACCTCAAACCTAAAACCTCTACCCCTATTGTTTTAGAATGTTAAATTGAAGCTTCACCTTATAGTAAATTCTATAGATACATACATACACACTTACACGCACACACACAAACATATATATATATATATATAATTTACATGCACACATATACAGAGACACATGTATATATATTGATGAGTTTTTTTAATTTCACATTTCATTTCATAGTCTCACATGGCTTGATTTTTTTTGCATTCTATAATTTAATTTTAGTCCATATTCGAGAAAGTCTCTTTATTAAGTGATCATCGGTCGAGTTTCCTCCTCACAAATAAGCAAACCAAAAATACGTAAGATTTTTGAACTATTTTTCACATATTTTCCAGTTTTTCTTCCCATTATTACCATGGTTTGCAATTGGCTAGTCTCAATTTTCACTCGATTCAAGGATAAGTTGAGGCAATCTTTTTTCGATCACTTTCAACTTAATGATATTATCACTTTCTTATTGTTTTAGAAAGCCATCGTGACCCTTTCACTTGTTTATTTCAAATTTCATTTCACACCCTCACATGGCTTGACTTTTCTTACATTCTATAACTTAATTCTAGTTAATATTCAGGAAAGTCTCTTTTATTAAGTGGCCATCGGCTAAGTTTCCTTCCCACAAAGAAGCGAACCAAAATTACTAGCATATATTTAAAATTTACAAATTTTTGAACTATTTTCTACATATTTCACTAGTTTTTATTCCCTTTACCATGGTTTGCAACTAGCTAGTTTCCATTTTCAACGAGCTCAAGGCTAAGCTGAGCCAATCTTTTCTTGAACACTATTTAAACTCAACCTAATGATTTTATCACATTCTAATTATTTTAGAAAGCCACCGTGGTTCTTTCACTTGTTCAATATTGCAATGTGAGCGTCTTTATATCTCAAAAGAACCCAATCATAGGGTTAGCACATAAAACTATATTTACTCGTGGGGCCCTATAGCTAACAAGGTATAAAACATGAAGAACACTAGACCCAAAGTAGATGTAAATGGGTAATGCATGTGCACCCCATCTCTCATTAATTAGATAATCTTTACTCATACTCCGACAAAACTACATGATGAGTCTACAATACTGCTACATGCATGCATAATTGAACTATTTGGAGTGTTGTGAAAGACGTTTGAGCAAGAGTCATATTGTGAGAATTGTATGTGTATGTGTGGGCTCATGGACTTGCACTTTTTCTTTTTTTTTTTTTTGGGGGGGGGGGGGGGGGGGGGGGGGGGGGGGGGGGGGGGGAAGGGAGAGAGAGAGAGAGAGAGAAGCTTTCTATTGTAGCATTTACATGGCACCACTAAGTCAAAATAGCGAGGTCCAATGAACAAGAAAATTATTAGCAAAAAGCCCCAATAGCCTCTTCTCTACTGATACATGATGAGTATGAAAAGATTACAAAAGGTTAAAAGGGAAAGATTCAAAGGCAGCTAAGGAGCCTTTTATTAATTAATAGTGAGGGCCCACTCGATAGAATGGTGGGCATTCACGCCATTGCCGCGGCTGTTGGCCGGGTGGCTTGTGAAATGGGGCATGATCTCCAAGCACTTCAGGAGGCAGTGCAAGTTGATGCACAAGTGCCCAAAAAATTACAAATAGAAGGGGAATAATTGGAAAGGTGGATTGCTTAGGCAGCTGATTATGATGCATGGGAATGGGATACAAAGAAGGGATCATCAGCACAATATACATTTGGGATAAGGTGTACATGAGGCTAGGATTATGAGGTTTTGAGGGCAAAGTCACACACACACACACACATGTTCAAGGTGGGCGCTAGCTTACCGTACACACGCAACGTGTTCATCAAAAATGGCATTCTTGATTAACCCATGCAAATGCTGGCTTGGCTTGATCATTGCATGTGTTGATCAAGAATGGAGCTAAAAATATTGGGGTCTTTTTCTTTTTTCTTGGTTGATGAGGTTCAGAATTGGTCCCCTTCAAAAGTTTGGCCAAATTGCCAGTTGGAGGGGGCTACATCATAGGCAGCCATGGTGCGGCCATCACTCGTAGTCACTCGGAAGGATAAGCTTTGCCCACAGAGGTTTCCCCCATCCTTCCAATTTTGACCCCACGTGCGCTGCATTTGCTGCCATCCTGTCCCCGATCCCTTGACCTCCACCGAGCGCACGTCTCCCGCGCCCCCCACATTCGTCACCAACACCAAGTTGAAGAAGGTGTGACCATTCACTTGGAAACGGACACCGCCAGACCGGGAGCATTGAACCCTGCACATGGTCTTAGCATCATTAGCAGTGCTCCAAATAAACTTTTATATAGGAACTTGGAAAGCCTGTACATGAGAACTTTAAGAGGTAAATTGACTAAATTAAGAGGTTTTTATGCTAGATCTCACTAAATTTAGCAGGGTTTCAAACCTTCAAATTTAATATTTGGAGGTAAATTTCAAGATTTGTAGGCTTTAAGACTAAATTTCTCTAAAGGTTAGAGGTAAATTGACTAAATTTAAAGGCTTTAATAGTAGATTTTAAAGGTTTTCTAGCCTCAGACATATATGTAGGTAAATTTTTAAAATTTATACACAAGAAGTTTTGGATAAATTCTCACAATAATTCCCACATTGTGACTTACCTCAACACCATGAGCTTCTGTGAACGAGGCACCGTATACTTAGCTAGGTACGATTGGGGGAAGGGGACCGCCGGCCCGGTGGGGGGGCCAGCGGTCCCCTGCCCCCAATCGTACCTAGCTAGGTATACGGTGCCCCTCGAGCAGAAGCTCATGATGTTATGCATTGTATGAAAAACACTGAAAAAGACTCTGTTTTCCGACATGAGAAAATTTCTAAATCTTCTAGTGTTAGGTGGGATCACAATAGACCTAAGTTTTATGCAAATGCTTATTATCATCCCTGCAACATGAATACATAGAAGGGGAGAGGTCACTGGCAGCAAATTAATGACATGCTGTTATGAATGCACACTACATCAATCAGGGCTCTGACATGGTTCTACATTGACCAACAGGAACCCTGCAACATGAATAAATGCCACTGGCAGCATTAAGGGCATGCTGTTATGAATGCACATTACATCAATCAGGGCTTTCTGACATGATTCTACATTGACCAACCGGCCTACCTTCGGAAGAGTAGAGGCACATGGCCATATGGAATTTGTGCTATCTGCGAGAAGGCAGGCTGTGCCAAATCAAAGTGCTGCTTGGGAGAATCGCACCACCCACCATTGCTGCCTTGTGGACACAGGTTTGTTGCCGTCACCACAATAGATGGCTGTCCAGCTAAACATCCGTCACTTTCACATTTTATCTCGAAGCATGCCCCGCAAGTGTCGCCTCCGGTAAAGAGCGGAGCACTTAAGGCGGTGGTTAGGGTACCATATGCAGAGATTTGATTTCCATATCCACAAGCCCCATCTACACACATACATACAGAGATCAAAACATTAGCTTTTGGCTGACATTTAGCTAATTCCTCTTGCATTGCCCTCATCATGAAATCTTACCATTTGTCCCAGAGGCGTCGCTGCCGCCATAGTATGTGGCATGTGCTTGACTCCACCCAGAATTCCCCTCTCCTCCTCTTCCGTAGTATCCGCCCAGGGAGACGCAAAAACTGCTCAGTCTCATCATGACAAGGATGGAAGCCATGAGGGCTACATGCTGCTGCGACAAGCTTCTTGGCATGGCTGATCCTCTTCTTCGCGAGCCTGACGAACTAAGGTGCGTAATAACCAAAGCAGAGAAGAAGAGGATGGGTTACAGGAGCTGGGCGATGACGGTATAAGTAGAAGTGTTCATGGAGGGGCAATTAGAGTACACACACAGAATGCGCTCTCTCTCTCTCTCTCTCTCTCTGTGTGTGTGTGTGTGTGTGTCTGTGGGTGATTGCGGTGATGTGAAGGCAGAGAATTGAAGAAGAGAGCAGCACTTGCAGATCAGACGTCGAAGCAGAGAATGAGTGGCCCCAAGTGGCTTGCATGTGCGCATGTGGAAAGTTGGCCATGCTTTTGCCTACAAAATGGGGCTTCTATTACTTTTCAGGTTATTGAAGAAGTTGATCCGTGCTGGAGGCTCATCACCTAACTCCTCCGTGTCGGCAATTTGCTAACATTTCACATTCACTGCGACTTAACAATAACCTCATATCCACATTTGGAGACAAAGTGGAAACACCGTTCACGCTTGATCCGATCCGACCGCCCAATTGCCGCACACGCATGGTCAATTTGTTTGACAACCAATCAACCACCTACTCATCAACGGCACACCGAAACAGATACAATCAAGACTATGTGTGCCAACTGATAATTAACAGTTAGAAGTTAATCCTTTTTCTTCACAGTCGGTCTATCTTTTCCTGAAGCTTGTTGGCAAAGTTGAGGGCCTCCTCATATTTACTGGCTAGCTCAAGCACTTCATCCTTCATCTCCTGTACCCAATTATAGATCACATCTAGAGACCCATTGTCGTCAAGGAATCCTAGAGGTCTGCAGCCCTTCCTGCATAAAGCTCCATGGGTATTCAGTTGTAATTTTGCTTCTCCCTTATAAATTCAAAGCGTTGGAGAGGGGGAATGGGGAGCACGTCCAGCGCGCCAACACGGTTTGCCAACTATAGCCCAGGGCACACACTGCACCCCAATCCACTTTGCGAGCACCTTCGACTCGCTCGATTCACCGAACTCTGCGCGCACATGCGCTCACATAGACACACCTGAACTCACACAACCCGCACCCATCTGCAATAGCCTTTGCGCACTCCCACTCATTCAAAACACCACACGCACTCTCTCTCTCTCTCTCTACAATACTCCGTCGGAGCGGTACACACTTGCCGACACGCCCGCACGCACAGACACGAGAGCAAAACAGAAAGGGGGAAAGGGGGGATGAGACCGCGCAAGAAACTCGACTGCAATGCGTAGTTCTTCGTCATTCACGCAAGAAATTGTACAATCCTCATAGCCGCAACCGGTGTGGACCAAAATACACGAAAGGGCGAGCCCTGCTCAAGCCCGAGCACAAAGTTTCCATAGTCTTCCTGCTCCTCGTGAGCTCTCCATGCCTCCAAAACGAGCGAGCAGACAAAAAAACTAAAAAGACCCCCTCATTTACCAAAAAAAACGTTTTTTATGAGGCCTCTTTCTTCATTTTAGCATTTTCGCTCCTCCTGTGACACTTGGCGGGCTGTGTTCACCACCCAAAGACTTCCTCTTATCTCATATGAGCCCCTAGGGAGCAACGACGGCGCCGTCGTTGCTCCTAGGCGGGTAAAAAACCTCCTTCTCAAAAGACTTTTGCAACGAGGGCCACTGCCCGTGTGAAACTGGGCTAGCCACGCAATCATGCCATGTCATCACCCTCCTCGCGCGCGCGTAGCCGCCCAAAACCACCGCACCGCCGCCTGCAGCACCACCACAACAGCGCCATGCGCGGACGCCATGGCCACGAGCTCCCAAGGAGCCCCTCTCTCCCTTTGTGATACTAAGGGGGCCTCATGGCTCAGCCCATATAGTCCGAGCTCCCGGCCTCTCACTCCGCATGTGGGACTTTCCAGTGTGCCACGTGGCACCCTCCAATGCCTTGGCCTTCAAACCTCATGAAATACTTCACATGAAGAATGAAAACCATCCAAATTTTTTGGCCTCCTTGTATAAGCTTTCCTTTGTGGCTCCCGGACCCGATTGCCAAGCAGAAGAAACCAACGGAGACTCCACATTCCCGGCCCCGTCTACACCTGTCATCTCTGCATTTCAAACCATCTGCACCCTCGAACTAAGGCCTCTAAAACAAGGAAAAAACATCTGCAATTTTTAGCCGCCCAAATGCTCCCAACTTCATTTCATTGTATCTGACCGAACGAGCATCCGATGGACGTGCAGTCGATTCCAACTAGCTCCACATGGTAAACATTCCCACCGAGAACCTTGGCAAGGCTCAAAAACCACCAGATGGCACATCTTCCCATGTAGCCAAGTGGGCTCAGAACCGGCCCCCGAAAAATCTTCAAATGACCATAACTTGCTATCTAGATCTGCGATTCACAATCCGAGAAGACAGGCATGCTCCACAACTCGAGCACTTCACGCATAGGCACTCACATCATCTTTTGCCAACCACTTGCACCTGCCCAATCCGACGAGGATCTACAACGCACCCCACTTCAAATGGCCATATCTCTCTTATCAGCGGGCTCCGTTTGATGAGCCGTCTGGACCTGCTCGAAAAGCACACCAAGGGCCACACTCTGGCATGCAAAACCACCACTTCGGGCATATAGACCCACCATCCAATTTAGTGCCTGACAACACACCCATGGCCTAAAAGGCCGCATCAAGCATACACTTTCACCTGCCCTTGGCTGCAGCCGCACTTCACAGCTACACTATCACCTAGGCCCGCATCTGCTCGACCACATAGCCCCGCTTGTGCCCATTTCTATCGTCGACAGCATTTGGTTGCACCATCATTGCCCACCCCCTTGTTGAGCATTTATGCTCAACCAAAAGCATACTCACTGCACACCAAAACGGCACAACCACACCAACACTGAGCAAACCTCAAACCACACCACAACCTGTATGTACAATATATACATAGCTCCTTGTTGCTGCTCATCGGGCGGGTTGCCCAACCCCCTGGACTATCTGCTATCAACCTCCAAGGTCAAACACCTGGCATTAGCCATCACCATCCACCTGCTGCACCTCCCTATAGAACTGCTCCCCAACACCAACCCAATAGTGCATATAAAATGCACCCAACATCTCCTCACTACTCCGCACAGTCACTAGCATCCAAGCATTCAAAAGAGCACTTCCGTGCTCACCACTTTGCCCAACGGCCATACCAACACTGGCACCAACATCAGCATACAAACCTGACCCTCCCTCCCAACCATGTAATGTGGAGGCACCCTCCACGGACTCATGCAACTGGCGTACTGCCCACTGCACTGCTGCACTCACAAGCATGGCTTTCAACACCCAATGGCACATCTCCCTCGATGGCCTAGCTGCATCCATAACCTGCTCTTTCTCTTTGTCCATGGCCAAAAGTACCTGTTCATCACCCAAACCTGTGGCGGCCTCAAGCAACGGCTCCTCGAGCTCATCCTTGCACATAGAGCCACACAGCTCACCTAATGCCTCTTGCAGACCACTCTCTTTAACCTGTTCACTTTCCACAACCATGGCAGCTACCTCTTTCCCGGCCAAGCTCCGAACCTGTCTCACTATCAAAGCCCACTGTACGGCCACTTTAACCAGCATCACCATTAACATGGTGCCGCACAAAACCTTTGCCTGCATACTATCATCCTCAAGCTCGGGCACTATCACCTGCTCTTCGACCACAGTAGCAACCATCACATCTTCATGTACATAGCAGGGTAGCTTTACCTGCACCATTTCAAGCTCATTGGAATCTGTCTCCTCGCCATAGGACGCGGACTTGTCCTCTCTACCTGTATCCCACAAATTGGAGCTCGAACTCTCATCACCACTGCTATAGGCCGACTCGGTAGCTACATCTTCACTCTTAAGCTCCACAAAGGCTTGACCACTGCCAACTTGGCCCTGCACACTCTTATCATCAAGCTCCAAACTCTTGGCATCTCGGCCACAATCTGTCACTTTCTCAAGAAAACCCTCCACAAGAACATGCTCTACTGCCTCTTCAAGCTTCACTTGGCACCTGGAATCTACCATCTTCGTTGCATACAGACTCTCTTGAACACATGGCTTTCCCTCGTTAGCAAGCACATCCACCATTGGCACTAGCATCCTGCAAGCAGACACCTCCGGACAAGCAAAATTCACCATTGGCCTTACCTTAGCAGGCTGCATACTTTTCATCATTGGCACCATCCTCTGCGGGCCCAAAGAACACCCTGCTGTTGCCACAATCAGCGCACAATCTACCGGTTTAAGCAAGCCAAGCTCCACTTTTCTTCTCACCTTGCGGCTCTTTAACCTGGCAACCTGGACCGCTTCACCATAGCACCTAGTCTCTTCATCATCAACCTTTTCTCAAACGACAGGATGCAAACAAGCCAAAAACTTTTCCAATTTGAAGCAGTCGCCGTTAACCACATGCGTAACAGCCACCAACTGTTTCCAGTGAGCTTCAAACTCTGCCACAATGTGCGCTCCTTGCCGCACTGTCGAAGCAAGGGCCTTGCCTAACACTGTGTGTGAGCCATAGACGGCTCCAAGAACACAACTAGCTTAACTAGTAAGCTCAAAAGAGGGCAATGGTGTGTCACTCACCGCTCTATGCTCCTGCCATGGAGGATTCCTCGCCGCGAAGAAGAAGGAGACGCCGCTACGTCGCGCTCAACCGTTTCACCGCCGTGGTGCCGCCGCAATGCTCGATCGCTCTCTCTCTCTCTCTCTCTCTCTCTCACACACCACACACACACACACACACACACACACACACACACACACACATACACACACACACAAGGAGGTGAAGAAGAAGAAGATGGAGATGGAGATGGAGCAAGAGCACTCTTCTATTGCACAAATGAGAGAATGAGTGAATTTTAGGTTTAGTTGGCTTTTATATGAGCTCACCCCATTCACACTTGGGCGCCCATACTTAGCCAACTAATCCCTTGAATGTCCCAGTTACAGTGCGCTTCTCATCGGCGATCACTCTTACCCTTTTCCTATTGGTCCGACAAGCCCGATACCTGACTCTACCAAATACATAATACACGTCCGTCGTAGGTGATGGTTCGTCGAGGTGGAAGAGCATTTGAGATGAATTTCCTTAGCCTTCTTCAGTCACTGCAAAATCAAACAACATTGGCACAGTAATTGCATTCTCATAAGTGATTAAAAAGCATATGCAGTTTTAGGTAGACAAATTGATTGGTAAAAGAATTTCAAACAATTTGTCAGCAATGAACATTAAATTGCAATGTAATCAAATGCATAAACAGATGTAAAGGTAAAAAATTAACAAGTCTGGGGTCGCTAATTTGACGATCGAAAGGCACTAGAGATCGAATATTAATACCATGGGTAAGCTTCTTAATTTTCTGTGGTCAATTAAGTTGTTTAATCACGAGAGCCAAGTATTCATGTTCGAGGGCTAACTAGAGGCTATATCTAGAAGACCTTGTAGTTAAGCTACCATAAAAGGAATTTCTCATGAAATCATCGCCTGACTGAATACTTTTTCTTTGACCCCCCAAAGTCTTTTCACAGTGATTCAATTTGATGTGTGTGCTTATTTTGTATGCCTTGGGTTTTTTGCTTTTCAAGGAAAAGCGTCCACATTGGGAACCTCTAGGGCTCTAGTACCATAGGCAATACATGTGAGTGAAGTACCAAATCAAGCTGCGATTTCTCTTCCATCTTAAGATTTTACAGTGTGGCACTTTGATTTTTTGTTTGTTCATGTTCAGCATTTTAATTTGTAACTTTGGGGGGTCATATAACACTGATACACCTCCCCAGGCTCATCACACTAGTTAACTCCCTTTATAATACTTAAGCTAAAGGTCAATAGGGTCAAGCCCACTAGAAAGCCCTAGTACATTTCACACAATGCTACCTAAATCGGATTAAGAACCTAAGTAACCATTGATTATTAGGAAGGCATTCCCCATGGTATTAAGAGAAGATCTCTAACACCTAACTTGGTCAAACTAGCTTAGTCGGACTGCTTGATTTTTAAACCTAGACAAGTGATTATGACAAAAAATTACATTGAATTAAATGTTTGATACTAAGCAAATGCGGTGAATATTAGGCTACCAATCACAATTAAAGCAGACAATCATAGATGCAAAAAAGATAAGGGGCAATGCTAATGGACAAGAAACACCCGTTTGTGTCGATGGTCGCGCTTGATTTGAAGAGTGAGTCGAGATAAAGATTCCATGAAGGTCCAAATCCTATCAATAGCAACACGCTCCTTTACACACTAGGAAACAAAAGGAATACCTCCAGGAGGCACATTAGTGGGAAAAGGTACCAACACTTATTGAACACAACAAAAAACATAAGGAACCCTAACCTAATTATTTGCACTCCCCCTAGAGAGTCAAGGGAATAGGATATTGTAGAGGTTGGGGAAAACCCTAAGGCTAAACCCCTATCCTCGTCGTCGAGATAAACAAAGTCATCATCCATGAGACCATATGTGCCATCCGTGTAGTCCTGTAAATTTTCTTCTTCATCATAGGTGCCCATGTTTACTAAGAAGGTCACTAGACGCCTATAGTCATCTTGGCCAAAAGGGTAGGCTTGTGCAATGGGAGAAACGCTCTCTACTAAGTGTGGATCAGACGTGGTCAAGAGACGTATCAGCCATTCTAAATCCTCAAAATTCCTCTCACATGCTAGCATACCTATCAAATCCCATTCACATGCAAGCACTGGAAAGACCATGTGAAATATTTGGAAAAAGTAACGAGGGTACCTCTCACCCAAGGCAGGAGTGGATGACTCTAGCGTACTGATCCACATAAAACACAAACTTGATAGCAAGAAGGTAATAGTGAAATTTCTTTACTGCGTAAATCATAGCTAGACCTTCGCGCTCTGTAGTAGTGTAGTTCATCTCAAGATCATTTAATTGGCGACTTGCAAAGCTAATAGGGTAGTCCAATTTATGTTCTCCTGGTTGAGTTAGAACACACCCAATAGCAAAGTTTGATGCATCAATATGCACATGAAAAGATACATTCCAATCAGGTGTTCGCAGGATTAAAGCACTTGTTAGGGCCTTCTTTAATAACTCATAAGATTGATGACATTCGTCCGTCCAGTGAAACTCGATAAGAAGCTTGTACAATGGACGTGCTATCTCAGCAAAGTTTAAAATAAACCTTCGATAATAACCAACATGGCCCATAAATCTTTGAGCTCCTTTATAGTTTGTAGGTGGTGGCAAATCGGCAATGGCTTTAATCTTACTCTCATCTGTGGATATCCCGTTCTTGGACACTATATGCCCTAGAATGACTCCATGCTTAACCCAAAATTGGCATTTGAAAGGGTTCAATGAGATGCGATAAAATCTGCACCTTTCAAATATTTTTCGTAGATATAACAAATGCTTCTCCCAAGAAGAATAAACACAAAGGTCGTCTAGGAAAGCTTCACAAAACTCCCTTAGAAATTCTTTAAACACAGTGTTTATTAATCGTTGGAATGTAGCATGGGCATTTGTTAAGCCAAAAGCCATAACACGAAATGCAAACACTCCAAAATCTGTGATAAAAGCAGTTTTAGCTTGGTCCTCTAATGCAATTGTGATTTGATTGTAACCAGAGTACCAATCTAAAAAGCTATAAGCTTCCTTGCCCGCAACTCTCTCAAGCACATGTTCTGAATATGGCAAGGGATAATGATCTCTCCTAGTAGCTACATTAACTTTCTTGAGGTCCACGCACACTCTTAGTTTACCATTCTTTTTTGGCACAATGACTATTGGAGAAACCCATTCTGAGTGCTCAATAGGGTATATGAATCCACATTGGATAAGTTTTTCAATCTCCTCTTGTACAATTTTGGCGTACTTAGGATTCATTGGATAGGGTCGTTGCTGGACGGGTTTAGCAGTGTTGATCATGGGAATTGTATGTTGCACCACAAAAGGTGGAACGCCCTTCATGTCATGATATGTCCAAGCAAAGATATCCTTGTATTACTTGAGGAGCTCCTTAAGTACAGCCTCTTTAGTTCCGGTAAGGTCTTGAGCAATAAAGACTGGCTTAGACTCCTCACCTGGTTCTGCTAATTCTATCTCTTTAACTACCGATGGACCATCATAGACTCCAATGCTTCCATTGGTAGGTATTCGTTGGGCTTTGGCATACACAACCTTTCGCTCTCCCGTGGTATACGATTTAAAATGTTCAGAGGCTGTATGTAAGTCAGCAGGCTCTTGTCCTGATAGAGACCTTTCTTTTAGTTCTGCCTCCTTTTGTTGTTGAGCTAACTCTCGGTTTTGACGTCTTCTTATAGTTCGACTCAATTTCCGCTCTGTAACCTCCAATTGAGTGAGGTCAATGGGTCTCGGGCTACACCACATGACACTCTGGAGATGTTCACTCCAATTGTCTACTAGCTTTCGATGAGCATCGCATGCCCCTAGATAGCTAAGCCATTCTGCAGTAGATCTTTCCTTGTTTATCCTAGCTCTCACATTTGCTCTATATCGTCGTCTCTTATATAACCTTTGTTTCTTGTTAAGGTTTTGATTTTGGTAAATGTTTGAACTTGACTCGCCTAATAGGTCTTCGCTTGTATCTTCTTCACTCTCATATAAATTACCATAGATGGTCCTACTAGGCCTTGAGTATTCAGTTTCTATACTTGGTTCACTCGATGTTTCTTCATGTTCTGAATCCATTTCTCCCTGAGATTCCATTTCTGATGTGTATTGGCCTGAAGCCTTTGAGGAATCATCGGTTTCACTCTCAGGTAGGTGTGCCTCTTTCTTATCATCGGATGTTACATGCGCTACACCTAACAAGTTTACTGGTGCAATGTGTGGTATCTCTTCCCCATCTGGTGTTACCCAGGTTGTTCCTCTAGCTCCCCATGTATCTATAGTTGCCGCTAGGTGTACCCAATCGACATAGTCTGACTCAGCCATTCCGGGTAGGATATCCATATAAGGAGAGTTCTCCCCAATATCCGTGTCCTCGTTACACGTGTAACAATACTGTAATGGAGCTGAGTGAATTATTGTGTATGATCGATTATCAATGATGAATTTATTTCCTAGAGGATGCGTTCGACCACTTAAAAGATCAACTCGAATGACAGAGTCTTGCAACTATAAGTAGACGTGGTTTTTAGACCAGTCATGCACCATTTTTGCTTCCCTCATGAATGGATGCCCTAAGATCATCTCAAATGACATAGGATGCTTGGAAAAATCCATAACAATGAAAGTCTGCCTTACCTTGTGTCCCAAAACCTTGATTCTGAGATCCTTTAGCATTCCAATAGGCGTAACAATAGATCCATTAGCCATTTTTACCACTACGCTTGTGGCTTCAAGGTGAGGTCGCCCCATAGACTCCCAACAACTCTTTGTTACCATGCTGACTCCCGCACCACTGTCAAGGACCCCCTTTACAGTTAATCCTTTAGTAGTGATTGGTAGAGTAGCATTAGATTCATCACCTTCAAAGTATTTCCCCAGCTTGTTAATGGGTACTTCAATTACAGATTCATGTCCCGCTAGGTGAGATGGTGGTGCTAAATGTTGACTCTTTGTTACCATGCTGACTCCCGCACCACTGTCAAGGACCCCCTTTACAGTTAATCCTTTAGTAGTGATTGGTAGAGTAGCATTAGATTCATCACCTTCAAAGTATTTCCCCAACTTGTTAACGGGTACTTCAATTACAGATTCATGTCCCGCTAGGTGAGATGGTGGTGCTAAATGTTCCTCATCATTCATTACCGAGTCAGGTTTGTTCATATGTGAAAACTGTGGTAATCCGGCGTGTAATTCTCCATTGAGGAAGGCTCGAAGAGCTGAGACTAGCTTGGGGTCTTTATATAGTTTGGACATGATGGTGGTTCTAACTTCTGAAGACATGAAATCCATCAATTTGGCAACATTTAATGGCATCTTGTGGGACGTAGGACCCTGACAAGAGAACGGTGAAGATGGAATCTCCACTTCCTCAAGGGGGTCGGGCATTCCCTCACCAAAAATTCTCTCTAGTAGGAAAGGTGTGTGTCCACTTTCAGATGTCCTACCCTCACTCTCTTCCTGAATGATACTGGGTATAGCTAAGGGCCTGTAGTTCTTGTGAGGTTGAACTTGTGTGGAAAACACTGTGTCCGACATCTGGATATGTTTGGGTTCAGGTTCTAATGTTCGTTGAGTTTCTTCCACCAAACCCCTCAGTTGTTGGACTTGTTCGATTTCCACTGTTGGGTTTGGATAGGTTCCAATCTTTCTCTTGCAATCCTCATTTTTTGTCTCTCGTGGCTTATCTTGGGGGTTCGCAACTGGGTGGTTTAACTTTGAATACTCTTTTGGTGTTCGTCGTAATTCCCTCTCGTGATCCTCCTCACTGGCTTTTTCCTTTGTAGTAACAGTTTTGGTCTCCGTGGTCTCTATCGAATCTGAGTCATCCTCAGGGTCATTCATATACACGGGATCCTCTCCTATCCCTATGTTAGTCTTTGAACTAGGTTTTGAGCTAGAAGCATTAAGGGATTTCTTTCTTCGTGTTTTCTTCTTTCTCGCTCGGCCAATGGATGCAGCATCTCTCTCTTCGAGGATGCAATTTTGCTTTTGGAGCATCGACCGTGTGAGTGCATTCATTGGTGCTATGTTTATAGTTGGTGGTGTCCCATCAATAATCTCTATTATGTTCAATGGTGTGATTTTCGGTGCGTTTGGATTGTTAGGACACTGTGCGATCAAATGATCTATGCCGCAACGATTACAAGTGAGTATTGGCATTGCCAATGCATTCCCTTGCCTTGTTTGCATTAGTGCAGCATTCTTTTGCATTCTAATGGGGCACTCAGCTACTCGATGTGGTCCACCACATTCGTAGCACTGAAGAGGTGGTCTCCTGGCAAAACTATTAATGTTTTGGCCTCTTGCTGCTAGCGCAGTAGCTTGATATACCGGTTTGATTTGTCCCCAATGGTCTTCCATATAGTACATGGGACACTCCTCAAGCATGTCGACTCCATAGGTGATACTAGAGTCTATGTCCTCTTCGCAATCTACATAAGTACTAGATGACTCGCAACCTATTTGGTTCATAGGTGTAACTCTTGGATGAGGGGGTTGCGGTCCTAGCACTGGAGGTGGCAACGGTGTGGTTTGGACCACATTTTGGGTTCTAGGGACCATGTGCTGTAATGGAAACTGTTGCTCCATGGGTGGGGTAGGCATCAATGCAGGAACTCGAGGTGAGTCTTCCCAAGCTATAGGCGGTCTATTTTCCATGATGCGTTTAAGCATTAGGCAATCCTTCGCTTGATGACCATACCTACCACACGTATTACAAGTCCCGTTAAACTTTACTCTAAAAGTAGGGCATTCACTCGTAGTATGTGGGCCCAAGCAAATTGAGCACCATTGTTGCTCCCTTCTTGGATACATATGAGTGTTTTGTGGAGCACGATTACCCCTAAGGCTTTCTTGGATGGCCTTGGTGAGATCTGCCAAAGTCATCTCAGATATCGTTTGCCCTTTCACGATTGGATTTATCTTCATTGGCTCATGCCCTGACGCTTGCGAGCTACTAGACTTCGGCTCGACGGACACTCTTTCTCCTGCAATCATTAAATTATCCTCCAATTGGATTGCATTCATGGTGACTGCTTCCCAAGTAGTGATACCTCTAATGACTAGGCCATTATAGATACTTTCATGTCGTAGTCCCCTAATGAATCTATCGAGCAATTGGTTGTTGTTGAATCGCTCGTTTGGATTGCATCGAGAATTCAAATTCTTTAGGCGACTAATGAAGTCTCTCACGGATTCACCTTCTTCTCGTTGGGCTTTCTGGAGCTGAGAGGCTACACCCCAAAGTACTCCCTCTCGTATGTATTCTTTTAAGAACAGTCTCCTAAGAGTAGAGTAGATCGTTTTCTCTTCTACTCTTAAGGTTCTATACCAATCTCCAGCCTTTCCGCTTAGGGTCAAACTCAAAGCCTTACACTTATGTAGCTCATTGTGCTCTTCCAAGGAATCGCACACATGTTCAAAGACTTCCATATGCTTTCTAGCATCTCCGTCTCCACTGAATTTCTGTGTGAGCTTAGCTACTTGAACTGCCTTGCTCCTAGGCTCTCTATCAGGTGCACTACGCATGTTTTCCGCAATAGAGCGACCGATAGTTTGAGAAAATGCTGCCAAATCTCCTATTTGAGCAGGTATAATGGGTGTATGTGCTCCTGGAACCACATGTGAGATGGGAGTTGGCCTTGGCCTTGGCATATGCGCGGCTCTTGGGTCCCATATTTCGTATGGTGGTGTACCAGACGGTGGTCCAGAGTTTACAGGCGTAGCCCTAGGCATAGGGGGTGCCTGATATGACATGTTATTATTAAATGGCATGGCTCCACTTGTATAAGAGCTTGGATAATGCCATCGTGGATTGTAAGCTCTTGGAATAATCGCAGGTGTAGGAGCTACATGAGGCTGAGGTACAACAGGTGCACATGATTGATACATACATGTAGGTATAGTTGGGGGCACTATGCTACTAGGCATCGGCACAATGTTAACAAATGAAATCCATGGTGTAATTCTTGTCATGCTCACCACTGGGATATGCATGGTAGCCGTAGTGTCATTAAGAGAAAGATGATCTAGATCTGGAAGGTAAAGCTGCCACTTGTGGGTTCAGATTGTACTGAGGCTCCTGGCGAAACAACATATGGAGGATCAATGGGGCTCATTGAGGGAGTCTCCATTTGTGATAGGGTTGGTTGGTTGGCCTTTCCCGTATCCAAGAATCTCATTAGGCCTGTTGAAGGCATGTTGATCGCTGTGTTCTGTCTTTCTAACTCGACAATCCTATGGAGGACATCACAGACTTTCTGTAGTTGCTCATCTATGCTAGTAGCACCCGATGTGGATTGCAGAACATCTAACCAACCCACATGATAGGTGTGTCCTGTGTACCGATCAGTTAAAGCTTCTGCTTGTAGGTCATACTCCCAATTTTCGTTTAGGAATATCCCATCTAGGCCCGGCGTGCTGGAGGTTTCCCTCGAAGTGGAAGCATTATTGCTCCCCATTGCTTGTCCCTCCGTGACTGCTACCTTGGGAGCACTCGGTTGCTCGACTGGCATGATTGTTGTCATAGGAGCCTTTGCTTTCACGGATCGACTTTGTTCTAGCCTTCGTAGGTTCTCAATTTCCCTCTCCCTTGTTGCTTGCATATAGCATTCGATCTCTTGTACTTCGGCAAGACTCCTACCATCGGGTAGTAAAACCTCAGAGGGAGATAGTCCTAAAGGATCAGGAGGTGCAGTGGATGGAACATTCACATGCACACTCTCAAGAAGCATAGGGTCTATTTTAGGCATGAATGACGAATTTACCTCCCCACTCCCTTCATTTATTTCATTAACCGCATGTTCGGAGCGAGTAGCTCTACTAAGGGTCTCTTTTAAGCGGCTAAACACGCTGGACCCGGGCCGTGGGCCCATGGCATGCATGTCTTGACTTGAACTATCAGGGTTTGGTGTAGGATACCCCTCCATGACTTCGTAGTCAGAGGAAGAATCACTAGACGCGATATGAGGATCTTGGGTCGCGCTATCTTGAGTCCCGGCCGAAGGTCCAGAACCTAGGGTGGAGGAATAATGGGTGCCCACGTAAATGGAGGCACTACCAATATGCTTCTGCTCTAACACTCGTCCAGAGCGTAGGTTCATATGACTTGGATCCCCTAGAAGTGTCAGTGAGTGCCCGTGAAGGCTGCTCACCTAGTATTTTTGGGTGTTTTGCAACCCAAGTCTTTTCTTAAAATTTTTTTATTTTTTGATTTTTTGGTCCTTTTTTTCTGACCCAGCTATAGAATAGAACGTATGATAGCTCAAAACGAGCGTCTCGGTTAGAGGGACGTGCCGTGCTTTACAGCCCTCTGTTTGGTCACTTTATGCCCTCGGAATCCCTAAAACCGTCAATTTCTAGTAGGGAACTAGGCCCAAATTAGAAAGTCTAAGGGTGCAAGTGGGAAGAGAAGGGAGGAGAGTGGAGGACTTGCCCCACATGCTCTCATTCCCTCTTGAGAGGGTAGGGTATATATATAAGAGTGAGTCTAGCATATATCATAAGATTGAGGACTGGGCTTGGGCTTGGGGAAATAATCTCGATCCCGATCAAAATTTTAGTGTAGCCGTGTAGCCTCCCAGTCACTCACGCTTAAATATTTTCGGTTTTTTTTTTTTTAAAGATTTTTTTTTTACTTTTTTAATTTTTAATTTTTAATTTTTTAAGGCGACGATCGCGCGCGGTTTAGGTGACCCTTTCTTGGCCACACACACTGTCAACACCTACCTAACCTCTCTGTCAACAGCTCACAGACATCTCACTACCTTATCTACTTACTAACAGTGTTGCTAACCACTAACTAATCTACGAACTAATCTGTTAACCACTCTGCTAACTGCTTACTGACAGTGGGCTAACTGTCCACCTACTTCCTCTCTCACTACCTTACTGTGCAAAGAATGTGTGCAGGCAAACCTTGACAGAAAACTGTGTACAGACTGTGTGCAAATAGAAATTGCTAACTACCTTCCTACTTATTCATTCACTGCGAACAACCTAACGACTACTAATTGTGCAAAGACTGTGTGCAAACAGAAAACACAACATTATGCAGAAATCACAGCACTTGCAGACAATACAGAAATTAACAACTTGCAGAAAAATAACTCATTCCTCTTCCTCTTCCTCTTCTTTCCTACTACAAACAACTCATAGGAGAAGCACAAAGTGCCTCTTGGGCTTAGTGCAGGGCGATTCCCCGGCAGCGGCGCCAAAAATGTGCGCTCCTTGCCGCACTGTCGAAGCAAGGGCCTTGCCTAACACTATGTACGAGCCATAGACGGCTCCAATCACACAACTAGCTTAACTAGTAAGCTGAAAAGAGGTCAATGGTGTGTCACTCACCACTCTATGCTCCTACCGTGGAGGATTCCTCGCCGCGAAGAAGAAGGAGACGCCGCTACGTCGCGCTCAACTGCTTCACCGCCGCCGTGCCGCCGCAATGCTCGATCGCTCTCTCTCTCTCTCTCTCTCTCTCTCTCTCTCTCTCTCTCTCTCTCTCACTCACTTACACACACACACAAGGAGGTGAAGAAGAAGAAGATGGAGATGGAGATGGAGCAAGAGCACTCTTCTATTGCACAAATGAGAGAATGAGTGAATTTTAGGTTTAGTTGGTTTTTATATGAGCTCACCCCATTCACACTTGGACGCCCATGCTTAGCCAACTAATCCCTTGAAAGTCCCAGTTAGAGTGTGCCTATCATCGGCGATCACTCTTACCCTTTTCCTATTGGTCCGACAAGCCCGGTACCTGACTCTACCAAATACATAATACACGTCCGTCGTAGGTGATGGGGTATCTGTGAGCCGTGAGGATTAACACACAAAAACCTCAAAATTGGCATTTACATCCTGGCGCAGGCCTTTTATTTGCGCATCCACTTCATCCACCGATAACACCTTACGAAACCGCAGCAGAAACTGCTCTCGAAAACCTGTCCAAACCTGTTTGTCTGCTACTCGCATACCATAAAACCATAGCTTCGCTTTTCCTCGCAGCACCAAGGGCACCGTACGCACCTTGTCATTATCACCTGTCATCTGCAATGATAGCAAGAACAACTCATAATCTGCCAGCCAGTCATCCGCATCCTCGCTTCCGCTGAAGATCGGGCCACTGCTTTGCCACATCTTTACTTCAAATCACATCACCGGGGAGCTATCAGCCCGCTCCTCCGTGGGGGCACCAGAAGATGGAGAGGGGGAATGGGGAGCACGCCCAGCGCGCCAACACGGTTTGCCAACTATAGCCCAGGGCACACACTACACCCCAATCCACTTTGCGAGCACCTTCGACTCGCTCGATTCACCGAACTCTGCACGCACACGTGCTCATATAGACACACCTGAACTCACACAACCCGCACCCATCTGCAATAACCTTTGTGCACTCCCACTCATTCAAAATACCACATGCACTCTCTCTCTCTCTTTGCAATACTCCGTTGGGGGGGCACACACTTTCCGACACGCCCGCACGCACACACACACGAGAGTAGAAGAGAAGGGGAAAAGGGGGGATTAGACCACGCAAGAAACTCGACTGCAATGGTGTAGTTCTTCTTCATTCACGCAAGAAACTATACAATCCTCATCGCCGCAACCGGCGTGGACCAAAATACACGAAAGGGCGAGCCCTGCTCAAGCCCGAGCACAAAGTTTCCATAGTCTTCCTGCTCTTTGTGAGCTTTCCATGGCTCCAAAACGAGCGAGCAGACAAGAAAACTAAAAAGACCCCCTCATTTACAAAAAAAAACGTTTTTTATGTGGCCTCTTTCTTCATTTTAGCATTTTCGCTCCTCCTGTGACACTTGGCGGGCTGTGTTCACCACCCAAAGACTTCCTCTTATCTCATATGAGCCCCTAGGGAGCAACGACGGCGCCGTCGTTGCTCCTAGGCGGGTAAAAAACCTCCTTCTCAAAAGACTTTTGCAACGAGGGCCAGTGCCCGTGTGAAACCAGGCTAGCCACGCAATCATGCCATGTCATCACCCTCCTCGTGCGGGCGGAGCCGCCCAAAACCACCGCACTGCCGCCTGCAGCACCACTGCAACAGCGCCATGCGCGGACGCCATGGCCATGAGCTCCCAAGGAGCCCCTCTCTCCCTTAGTGATACTAAGGGGGCCTCATGGCTCAGCCCATATAGTCCGAGCTCCCGGCCTCTCACTCCGCATGTGGGACTTTCCAGTGTGCCACGTGGCACCCTCCAATCCCTTGGCCTTCAAACCCCATGAAATACTTCACATGAAGAATGAAAACCATCCAAATTTTTTGGCCTCCTTCTATAAGCTTCCCTTTGTGGCTCCCGGACCCGATTGCCAAGCAGAAGAAACCAACGGAGACTCCACATTCCCGGCCCCGTCTACACCTGTCATCTCTGCATTTCAAACCCTCGGTGCCCTCGAACCAAGGCCTCCAAAACAAGGAAAAAACATCCGCAATTGTTCACCGCCCAAATGCTCCCAACTTCATTTCATTGTATCTGACCGACCAAGCATCCGATGGACGTGCAGTCGATTCCGACTAGCTCCACATGGTAAACATTCCCACCGAGAACCTTGGCAAGGCTCAAAAACCGCCAGATGGCACATCTTCCCATGTGGGCAAGTGGGCTCAGGCCCGGCCCCCGGAAAATCTTCAAATGACCATAACTTGCTATCTAGAGCTCCGATTCACAATCCAAGAAGACAGACATACTCCACAACTCGAGCACTTCACACATAAGCACTCACATCATCTTTCGCCAACCACTTGCACCTGCCCAATCCGGCGAGGATCTACAATGCACCCCACTTCAAACGGCCATATCTCTCTCATCCGGGCTCCGTTTGATGAGCCGTCTGGACCTGCTTGAAAAGCACACCAAGGGCCACACTCTGGCATGCAAAACCACCACTTCGGGCATATAGAGCCACCATCCAATTTAGCGTCTGACAGCACACCCATGGCCTAAAAGGCCGCATCAAGCATACACTTTCACCTGCCCTTGGCTGCAGCCACACTTCACAGCTACACTATCACCTGGGCCCGCATTTGCTCGACCACATAGCCCCGCTTGTGCACATTTCTATCCTCGACAGCATTTGGTTGCACCAGCGTGTAAAGACTATGTGTGCCTTGATTACTGAAAATTCATCAATTCAATTCACAAGTTACAATAAAAAACTAGTGTGCCTTGCTTTCTAGGTAGGATATTGATCAATTCAGTTCACAGATATTCACAGAGTGCAAGAGATGGTATATTTGCATTCTAGAAGGCATCATGCAAATTTTACTCGTTTTGCAAACAATGATTGTGGACAACAAAAGTTATGATGTAAATCCAATCCATTCTTTCATACACAAACAATGTGCACAATGAAAGAAATTAGTATCATTATGATTGAATAAGTTCTACAAATGTAGATGCACTTGTTGATTATGATTGAAAGTGCTTTGTTCTTACGAAAAAGATAGTAGTATGCTTGATTATGTGTTGTAGCTGGTTGATCCGAGGTGCTCGTGTCGAGTTAATTGGTTAATTGGAGAAATTAGGAGTTAGGGAATGTAAATAGTAATGAAAATTTGCAATATGGTTTTGAAAAGATCATGAGAAATGCATTATATGCTTGCATGCTCGTTCCCCCAAAAAAGCAAAATTGTAGGTAAGTATACGCTCACCCAATTACTATAAACCATAGGGGACATGCCCTTCCTGCGTATATTTCATTCCTCCTCTAGTGTTGAAGGGTCATGATATACTTCTCCTCGAGTGTTGGAAGGTCATGATATGCTTCTCCTCCAATATTGGAGATTATTTTTGTTTGGGATTTGCAATGCATAGGGAGGAGTTTATTACCTTCAATCTATGTAGACTCAATGAGCACTCCATCCCTTAAGATAAGCCATAGTTAGTAGTTGCTCATGTTTCAAAATCTCATGCTCGAATACAAAACTAGCGAAGCCTCAATAGCTTATAAGAAGAATACAAAACACAAAGTGCAATTTGAGCCATAGCACACATGTCATGCATGCAAGTTGAACCACAATGCAAAAATACATCGGCCCTGGTTTCCCTCTTCTCAATGTGTTCCTTTACCATAGCATAGAGTCCTTGTCCACACAAAACTAATGCCGTTGCTCATGCTCACATTGCGACAGCCGGAGGCATGGTGTCCCTCCAAAATCTATCAATTAACATACAAATAGAAAATTTAGCTACACATACCTTGAAAATTATAAGAATGAGGGAAAATCATGGAAGAGAGAGGGAGAGATCACACAAGATCACTATAGCCATACCTCCTCGTGTTGAGTGCTACACATGCACGAAGAGGCAAGAGATGAGAAGAGATACGAAGCACTAGCTACAATCTCACCCTATACAAGAGTAAGTAATTTCCTCTTGCACGTATTTCTTTATAGATTTATATCAATGCTGAAAAATCATTACAACTATCTACCTTGACTAAAAATGACCATTGCTCATAAAGGGTTCCGTTTTACAGGTTGGCGTCGGTTTACGTGTCGATATTTACATCAAAAAAATAAACGTCAATATTTTAAAATTGGACTCTTTTTTAAATTGAGTTCCCTCCAGTTTTAGTAAATCATATACCGACGCCTACCAACGATGTCGATAACTTGGTGTCTGTAATGAATTGATCTCTTGTAGTGTCGGGTTAACAAAATCATACTAGTAGCAATGGTGGCCAACCATTGTAGCATGATTTTGTAATCAGAACTAATTGGACATGTTGCTAAACCGGCAAGTTTGCACTAGTGCTACCTAAACCGATGGATCTGCATTTATGATACTTATATTAGTGAATCTGCATTGTTAGCTAGTGTTTCCTAAACTGGTGAATCTATAGCAGGATGAATACTTGCCCACTATCTAAACCGGTGAATCTATGTGCATGTGACCAATGGACTAATTAGGGCATAAGGTATAATACACTTACCACTTGTGTACAAAAAATTTGAGTAATAAAATACTTACGAGGACTGTTGCTTATTATTCCAAATTACCTTAGATCATGTGACTATCTTGATAACTTCATGACAAATCATTTCAGCAGTATTCCATACAATTTAGATGCAAGCCATCTCGTAAGATATAGTGTGTGTCACAACAGCTCATAAGACAATGTTAAGAAAGAGATAAAAACAGGAATTCCTTATTAAATGTAGATACCTAAAAGATATCTTCCACCTAAAATTTTACAATGGTGCTCTCCCTTCTTTCAAACTACTTGAGCTTGTCTACTTAGCTTTATTTGCAAAGAAAACTTAACTTACAAGAAAGTAAAGAAGATGAGCATTATCAAACTAATAGATTTCACTTCAAGTTGATGTTTAAAAGAGGGTCCATGATGAAAACTTGAATAGAAACAAAATACACTGAACACAAGAATGGTGCATTTTGCATGGCATTTTAGTCTTGTACATGATAAAACTTAACTGAATCTTTTTAGATGCACATGAGTCGCTAAATTGCATATCTTGAGGTTCTGTAGAGATATAATTAATATATCAATTGATAAGCAAGCCATATATTTTGAATTTATTGATACCACAGTAACCAACATGCCAAATTTGGTGTCCAGATCTGATAGAACATGGATCGTGATCTATGTACCTTTTGTGATTTTTTGAACAGAGACCATACTAGCCTATAGCAAAGAACATTTCAAGTAGAACTTTCAAAAGAGAAGTTGTTCAAAAAGTTCAAAATTTAGGCCAAAAGGGTTAAAACCATTTCTAGACCAAAAACTGTCAAGAAGACCTAGGGTTGACTTTTGGGTTACCTAAACTAATCCAAATCACACACAAAGTATATTAGTTGAGATTAGTAGACCAAGAGGAAGCTGTGTACCAAGTTTCATCAACATTTGACACATAGGTACATGGATCATGATCCATGTTCCTTTGTTAGAGATTGAGCTCAAACTTGAATCAATATAGCTAGAGCTAGTCACATGGATCTTAGTGGTCTTTCCAAAATTGAATTTGGAGTTGATTTGTGGATTTTGCAAGCAAAATAAGAATTTTTGGTAAAATCTTGATAAAATTTTGTCAATTTCCAATTTTGACTAACTGAGCAGTTGTAAATTCATAGGCACCAAGGTTTTGTACAGATTGCAAGAGCTAATGTCATTCCAAGGGCATAAATCTCGGTGGTCAAGGACCAGGCCCAAGGGGCGGGCTGCTAATGTGGATAGGGAATGAGGCCCATCGGGCTATATAAAGGGAGGTTGGGAGGATCATTCCAAGGTACTCCCACAGGGGCTTCACGCGTGTATTAGAGCTTCTATTTTTGGGGCCAAGGGCGTGGAGCCACCCACTTCCTTTTTGCATGATCATACAAGCAAGGAGGGCTGAAGAGACCTTGGAGGCGGACATGACCCCCTAGCAGAGAAAGGCAAGGTGCTCAAGGCTGCATGATCAAATCCTAATGAGGGAGAAGGGTCCTGGGCGAGAGCTCTGCAGAACGGCATGCAAAGCGGGCTCAAAAGGTGCACAAGGGGGAGCTGAAGAAAATACATCTCACGAGCAGGTCCCGAAGCGCATTATAACGAGCTCTCTCTCTCTCTCTCTCTCGGTGTTTTGCCCTGCCGCCATTGCCAGATTTTGTGTACTCTTTCTTTCACATGGGCCTCCCCAAGGCCTATTGGGCCTTAGGGTTTCAAATAAAGTAGGAATGGTACCTACGATCGGGTCCCCCCCCCCCCCCCCCCCCCCTTCCTCAGTTGCTTCACCATTGTTTTCAAGGCCGTATACACTGATAGCCGTTTTTCAGCTCTCCATAATTGCCATAGTAAGTTACTCCACCCTACCAAATTCACCCAAACGCTATGGCTATCCCTACCATTTCACTGTACATAGGCGTGTGTGAGTTAGGGGGCTTTTCCCATATCTTCTTAAAAACCCTCAGGTAGCTAGTCACTGGGCTAGTTGAGCCAAAAAAACAAAAAAAATAAAAAAATAAAAGTATATTATGGCCTATTTGTGTGTAAATATTTCATTGTAATATGGCCTAAATATAGGGATTTTTAATAATTATTTTGGTATTTTATTTAAATATTTCTACTTAGGTGTGTGTTTTATTAAACCTATGTATACCTTCTTTCATCCTCTTACACCATGATTATATTTTTTGCCAATATGTACATACTCTAACCTCATATTTTTCCTTTATACAAATCACTCCCACATTTTCACCCTCACCCTCGTGAAAACAAAAAATTGATTTCTACTCATTGGTTACGTTTATTATATTATTTACTTGCATACCTTTTCCTCTTTCACCCAAAATAATTCAAGGAGGGACCATATCATATGATTCCAATATCTTTCTATATCCATAACTCCTCCATATTTTTATTATTATTTTTACTCATTATTCTAACACCATGTGCTCATTGAGCTAAAGTCCATGAATAGTCCATACACTAGTCCCACCATGTATATATTTCTTTATTCACCAATAATCCTCCTCCATGCATGGGTCAAGGGCAACTTGGATGCTTTGTATTATAATATGACAAAGGAGGGGCTCACTCTTAGATGCATTGTACAAATTCAACAAAGGAGGGGGCCACTAAAAGACTTTTCCAGGCATAAAAACAGGCTTTTTGGTGAGAATTTTGGCACCTATCTCCACTCCGAATTTGGAGCGGTGGTCAAAAGAGAAAATGTAGCCCACGCTCTGAGTAATCACCTCAAAGTGTTTCATGATTTTTGGAGCTACCAACGGTGAGCTATGATTGTTTGAGTGGACCCCAGTATGCCCACTTTTCTCACAAGTAGCCCTTAGTCTTTTCTCACCCTTCCACAAACCTACTCACTCTTACACATCCCTCCCTCTCCTTCCCTCACTCAAACCTGCAATTTCCATGGCTTCTCCCACCCTCTTCACCATTACCCTTCTCTCTCATCCCTATAGTTCTTTTATGAACCTCTACATACATACACCCTCTCCATGTCTCTCTCTATTGCTTCTATGTTACAATTTCATTTACCTCTCCAAAAAATATCTAAAATTCAGCATCTTAACCATGATAACTTTTGCAAATTGAGAATTTTTCATCAACAAATCCTCTTTTCATCATGGTGGCCAACCGTGGCGGCGGCGTAAAGAAGCGAAGAAGAAGAAGAAGACCAGCGGTCATTTTTTCCACAATGTACACAAGGGTGAGTTCAAGCTTCTTCAAAGCTTCACCATCTCAATGTTTCTCTTTTAATTCACCCCTCTTCCTTCATCAAATCAACTCATCCTACCCATTGTAAATGTATCATTAACAATTCTAGTGATTATTACCACTAACAACTAACTTCTCTTGTAAAAATGCACCCACACTATCAACATATGGAGTTGGCAACCGCACAAGTAAACCAAATTCACTCACTCACATGGAAGTTTCTCTCCTTTCACCACATCAATAATTCTCTTACTTGAGCCCACATCCATGTGACTCAAGAGAAAAGAGAGACCCCATTCTCATTTGAAATTCATAAAAATTCATAATCCTTGATCTTTCCTAATAAAATTGATTAGGCTTAATCCTAATCAAGGCTTCTAAAAAACCTATAAATAGAACCCATTCCTCCTTGTAAAAGACATCACTATACCATTGCACACTAGATTGAGCGTGCCACACGCCAGTTCTATCTTGGTTGTAAAGAGAGAGTAAGCTTTCTATACACCATCACCTTGGTGCATAGAAAAGCTTGAGCTAGTTTGAGTGAGTGCGAGTAGAAGATATTCTTCCTACCATTGTTGTATCTACCCCAACATCAATGAATTGGTAGTTTTGGGTGCAATTCATGTTCAAAGGCTCACGCTTCTCCTCCAATTTGGCTTGGCAAACTCATTCAGCTTCATAAGGTGACTTGTTTCATTGAAGGTTGTAGTTTTGTTGCTTGTGATTCATTGGCTATTGTTTGGCTACCATTGTAAGAGGGTGGATGATGAGAGGGCTCCCATAACCCGAAGACAATGTGCTAGTGATGCTATAACCAAATCTTCTCACTTGATTCCGCAAGCTCTAAGTTCCTTTTTTGTGGAAAATATAAAGTTGAAGCTAAATTGTACACCATCTCGCTCTCTCTCTCTCTCTCTCTCTCTCTCTCTCTCTCTCTCTCTCTCTCTCTCTCTCTCTCTCTCTCTCGTGTTTTAGTGTGTGAGAGTGTTCCATTGGTGTTAGGGTTAGTGTAAATTCCTTGCTTGTTTGTGGGTTGCTCTAACGATTCTCCTCTTTTGCGTCCTAGTTCGCTCTTAAACTAGGTGGTGCCCCTTGTGTAGTTGGGATTTGGCTGTGGGTTTGTTGTTTTGGTTTGTGTTGTGTTGTGCCCCAGCCCCATTGAGCAGCACGGGAGCCTTGAAGGGTGTCTAGAGGTTTCTCTTCTTGTTGCCCACCCTGGACCGCTTCAAATTGGTGCCCCCACTGAGGAACAGGCTTGTGTATGTTTTGTGAAGGCTCAACCTTTAGCATAATCAAGTAGCTTGCATGAATCACGAGAATTTGTATGATCCCTTCATTCCCATTGCAAGGCAAAAGGTACACATAATTGTTAGTACTAAGTTGCAATTTCAGCGAGTAATCCGTAGAATTTTAGGTCCTCTTAGGTTGATAGAGATAAACGCATCAGTAAATCCTTTTATTTTGCCTCTCATTAGGTACGACCTTAGTTTGGACGTCTATATTTTTGTTTTGTTTTAAGAATTAGGTCATGCATAGACCATGGATAATGGCCTAGGAATACAGGTTTTTCCCTTTCATTTCACTCCACACATTAGAGTAAACATTGCAATTAGTAGAAAAATCCATTTTCAACAACGTATGGTATTCATGTTTGGTGCCCAAAGAGTAGGAGAAATTCTCGCGTCACCAAACCCTGTCATTCTACCTCTTATTGATTATCATAGGTCATTTGATGTGAATATTTTTATTTTGTTGTAAAATAGATTGCAATTTAGAAAATATTATTGTGTAAATCTTTTAAAGAAAGAAAAACAAAAACGCGTCACTTTGAAATCAATTCAATGGAGAGCCAACGCCAAATGTCTGGATATCCTCTTTTCTTTGGAGAGCCTGGAGAGGATGCAGAATTATTTCTAGCGAATTTCAAGATGTCTTGCCGTATCAAGAGGATAGTAACTGATCAAGAACGTGTAGAAATGTTTGAGGTGGTCCTTAGGAAAGATGCTAGCACTTGGTTTGACTCTTTGCCTGAGGAAGTTAAAGGGAATTACACGTTTCAAGAAATACTTCTTTGATCCCCAAAACACTCAGAAATTATGGCAAGACATTGTTTCTCATAAGCAAAAAGACTTAGATGACTACTACTTGTACAAGCAAGAGTTCCTACGTCTTTGGGATCTATGGATACGAAATGTTGCTAACCCTGGTGATGGTGCAGAATTTCTAAAGAAGGAGAGGTTCATAGCCGGACTCTTTCTTGACCTTAAGATAAAAGTTGAGGCGAGTGCACCTGCTACCTTTGATGCAGCTGAAACTAGAGCTGCTGAGAAATATAGGAAACTCAAGTGCTCAAGGGGGAAGGTTCCAATAGAAGGTCTTAGACCCAAAGGTAAGTCACAAGCATCAACATGTAAGGAGCTTCCTGAGGTAACGGCGGAAGTGATTGAGAAGTTAAATGAATCTTTAAGCAGCTTGTCAATTCACCTTGCACAAGTCGTAGGTCCAAAGGGACAAGCAAAGAAGTCTGAAGAGCGAGACCCGTGACCTAGGAGAGTCTTGCAATGTTGGAATTGCGGTGAGTCTGGACATGGGATGTATAAGTGTCCTTGGCCCCGTGGGGAGCCAGGGAGACCTAACTTGAATTACCCAGTGATGAATGCAGGTGAAGGAACTAGTCAGCAACCACGGCTTATACAAAGGCCAAATGGAGCAAGACCACCTCCATAAGGAGTTGAAGGAGTTCCACCTTTGCCAGACCCAAACGTGCATGTGGTAGAGGTGACAAATTCAAGAGAGGTTGACATGGAAGAAAATGGCATTAAGCGTGGCCGAGGGAAAGGTAAGGAGAAAGAAGGAGTTACATGACAAAGTGACCATGGACGAGAAAAGAAGGCAAAGGAAACCAAGGAAGCTAAGAGGACTCGACGTCGTATCAACCTCCAAGACTTTCCTCTTGGACATGGAATGGCTCCATACAACCTGTTGGAAGACATGAGAGGTAAGGGTCTTGATATCTCATGGCCTCAATTTCTTGCATTATGTCCACAAGTTAGGAGGGATTTAACAAGGGCAGTTAGCACTAGGAGAAAGGTAAAAGAGAGTGTGCCTGTTGTAAAAATTGCACAAGCTGAAATGAATGAGGACATTACACCTGTGCTAGATTGTTACATAAAAGGGAGATTGGTTAGGAAAGGTCTAGTGGATGGGGGTGCACAAATTTGCATCATGACAGAGGGACTCATGCAAAAACTAGGCATGCACATCCATGAGACACCTGAAATTAAGGTCAAGATGGCAAACAATAGCAAGGCTAGGTGCGTAGGCATTTGTAAAAATGTTTTTGTGGAGGCCTTTGGCATTAAGAAGGCAGTGGATTTCTATGTCATGTCTACCAAAGGAAATGGTTACCCATTTATCCTAGGGAGACCATGGCTAATGAAAATGCGAGCTTTGCAGGATTGGGAGAGTGGAAAGCTAATTTGCAGGAACGACAATCATAAGAAGGTTGTGTTTGACATGAAGGAGCAACGCCAAGAGGAGCTCCATGAATAATCATCTCAAAGTGAGACGGAAGAAGGTTGGACCGATAACACTTCAGAAGAAGAAAGTAGCGGTAGCATTACTGAAGAGGAGTCTTCCATCCGAGTCATGGGGGTAAGGTTTAAGCCAACCAACCAAGAGACCTCTTGTCAAGGTTTGGAGGAGGTAGGTTCCCAAGAGAACCAAAAAGTGGAAGATGAAAGAATGCTAGAAGGTATGCTATCTACAACACTTACAAAGGATGAAAGAGAGGAGTTCAAATGTGTGCTAAGGAAATTTCCTAGGATTTTTGCTAAAGACTACACCGATGTGCGTGGAGTAGATGCTATTCAACACAAAATTGAGTTGAAGCCAGAGGCCGCACCTAAGGCTCAGAAGCTACGAAGGCTAGGAGTCATCAAGGAGCAGGCTTTACTCAAGGAGGTAAGAAAGCTTCTAGCAGCAGGTTTCATTTATCCAGTGGAGAATTCAGAGTGGGTCTCTCCCGTTGTTGTCACTCCTAAGAAAAACGGAAAGTGGAGGGTGTGTGTGGATTACCGTCCACTCAATGAGGCAACAAAAAGAGATCACTTTCCCCTCCCATTTCAGGATGAGATACTAAATGAGGTAGCTGGTCATGAGAAGTACATTGTGTGTGATGGCTACTCAGGCTACTTTCAAATAGGTATCGCATTGGAAGATCAATTGAAAACAACCTTTATCACTCCTTGGGGTTGTTATGCTTTTAGAGTCATGCCATTTGGTCTGACAAATGCTCCTGCAACATTCCAACGTTTCATGAACATGGTGTTTCAAGCATTCTTTCGAAAGTCAATGAGGGTGTTCATTGATGATTTCTGCATTTATAGCTCAAAATCATTGCATCTACAAAGGGTAGAAGAAGGTTTAAAGAAGCTCTACGACATGGGAGGTCAACTCAACCCCGACAAGTGCCACATAGGTGAGGATGAAGTGATCTTTCTCGGTCACAAGGTTTCCTATAAAGGCATTGAGGTGGATCCTTCAAAGGCAAAGTCTCTTATTGAGCTCCCATCACCGAAGAGTCTTAAGGAGGTCATCTCTTTCATTCAGAAGGTGAAGTATATGTCACGCTTCATTCACTTAGCCTCGGAGTTGCTTCATCCTTTGCAAAAGTTGACACAACAAGTAGAATTTGCATGGTCTGATGAGCTTGAAGAGTATTTTTGTAACATTAAAGTCATTTTGTCAGAGCTACCAACACTCATGCCTCCTTGTTGGGAGTACACAATCTTTGTTAGCTCTAGTGTTGGAAGGGAAACAATTGGTGCTGTGTTGCTACAACAAGATCCCCACAGTACAAGGATGCGACCCATCTACTTTGCTAGTAGGGTCATGAATGCTTTGGAGAGAGACTACACAGAAGCAAAACTCATGATGCTTTCTCTCATGTTTGCGGTGAGAAAGTTTAGATCCTACCTGCTACCAAAACCTTTTGTAATTCTCACTGCAGAAAATTTGTTCCCTTGGGTGTCATCTCAAATGAATCTTAGTACTAGGATCTTAAAGTGGATTATGGAGTTGCAAGAGTTCCAATACTCTTTCAAGGTAGAAGATAGTGTGCGTGCACAATTGGCAAGGATTCTCACTTATAGGGTACATGAGAAGGAAATTAAGGTGCCTCAAGTAAAGACCCCTCCATTGCCACCACCAAAAAGTATTCCCAATGCTTTTACCTTGTTCTTTGATGGAGCTTTTCGACGAGCCACAAGGAAAGCAGGGGGAGGTCTAGTGTTGCTCAACCCAAGTGGAGAGGTGGTCATGAAAGAGAAGGTCAATCTACCAGGTTCAACTAGCAACAATGAAGCAGAATACGACACACTACTTCATGGTTTGCAGATGTGCATTGGCCAAGGGATAAAACGTCTCATGGTAAAGGGAGATGCACTTCTCATTGTTAAACAGATTTTAGACATTTGGGCATGCAAGAATGAAAGCTTAAGGACAAAAGTTCATGCCATTCGTAGGATGTTTAATCACTTTGAAGAAGTGCAACTATATCATATTCCGAGGAAACAAAATGAAGATGCCGATTTACTTGCACAACAAGCAGTTACATGTGTTGAGAGAGAAGTGCAGGTCATCATGGTGGCAGCAACTGTCAAGCAACCGAGATACCAGGGATTGGAGTCATTGGCTCCCATTATTGGCTACATTTTGGAGGGTAAGTTTCCACAAGACTTCACGAAGGCTCAGAAGAGGAGACTCATGAAGAAGGCAAGTTTCTATCTCTTCCTAGAAGGCTCTCTCTATCAAAGAGGGAAGGATCAAGTGTGCAGAAGAGTACCAACTATCAAAGAAATTCCAGCCATTCTAAAAGGTTTGCATGAAGAGGCATGTAGTGGTCATTTTGCCCAAGAATCAACTGTGAAGAAGATTTTGCTTGCGGGGTATGTTTGGCCAAGCTTGCATGTGGATGTTCAACATTGGTGTAAAAGCTGTCACAATTGTCAGATAAATGGAAATAGAAGGTTGGTGCATGGCCCGAGGCAAATAGTGCTTACAAATGGACCCTTTGAAAAGTGGGGCATTGATGCTATGGGTCCTCTGCCTAGGACAAAAAATGGTAAACTCTACATTCTAGTGGTTATAGACTATATGACTAGGTGGGTGGAAGCCCAAACTGTGGCAAGAGTGAATGAGAGGACAGTTAGCAAGTTTGTGTACACTCACATTTGTTGCAGATTTGGCACACCTTTGGAGATCATTTTAGATAATGGTCCAGGATTTAGGAAGGGCTTGCTCACAGAAGTTTGTAATGAGCTTCACATTCTACATCGGCATAGCACACCCTACTATCCTCAATCAAATGGTTTGGTAGAGAGGGCTAATGGTGTCATTGCAGGAATCATTAGAAAGATGGTGCAAAACAAGACAAAATTATGGGATGACTTCTTGGATGGTGCCTTGTGGGCATATCGAACCACATATAGGGAAGCCACGGAGTTCACACCATTTCACTTGGTCTATGGTCAAGAGGCTTTGCAGCCTATCGAGCTCAACATTCCAACAATGCGACTTCATGGCAAAGCAGCACAAGATGATCAAGAGGTATGGATGGATCGAGTTCTTACGTTAGTGGAGCTTGAGTGGAAAAGAGAAGCAGCATATGAGTGCTACAAGAGGAAAGCCACACAAGCGAAAGAAAAGCTCGACAAGAAATTGAAGGACAAAGGCATCAAGGAAGGAGAGCTTGTGCTAAGGTATGACAATCGACTTGACAATCGTTTTGATGCCAAGTTTGAAACTAGATGGCAAGGGCCATACCTAGTCAAGAAGGCTTTCAATTCAAGTTACTATCAGCTTATGGACTTAAATGGTAAAGAAGACTCTAGGAAGGTAAACGGGTATCGCTTGAAGCCCTATTTGAGTCGCCTTCTACCAAAGGACCTACCAAAGATCTGTCCAAAGGCCGCTGACTCATGTAAGTATTGTTACATGAAGCACCAATGTAACTCCAGCCAAAACTCCGAGGGGCCAAACAATGAAGATCTTGTCAAGGACTCTGAAGTACTCTCTTTGGAAAAGATGCTTTATGATGGTACATGAATATACCGTCATCCTGGGGGAGGGTTAATGATAGCCGTTTTTCGGCTCTCCATGATTGCCATAGTAAGTTACTCCACCCTACCAAATTCACCCAAACACTATCGCTATCCCTACCATTTCACTGTACATAGGCGTGTGTGAGTTAGGGGGCTTTTCCCATATCTTCTTAAAAACCCTCAGGTAGCTAGTCACTGGGCTAGTTGAGCCAAAAAAATACAAAAATAAAAAAATAAAAGTATATTATGGCCTATTTGTGTGTAAATATTTCATTGTATATATGGCCTAAATATAGGGATTTTTTATAATTATTTTGGTATTTTATTTAAATATTTCTACTTAGGTGTGTGTTTTATTAAACCTATGTACACCTTCTTTCATCCTCTTACACCATGATTATATTTTTTGCCAATATGTACATACTCTAACCTCATATTTTTCCTTTATACAAATCACTCCCACATTTTCACCCTCACCCTCGTGAAAACAAAAAATTGATTTCTACTCATTGGTTACGTTTATTATATTATTTACTTGCATACCTTTTCCTCTTTCACCCAAAATAATTCAAGGAGGGACCATATCATATGATTCCAATATCTTTCCATATCCATAACTCCTCCATATTTTTATTATTATTTTTACTCATTATTCTAACACCATGTGCTCATTGAGCTAAAGTCCATGAATAGTCCATACACTAGTCCCACCATGTATATATTTCTTTATTCACCAATAATCCTCCTCCATGCATGGGTCAAGGGAAACTTGGATGCTTTGTATTATAATATGACAAAGGAGGGGCTCACTCTTGGATGCATTGTACAAATTCAACAAAGGAGGGGGCCACTAAAAGACTTTTGCAAGCATAAAAATGGGCTTTTTGGTGAGAATTTTGGCACCTATCTCCACTTCGAATTTGGAGCGGTGGTCAAAAGAGAAAATGTAGCCCACGCTCTGAATAATCACCTCAAATGTTTTCATGATTTTTGGAGCTACCAGCGGTGAGCTATGATTTTTTGAGTGGACCCCAGTCTGCCCACTTTTCTCACAAGTAGCCCTTAGTCTTCTCTCACCCTTCCACACACCTACTCACTCTTACACATCCCTCCCTCTCCTTCCCTCACTCAAACCTGCAATTTCCATGGCTTCTCCCACCCTCTTCACCATTACCCTTCTCTCTCATCCCTATAGTTCTTTTATGAACCTCTACATACATACACCCTCTCCATGTTTCTCTCTATTGCTTCTATGTTACAATTTCATTTACCTCTCCTAAAAATATCTAAAATTCAGAATCTTAACCATGATAACTTTTGCAAATTGAGGATTTTTCATCAACAAATCCTCTTTTCATCGTGGTGGTCAACCGTGGCGGCGGCGTAAAGAAGCGAAGAAGAAGAAGAAGACCAGAGGTCATTTTTTCCACAATGTACACAAGGGTGAGTTCAAGCTTCTTCAAAGCTTCACCATCTCAATGTTTCTCTTTTAATTCACCCCTCTTCCTTCATCAAATCAACTCACTACCCATTGTAAATGTATCACTAACAATTCTAGTGATTATTACCACTAACAACTAACTTCTCTTGTAAAAATGCACCCACACTATCAACATATGGAGTAGGCAACCGCACAAGTAAACCAAATTCACTCACTCCCATAGAAGTTTCTCTCCTTTCACCACATCAATAATTCTCTTACTTGAGCCCACATCCATGTGACTCAAGAGAAAAGAGAGACCCCATTCTCATTTAAAATTCATAAAAATTCATAATCCTTGATCTTTCCTAATAAAATTTATTAGGCTTAATCCTAATCAAGGGTTCTAAAACCTATAAATAGAACCCATTCCTCCTTGTAAAAGACATCACTATACCATTGCACACTAGATTGAGCGTACCACACGTTAGTTCTATCTTGGTTGTAAAGAGAGAGTAAGCTTTCTATACACCATCACCTTGGTGCATAGAAAAGCTTGAGCTAGTTTGAGTGAGTGTGAGTAGAAGATATTCTTCCTACCATTGTTGTATCTACCCCAACATCAATGAATTGGTAGTTTTGGGTGCAATTCATGTCCAAAGGCTCACGCTTCTCCTCCAATTTGGCTTGGCAAACTCATTCAGCTTCATAAGGTGACTTGTTTCATTGAAGGTTGTTGTTTTGTTGCTTGTGATTCATTGGCTATTGTTTGGCTACCATTGTAAGAGGGTGGATGGTGAGAGGGCTCCCATAACCCTAAGACAATGTGCTAGTGATGCTATAACCAAATCTTCTCACTTGATTCCGCAAGCTCTAAGTTCCTTTTTTGTGCAAAATATAAAGTTGAAGCTAAGTTGTACACCATCTCTCTCTCTCTCTCTCTCTCTCTCTCTCTCTCTCTCTCTCTCTCTCTCTCTCGTGTTTTAGTGTGTGAGAGTGTTCCATTGGTGTTAGGGTTAGTGTAAATTCCTTGCTTGTTTGTGGGTTGCTCTAACGATTCTCCTCTTGTGCGTCCTAGTTCGCTCTTAAACTAGGTGGTGCCCCTTGTGTAGTTGGGATTTGGCTATGGGTTTGTTTTTTTGGTTTGTGTTGTGTCGTGTCCCAACCCCATTGAGCAGCACGGGAGCCTTGAAGGGTGTCTAGAGGTTGCTCTTCTTGTTGCCCGCCCCGGACCGCTTCAACACCTCTCAACAACGTCACAAGTTTGCATAGGTTTCAGTTTTTACTAAAGACGGCCGTTGCTCTTGAGTCATGTCGACTAATTGCAAAGTATTTGAATCTTGATGTTTCGACAACGGCTCGAGAGTCAACAGTGGAGCAGACGCCTTTCGCAATGAATGTGAAGGGACAAACTTACCTAAAAATCACGTAATTAGCATGACTAATTAGCAATGATTTTTGGTAACAACAACGATTACGATAGGGTTGCATCAATTCTTTCTGCAACCAACCATGTATTTCCCTTTCTTTTACTATCACCACACAAAACCATCATGGATTCCTCATTCGATTCTCTGGATGAGGAACTGCCCGAGAATCATTTTTTTGACTGTGAACTTTCTTCAAGAGAATCTACTCCTCCTTGTTAGAGTGTGCTTGAAATTTTGGAGAATACTAGCAATTTAATCGACGAAAAGTATACGTCACAAGACGTGATTTTAAAAAGTTTGGAAGGTTACAGTATCTACACATGTGGCAGTGATCGATCGAACCACTCTCAGCCAATGTGGCAAAGAGGAGACTTTCAATAGCAGACTTTAAGCAAGCCAAATTGAAAAATTTATGCTTCAATTGCATGGGTCAACATCAACGAAAACATTGTCCCAGGTATTTGATTCATAGGGGCTTTTTATGGATTTTGATACTAAGTAGTCAATCGTTTTTTCATGCTCTCTAGTGGTTATCTACCCTTTGAGTTATTGTATAAGATACAATAGATTGATCATTATAGAATGTTAATCGAGAATGTTTGAGTGCTACTTTGATTCTTTATGAAATTTCAACAAGGTCGATTCTTCTCTACTTGGACACATGTGTGTCAACAAGAGCACATGTTAGCTATGAGCACCAGCCCCCATGAGTACTTATGTGAGGCAATGCTTCCCTTTTGACATTTGGCCTAGTGGTTTCCAAAGTTTGGAATATGCTAATAGCATACAAACTTGGGGAAACTTGCCAAGATGTTTGCTGTTAAATCACATGAGGGCGTATATGATACATACACTAACTCACTTGAGCAGCAAATATGGTTATGAGCCAAATTTAAGCGAGTTTTTATTTTGAAAACTCAAGACTACTGGCCACAGTAGGGCAACGAGGTTAGACAGTTTCAAGTTTTTCTACATTTTAACTTTTAAGTTGGCAAAGATCGCCTATCATACAAAGCACACTGCTTTGAAAACATTTATGAGAAGCAAGGCTTCTAACCCATGCCAAGATCCTGCCATTGACTTCAAATCAAGGACATTGGCACACTGTTCTGGGAATTCGGCAATGTGAGGATATGAGCTCACAATTTACATATGACAATGGCAAATTGTGATGTATCCATGCTCGATTGTGCAAGGCACTTCTGGTATCGGCTCAATCTGTAGGGACATCAATGTCGCCAAGGGCTTACAGTGAGATTTACATAATTCCATCTCATTACTATTTACGCTTCCGCTATAATACTAACTACTCTGTCAAGAACAAGGTAAGTGATTGATGTCTTAAAACATTTTTTTATTTATGTTTATTTATAGGAAAAGTGCCATACATAGGTCACTAGGAAAAGTGTCATACTTAAGTCACCCTGGTACAGTCATGACCACATCCAAGGTAGGTGGCTCAAGAAGTGACTTATGTTACCTCTCTCTACAAGAGAGTTGTACAAGCACACTGTGTATGCTTTTAGGATAAGCTATGACACAGACATGGTCTGCACTGGAACATATGCAAGGGGTATGCAATATGGTAGACTAAGGGATTTTCCTCAGCCCAGCCCTCTCCCTCTCCTTCCTAATTCTCTTCAAAAAGGTGAAACTAGGCATGATTTTACTAAAATCTTTCTATGTCATTATGGTAACAAGAAGGGCTGTGAGCCATCTATTGCCACCTCTTTTGGAATGGCTAGGAGCCATCTGCTTGTAATCCTTCAGTGATTGCTTTCAAGATCAAACAATTCTATTCATTTGAGTACCCATTGATTCTAATGGACAAGAAAGAGTCTTGCCATTAGCAATTTTTTGGGCATTATTTTAGCTCCACACATTTTAATTGAGTTTTGGAACATCTTAAACTCATAACGTGCTTATCTCTATCAAGGTGTATAGATGAAGCTAGCATTTCAGATAGCATGGTTGTTCACAAAAATTCAAGATAATGAATTTTTGGATCTAGAAAAGATCCAGTTGTGAATACGATTCCAACTTCAGTGGATCTCCTATTTTATCTATAGCACTAAGAGTGTCAATATGAGTATATTTTTGGAGTAAGACCCAGCTCATGATTATTGAATCAGTTATTAAGTGTTGATGATCAATTCCTAGAACCTTCACACTTGCACTTTCAAGGAAAGAAGTCCACAAACTGCCAAGGGGTAGTGGACAATTTTGAGCTTCCAAAGTAACAAGGGAAAACTCAAGGGGGGTCAGGGACCTGAGCCAGGGTCTGTCGGCTACTAGTTAAGTAGCTTCAGTGCATCTCCTATTTTATCTATAGTACTAAGAGTGTCAATATGAGTATAGTTTTGGAGTAAGACCCAGTTCGTGATTACTGAATCACTTATTGAGTGTTGATGATTGATTCATGGAACCTTCACACTCGCACTTTCAAGGAAAGAAGTCAACATACTGCCAAGGGGTAGTGGACAATTTTGAGCTTCCAAAGTAACAAGGGAAAACTCAAGGGAGGTCAGGGACCTGAGCCAGGGGCCTGAGCCAAGGTCTGACTGCTAGTTAAGCAGTTTCCCTACAAAAAGTCTTACCAAGGGGTTTGACAAATGTAGAGATTAACCAAGGGGTTTGGATTGCAAAGGAAACATCCAGGGTTATATGTGAAATACTACTTGAATTTCACTGATTTTCAATTAGTGTTCCTAAGCCTTTGCAGCAAGAAAATTTGGGCAGGTTCCTTTGATTACGAGTAAGTGAATACTATGTTCAACCTCCAGGTACGCATCTAATTTGGTTTTGTTTCTTTTTTTCAATATGTTTTTGTTTAATTTTCCAAGTAGGATGCATAAGCTTCTATGTTTTCATCCATTTTTGCTCTTAAGAGAGATGACAAGGTCATGTAATAGCCAAGAAATTTGGGTTGTAGTGTCCAAAATAAGTTTCTGCATTACGCAGTTATGGACCCACTTGTAGGGTTTGTTTTGGCACATGTTGTCTCATGGGATACGATCAAACCAGATGAAGTGGTCAAAAATTTTGGCACGACATGATCCCTTTACCACTCATGAAGCAAGAAGCACTATTGTGGAAAAACAAGCTCTTGCCAACACTAGCTATAAGAAGGAAGACTATGAAGATGTGCCAATCAATGCAGAGCAAGTGCTTCTTATACTAGAATCCAACCACTCTAGAAGAAAAAGTGGTTTGAGAAGCGCCCATAAGATGAAACTACATACAGAAGTGCTCCACAGCATCTCAAGATTGACCCAACATACGCTCCAATTCCTTGACAAAGATCCTAGGATAACTACTACATCTAGAGAAGCCACCGACCACCTATCCTCAATTATCCATTCAGTGATTTCAAAGTCCATGAGCAACTACAAGCCAACAAATTCCTACATGGTGCATACATTGATAGCAGTGATTACTCAAATGCACAATGTTCTAGAGATTTGACATATCAAATTCTTACAAATAACATGCATATAGGAATTTGAGGACATCGAGGCTTCAGAGCACCCATGGCAGGTCTTCAAAGAGGGCACACAAGGGATATCATGGAATACTGAAACAAAAGTCCCCAATTGCAATAGTATTATGGGAATGTACCTGAAGGTCATGTTTTTTCCCTCGCATTATATGCAAACATTTGAGGAGGCCTTCATGACCGGTGAAAGGGTGGTGGTAATGCTTGTGCTAGTCTCCACCCAACTGTGCTATCTTATAGCCTCTCCCTAGTGTACACACTGTCCGACCATGCTGGTGCCCTTTCACGTAGGACCCATGTCCTTACATTAACCCCCCCCCCCCTTTTGGAGAATCGTTTTCTTCCTCAAAAATGAACGTAGGAAAATGTTTCTTAAGTGTGGATACATTCTCCCATGTAGAACCTTCTTCAGGTCTGTCTAGACATTTTACCAACACCTGTCGTCTGACATGATGTCTGGTGCGAAGCTCATGAGAATTCAAAATCTTTTTGGGCTCATGAGGGATGCTTGGCGGTTCAATAAGGTCAACTAACACACCTGTGTCAATGACATTATCATTTTGTCCTAGCTGTTTTCGTAAACGACTAACATGAAAAATAGGTGAACTTGTGAGTTCTCTAGAAGAGCTAACTTATAGGCCACTTGACCTATATGTTTGAGAGTGGTAAACGGTCCACAATAGCGTGGTGAAAGTTTAGCAACTTTTCCCATCTTCAGACTTTCTGAATGCTCTGGAACTTTGAGGAAAACCTTGTCTCCTTCTTCAAAAATAGCAAGACGATGATGCTCATCTCCGTACTTCTTATATCGATCTTGAGCTTGCTTAACATTCTGTCGAGCAACTCGAAGCATGTCAAAACGCTCTTGGAGAAAATCCTTTGCTTGTTGTATCTTCTCCTTAACCAACCACACCATAACAAGTGATCTAGGTTGAAATCCATATAAAAGCATAAATGGACTAAACCCTATAGTCACACGATTTGAACTATTATAAGCAAATTCCAATATAGGTAAGTAGTCTTCCCAATTGGTTTGCTTCTTGGTATTGTATGCTCATAGCATATCCTCTAGTACTTGATTAACTCTTTCGGTTTGACCATCTGTTTCCCGAATGATCAGACGTACTTAGATTAAGTGTAGTTAATTCCAAATTTTGAAACACAACTCTCCATAAGTGATTATCGAAATTTCGATCCCTGTCACTAATGATACTAGCTGGAATCCTGTAGAGTCTATATATATACTCTACAAATAGCCGTGCTAATTTCAGTGTCTTAATCGTAGCCTTAGTGGGAATAAATTGACCCATCTTTGTGAGACGGTCTACAATTACCCATATGTCATCATGGCCACAATTTGTAGTAGGTAGTTCTACTCCAAAATCCATAGAGATACTCTCCCACTTACCTTGTGGAATCTCTAAAGGATGTAAAAGGCCACCTACCTTGAGGCGCTTTGCCTTATTAACTTGGCACTATTGGAAATTTAGTATGTACTCTGAGCATCATGATGCAAGCCCGGCAATTAAAATTGCCATCGAACTAAGACATACGTCTTACGAATACCTAGATTACCAGCAGTTGGACTATCGTGACACTCAAATAAGATTTGGCACCTAGTGTCTGAGTCCTTTGGCACACATACTCTACCCTTGTGGAGTAAGTAGCCATCATCAATGGAAAAATTCTTCCATCGCTTAAGATCCTCCTGAGTAGGGGTGGAGCTCCGTGTGTTGGAGTTTTTATATGCACGTGCAGAGGCATGTTGATTTGGCTGGACAGAGACATGTGAGTGTGAGGGATCCCTTTTTAAAACTGCACTCCATACTTTAGCATATGATTGATCTTGTGCACACTTGCCACGTAATGACTCCAAAATCCATTCTTTATTTCCATGAAAGCAAGTGAATGTATTTGAGGCATCTGACTTAGTGCATCTGCTACTACATTATATCGCCCCTTGCGATATTGTAGCTTACAATCATAATCTTGAAGGATTTTTGCCCATCTAGCTTTACAGCCCTTCAAGTCTATTTGAGTAGTAAACCATTTGATACTCTCATGGTGAAAAACTACTTCAAACTCGGTACCATATAAATAGTGTCTCCACTTTCGTAAAGCGTGGATTATGGCATAGAGCTCTCTCTCATAGACAGACTAATTTTGTTGAGCTCTATCTAGCTTTTTACTTTCAAGGCTATAGGTCTTCCCTCCTGGAGAAGTACCGCACCAATTGCTTTATCACTAGCATCAGTCTCTACCACAAACGGCTTAAGTGGGTCAACAATCGCTAGGATGGGAGCAGTGGCTATAGCTACCTTGAGTTGTTTTAAACTGCATTTTTGGGCTTCTTCCCAAGAAAAGGTCTTACCTTTTGCTTTAAGTTGATCCGTCATAGGAACAAAAATTTTGGCATATTAATGGATGTATTGTCGATAAAATCCAACCATGCCTAAAAATATTTGAAGCTCCTCAACCGTGTTGGGATGTGGCCATCGAAGAATGGCAGCAACCTCCTCAGTGTCCATTTTGATGCTAGAATAAGAGAGCACATGACCAAGGTAATGTATCTCTATTTTAAAGAAATCACACTTGCTTTGCTTACCATACAGCACGTGATCAGCTCGTAGTTGTTCAAACACTAATCATAAGTGTTCTATGTGTTCATCTTCAGTCTTACTGTAAATGAGAATTTCATCAAGGAAAACCACAACAAATTTTCCAAGATAGGGAAATAAGACACTATCCATGAGTGTCATAAATGTAGCTGGAGCATTGGTTAGACCAAAAGGAATAACCAAAAATTCAAAATGCCGGCGCCGTGTTCTAAAGGCAATTTTGGAGATATCTTGAAGTAGGATACGCACCTAGTTGTATCCTGAACGAAGATCTATCTTTGTATAGTATCTTACCCCGTGGAGTTGATCAAACAGCTCATCCACTTGACGCAGAGGATACTTGTTCTTGATGGTTATTGCATTTAATTCCCGATAATCTACGCACATGCGCATAGTACCATCTTTCTTTTTTACCAATAGAATTGGTGATTCCCAAGGCGAAGTGTTAGTTCTAATGAAACCACGAGTGAGGTAGTCAGCCAACTGACTCTCAACCTCCTTGGCTTCTTTAACACTAATATGATAAGGTGGTTTACTCACCGGTTTAGTGCCTGGCAAGACATGTATGCCATGATGCACATCACATGTAGGGGGTAAACACGGTGGTAAATCACTTGAGAACACATCACTATACTCCATGAGTAAGTGAGTTAGTTTCGCCATGCAAAAGGAGAAAGTAAACTAGAGTTATGCTGGGATAGAGAATCTTGTAATTCCTGTAATGTTTGTTTTACAATAGCTGCACGCTGCTCTATAGAATTAAAATTGAGAGCACTTTTCTCGTTAGATTTGTTAACACTTTGTCTATCAGTAGAATTCATTGTACTTTTTATACCATTACTAGAATTCACAGCATTTTGCTCTTGAGAATTCACAAGACTTGGAGACAAGCAGTAACACAAAAAGACTTCATCTATTAAATCTGCTTTTTGCAAGATAAAAAGCTACGATGTACATATAAGAGGTGCAGATGGTATATTTTTCTCACCAAGCAAAAGCACATGTTTACCATTGGCCATAAAGGATAAGGAGTTGTGTTCATAACTAGTGTGCAATGTGTTTCCTAAACCATGTAGCCACTCCTGTCCTAAAACTACATCAGCATGCTCCATGTTCAAGGGTCATCGTATGATCTTGAACAATAAGATCAACCCCTTGAAGTACCGTGTCCCATACGTCTTTGTCATTGCCAGACATCTGCTCCACCACATACTTGTGGGAGCAGGGAGTCTGTGTAAGCTTCAATTTCTTGACTAGCTTATAGTTCAAGAAGTTATGAGTTGCACCATCATCCACTAAAATACAAACACATTGTCCATTAATAGTGCCATGCATGCGAATCAAATCATAGGGGCCAAAGGTGGGCTGCCACATTGAAGCAGGCACACAACACTTGTGCTTTTCTTCCATGAGAAGAACCTACAACACAATATTTAGGAGATGAATCTAATGTGAGGCGTTGCACTGTGTGCATGGCCTTATCTTTGCCTTGCAAAAGAGGACAATCTTTCTTGTTATGTTGATCCGAAAGACATCTAAACCACAAATTGTGTTTCTTTGCATGCTCACAATCAGTAGTGTTGAGAGACCCACGTGGAGTATCTCGTGATTGCTTAGGCTTCTTAGCATCTTGTGGGCGTGGAGAGGTAGATTGTCTCTTATTCCTCTTGGAACGTGTGGTAGATCTACCTCGCCATTGGCTCTTAGCCACATTGCTCTTAGCAAAGTCATTCTTAGAGTAGGGATTATTTCCTTCCCTCTTTTGGTCATCATCATATCTTTGGGCATGACTGATGGCTTCTTCCAAAGTTTCTGGATGTTGGGTCTTGACATGAAGATAATAGTATTTGTCAAGACCCCTATTAAAACCCCGTATATTTTGGAATTCATCTAGATCTTCGAGTTTCAATATGATTTCCCGATACTTGGAAAGGTACTATGTGAGAGAGAGGCAAGACATGCGGCATGCATTCCATGCTAACCAATTCTTATCTTCTTCATTGGAGTCCAAACACTTTTTGAAGAAAGAAGCTTGAAATGCATCCCAAGACGAAGGACGAACATCTATTGGAAATGTCATCCACAACTTATAGGCCTTGCCTTTAAGAGATAGACTTGTTTCCACAGCCGTCTTTATGTCCCGGGTGTGTCTCAATCTATGAATATCACTCCATTTGTGTAAGAACGTATTGACCGCATCCTTGTTGCGATCACACCCTTCCCTGTGAAACTCGGAAATGGTGATATTATTAAGTAATGCCTTGCTACTTTATACATCTTTTGAAGCACTTGTATCTTGGACTCCTTGAGTCGTGCGAGCTTGGTTTCCTTGAACCGTGCCACTTGTGGCTCCTTCAGCCATCTGTAAATTCATAAACGTAAGATTTCTAACATTTGCATTGAGTGCAGAGAGGTTGCGTTCAAGTACACTTTGGCGATTTTCCAAAGTCTTGAAACCAGCCATATCTACATGGCCATGATCTCCTAGATCATCATCGTCATGCACATTAGTATCAACAGCACCTGTGGTGCCTTCATTTTGATCTACGTACTCAAAATCAAAAGTGTGTGTAGGTGGAATATCCTCACCAACCATGGTAAACACACACTAATGTAAAGAGAGAAAAAAACATCAACTTGTACCTTGTGAAGCTTGAAGTATTTGTGTTTTTTATGCTCCGCGATTTGTGTTTCATGCAAACCTTGCCTTGTGAGAATTGTACCGCTTCATGTGTCGTTCGTCGTAAGAAAACCTTTATTGATTCTTCACAAAAACTCATTGTTTTTGTGAAGGTTTTTGGTCACTTTGACGCTAACTCCTTGAGGAAAAATGAATTTTTGGAAGAAAACTTGCCTACCTCCAAGAAGTTGGAGTGAAAAGGAAGGGTGAAACTACTTCCTTGAAGTTTGAAGCTTTCCCTTTCCTTCTAGCTTTGTTTTCAACACAAGTATGCTATATTTCCTTGTTATACACAACAAGGGTCAATAGCTTGATGGTAAAGTGTTGGCCTCTTACCCTCATGGGGTGGGTTCAACCATGCGTCATGCAAGGGTGTCGCGGGCCTTCCTACACGCGCAGCCAACGGAAGCCTTCGGAGCCTCGGTGCCGTAGAGTTTGCCTTGGTCGCCTGCCTTGGTTGGCCGTTGTGGAGGACGTAGATGGAGCGGCCGCAACTGTTGATGTGTGTCTTTCTGCGCTGCACACAGAAAATTGTGCTTGCCTTCTTTTTGCTACAGAGCGGATACGTCGTTGTCTACAAACCATGGGAGAGAAGCAGCACGTCGCATGCACATGCAACCCGCTTTTCCCCTTTCCCAAAAATAGGTCGGATACCAATGAAAGGCGGTGGTAATGTGTGTGCTAGTCTCCATCCAACCGTGCTATCTTATATCCTCCCCCTAGCGTACAGACTGTCTGGCCGTGCCGCTGGCCTTGCCCGTAGGACCCATGTCCTTACAACCGGCTTCTTTGAAATGGATTCCACAATTTTCAACCCTCTCACACAAGGAATATCTTGGAATGTCAAAAAAAAAGTTCCCAACCGTAATAGTATCATGGGAATGTACATCAAGATCATGTTTTTACCCTCGCATTATATGCAAACATTTGAGGAGGCATTCATGACCGAGGCTTCTTTGAAATGTATTCCATCATTTTCAACCCTCTCACCAAAAACCTACAAGCGCACCACATCACCTATCAGAGAGTAGTCCACAGCAACCCTTTCAAGGATCTTTCTATTCAAGCAGGCATTGTCGCTTGGGCTGAATAGTTCATAAGAATCACGCAGATGCTGGAAAAACGACAATTCAACTATTGAAGCCAAAGATGAAGCTTGCACGAGGACGTGCAGCGATAAAAAATGGGAATATGTTAGCAGAATTACCTATTGGGTGCCCTCCTAGTCGGCTACACTACAACAAAGCCATGTTTTGATGTACTCCTATTATTTATTCAAAAAAGCTTTGTATAAAAGAGGAGTCATTATGGAGCTGCATTTTTGTACACTCACCAAATGCAAAGCCCTAGCTATAAAGTGTAAATTTTCTAGTTTGAACAGAACATTATATCATCGTCAAAAGTTTTTGAAGAGCTCTGTATGTATGACTGAGAGCGGCTACTGAGCACCGTCTTCTAATCAATTTTTCTTAGCTTTTGGTAATCAAAATTTAATTTTAAAAAGTGCAATGTGTTCCTTGTCTCTTCTTCTTCCATTTAAGTGTAATAATTTTGATGTGGTTTGTGACTACTTGTTTGTGAGCTAAATCTACAGTTTTGAGTGAAAAAATGTTTTTTTTAACGTTTCAACCATAGGGGTGTGTTCCTAGACCATAGGGCAATCTTTCTGGATTGTTTCTATTGTAGTGTTCATGATCTGGACCATGATGATCGGGATTTGGTACCTTGCCAAATGACCTCTAGAGTTTGTAGGATAGTGTCCCTAGCCCTATTATACCTCTTCATAAACTTTTGTTGCATTTTAAGTTTGTTTGGTCGATGAAATGGCATGATGACCTAGAGCGGTGAGACAAAACATAGATAGATTTTCACAGTAGAGAGTGATAGAGTTTAAAGTGCTAGTGATCTATTAGTTTCATAGGTTCACTTCTTGAGATTGACACCCTGAAAGAGTCTCCATGCCCCATCCAAGTCACTTCCCTGAGAATTGACATTATGTTAGTGCCAGGGAGCTACGCTGCAAACATTCAATCGCGATGACCCGCTAACATTCTATGACATAGTAAAATTCTCTTTTGTGTTTTTTTGGCATAGTTCATGTCAATATACCTTGAAGGTTTTTCCTTATTCCTTTTTTCTCTCTTTTATTAAAATAACAATCTTACTTCACATTAACTAGTTTTACAAGATTGGGCCCACACACCTACACCCAATTGTTGCAAGGGTGGGTTGAACAATAGTGGGCACTGTAAAGAATGAGGATGCAAGAGAGCTACACAAGACAAGCACAAAGCACACAAAGATGGAAAGCTTCTTCTTCTTCTTCACAGAAAAGAGAGTACAAAATGACTACGTGCTAAAGCTCAAAAGTAGCACATATGTACATGCGGTCACTAAGTGTGAACTCGCTAGAAGCGTACTAGGCTGGCACTATAAGTGTAGTCCAGCTGTAGAATCACTGGCAGAGATCCTCCGTGTCGGTCACCTAACGCGTCAGTGAGTAAATGCCGTAAGCGGCCAAGACCCGTAGTGGATGCCAGCTCAAGGTGTAGAGCTCGACATCTCAACACTTCCCCTCGAGCTCTGCATGTCGCAAAGTCCAAGCATAGTCCGGAAACGTCGAAGCTTCTCAGCTCTGAGGGCCTTGGTAAAGATATCCGCTATCTGCTCCTCTGTGCTGACGTAGACCAAGTCGATGTCGCCCGCCAACACTCGCTCTCGAACGTAGTGGTAATGGACCTCTATGTGTTTGGTCCTGGCATGGAACACTGGGTTCCTAGCCAACTGCATGCTGCTGAGGTTGTCACAATGGATGAAAATCTGCTGGTCCACCTGCACTCCCAAGTCCTCAAGTAATGTGCGTAGCCAAGCTACCTCGCACGCCGCAACTGCTGCACCTCTGTACTCGGCCTCTGTGCTCGATAAAGCAACCGTAGGCTGCTTTTTGCTGCTCCAAGTAACAGCAGCACTCCCAAAAGAGAACATGAAGCCACTCGTAGATCTCCTATCAACAATGCTACCTGCCCAATCTGCATCTGTATACCCATACAATGCTAATGGTGCATCTGCTGCATAGAACAATGCGTAGTCAAGAGTACCTTGCACATACCTAAGTGTGCGTCGTACTCCATCCAAATGTGGCTTCCTCGGAAGTTGCATGAACTGAATCTCCAAGCCTACTCTGTAGCTCAAGTCTGGCCTCGTGATAGTCAAGTAGATTAGACTACCCACAATCTTCCTGTACATGTTGACATCCTCAACAACATCACCCTTCTCTGCACTCAGCTTTGCATTCACATCCAAGGGAATAGAAATTGGCTTACAATCAGCCATACCATACTTTGACAACATGTCCAAAGCATACTGTCTCTGTGATAGCCATACACCCTCTGGAGTCCTGATCACTTCAATGCCAAGAAAGTAGCGCAACTCGCCTAAATCTTTCATTTCAAACTCCTGTTTGAGAAGACCCTTCACATGGTCAATCTCCATAGCATTGTCACCAACAATAATAAGGTCATCTACATATATGGTAATGACCACAATCCCCACATCACTCTCACGTACATAGAGTGAATGATCAGCATGAGCTCTCCTAAAACCAATACTGACAAGATACTTGGCAATCCTGTCATACCATGCTCTAGAGCCCTGCTTCAAACCATACAAAGCTTTGAGAAGTCTGCATACATAATCTGGGTAACCTGGGTCGACATAACCAGGTGGCTGATCCATATACACTTCCTCTTGCAACTCACCATTCAAGAAGGCATTCTTTACATCCATTTGATGCATAATCCATCCTCTAGATGCAGCCACTGCTATGACAGCTCTCACTGTCGTCATCTTTGCCACTGGAGCAAAGGTCTCCTCATAGTCTATGCCATACGTCTGTGCATAACCCTTTGCGACCAGCCTTGCCTTGTGACGCTCAATGTTACCATCAGCCTTATGCTTGGTTTTATACACCCATTTACAACCAATAGCTTTCTTGCCACTTGGCAATGGCACCAACTCCCATGTGTCATTTGCTTCCAATGCAGCCATCTCTTCATTCATTGCATCATCCCAATGCACATTTCCAACTGCATCCTCAAAACATGTGGGCTCCACATCCTGTATCACCTTAGCCATGTAGGCTTGGTGATGCGCTAGATACCCATCATAAGTCAATTTCTGAACTGGATTTCTGACTCTATTAGATCTGCGCGGTCCTGGGTCACTCCTTTGCCCTCTAGCATCTTCTTGTACTTTCCTTACACCAGGTGTCCTGACAGCCGGAATTCCAAATTCCTCATCAAGACTTTGTTCAGAACCATCTGAATCCATGTCTACATGTGAAAAACCTGATGATGCATCAACCATAAAGGGAGGTTCATGAACCTTTTCCTTTCCTTTTCGTGATACATTCCCTGTACCTGTTGGTGGAGTAACCTGCGTACGTAGTCTACCATTCCATGGTTTCTCAACAGAGCCACGAGAAGAGGACTCTTGTGGTCCACTCAAAACCTGTGACTGTGGCCTCACATTTTGTACAACCACATCATCTTTTACATCAGCCCCAATAGTGCCATGTGCATTACTGTACCAGCTGCTCATCTCATCAAAGACTACATCTCTGCTCACTCGTAATTCTCGTGTAGTAGGATTGTAGCACCTGTACCCCTTTTGTTCAAGGGAATATCCCACAAGAATACATTTCTCTGCTTTAGGATCCAATTTCCTACGCAACTCATCTGGTACATGCACGTAAGCTATGCAGCCAAACACTTTCAAGTGTGCCAAATCAGGCTTTGTACCTGTAAACTTTTCCTCAGGTGTTACATCATGCACCGCAGCTGTAGGTGTCCTGTTCATAATGTACACAGCTGTATTTACAGCTTCAGCCCAGAAATGATGAGGCATGTTCTTCTCATTCATCAATGCGTGTGCAACCTCTGCAATGTGCCTTTTTTTCCTTTCTGCGACCCCATTCTGCTGTGGAGTATATCTGCATGTAAACTGCCTGTGTATACCATGCATTCGCAGAAAATCTGAAAAATCATTGGAGAAGTACTCCCCCCCTCCATCTGACCTCAATGTCTTGATTTGCATATCTGTCTCCTTCTCAATCATGACTTTGAAGTCTTGAAAGTGACCAAACACTTCACTTTTGTTACGCATGAAGTAGACCCATACTTTCCTTGTATGGTCATCAATGAAAGAGACATAATAGCTGCAACCATGTATACTTTCAGTATCGGTTGGACCCCAAACACCTGTGTGCACCACCTCAAGTGGCCTTTTACATACATTGCGCTCATGTGGAAATGAGCCCTTTGACTGTTTTCCAAACTGGCATGCTGCACACACTTTATGCATACCATCCACCTTGAATTTGGGCAAACCTTTTACAATCTGTTTTGATTGCATGCTGCGCAATCTCTGCTCATTGACATGGCCAATGCGTTTGTGCCAAATGTCAACATCAGCCACAACACCTGTGCCCTGTGCAAATAATGCATCTTTTACCTCAGGCATGTCTACATTCAGCGTAAACATTCTGCCCACACATTTTCCCTCTGTGATCAGCTTACAGCCATTCTGGAAATCTTCTACATAACAGCCATTTGGATTGAAGCGAACCTGCAAACCCTGCTCAACCATTTGTCCAACAGAAACAAGATTCTTTGTAATGTTTGGGACATGAAGTATATCTACTAAGTACTTTGATTTCCCACTCTTCGTATTTAGAGGTATGTCCCCTACATGAGCAATGGGGTGAGCTGTATCATCTCCTGTCTGCACATAGCCTGACACATCTGGTTTGCGCATATCTCTAAACCACTCTCCACGAGACGTCATGTGATTAGAGGCACCTGAATCCACATACCAAACATCATCTTGGGTGGAATTCTCTGCAGTCATTGTATTCATTACATGCTGCATAACAAACATGCGCTCGTTTTTGCTGTCATCTGCATCTCTGCTAGTAGATGCATAGTTGCCCTGTTCTCTCTTTCTACTTGCTTTTCCCTTTGGACAGTCACGTGACATGTGACCTCTTTCACCACAAGTCCAACATTCTCTACTATCTGGAGTATGTTGCTGCCTGCTTGATCCTGCACCACGACCTCTTTGACTCCCCCTGCCTTGAGACTGGTTTCCCCTGCCACCTGTATTGTTTTGATTTGATTGACCTTCCAGAAATTGGCCCTTGCAACCCCTTGGGCCTCGACCACGACCTCTACTTCTACCTCTGTTGGAGTTAGAATAGAAGGCCTGTTCAGAATTATTTCTGCCATGAGAAGAAGATGTGTCAAGGTTCTTCTCCTCAAGAATAAGCATAGAAATCAAATCTTGGAACACGGGGATGTCGTCTCTTGTATTCATGGAAGACCTAAAATGTACATACTCATCTCCCAGACCATCCAAGCATGCACGGACAATGTCATCGTCTTCCACTGAGACTTTAATAGATCCAAGAGCCTCAATGATACTCTTGATCTTCAAGGCATAATCATTGATTGAGAGGTTGTTCCTCTTAACCTGATTTAGCTCCGACTTTAGTTGAAGCTTCCTGGCCTTGGTGTTCACCTCGAACACTCTGCCTAAGTTTCTCCATGCAATGGCGGGGGTTTCAGCATCCTGTAGATAGCCCATCATGCCATCTGTGATGCTCATAGACAGCCAATACATCACTTTTCTCTGGCCTTGTTGCCAGTCCCTCAAAGCTTTCCTTTGTTCTGCTGTAGCATTTGCCTCGGGAATCTCTGGTTCCTTTTCATTGTCTCCTTCTATATAGTCCCAATAACCTTTTCCTTTTAGGAAATTTGTTATTCTGAACTTCCATGCAGGGTAGTTATTTTTCTCAAGCTTCTCAGTAACAATCTGACTGAAACCATCAGACATCTTGAAGCACTAAGATAAAATAGCTGCAATCTGCAAAAACCTGCAAATCTGTTGAACCTGCTATCGTGGTTCCTGTAACGCTTTCTACACTCAACGAGTGTCCACAATCAAGCGTTTCACAACCACTGTACTTGTACAGTAAATCTCTGTATACTGCACTTTGGAGACCTGTTCAGAAACTTGTGCGAACGAAGGGATTGTGATGCTCTTGCTCTCTTAGCCTCTCTTGCCTGCACCAGGCTCCGATACCATGTAAAGAATGAGGATGCAAGAGAGCTACACAAGACAAGCACAAAGCACACAAAGATGGAAAGCTTCTTCTTCTTCTTCACAGAAAAGAGAGTACAAAATGACTAAGTGCTAAAGCTGAAAAGTAGCACATATGTACATGCAGTCACTAAGTGTGAACTCGCTAGAAGCGTACTAGGCTGGCACTATAAGTGTAGTCCAGCTGTAGAATCACTGGGAGAGATCCTCCGTGTCGGTCACCTAACGCGCCAGTGAGTAAATGCCGTAAGCGGCCAAGACCCGTAGTGGATGCCAGCTCAAGGTGTAGAGCTCGACATCTCAACAGGCACCCCAAGTTTGTACTACTAGGCCAACTCTCTTTCATGGAATTATCCTTATTCCTAAGTCTCCATCAACCCTAACACCATAAAAAAGAACAAAGAATAAAAATAACTCATTAGGTTATCCTCTCAATGGTAGTGTGTGAGTACAAATAAACTAAGGCTTGAAATATTAAAGACTAATTTCAATTGACATCAGATGGAAATAACAAATGTGTGCAATGTGGGCATTTAAATCTTTTCTTGGAAATCTCTATCTATGTATGTCAATGGAGATATACGATATCGATAGACTTCATAGTGTTAAGTATGGAGCCTGATTTACCCTTGTAATTTTCTGTGGTAAAAACGCAAATTTGTAAGGCCCCCATTATGAGGAGAAGCCATCGTGCGTGAAGGAAAATCACTCACCGGAAACCAAAATTTTCACGAACAAGAATCAGGGGCAACTTTAAAGGCCTCGGGGGCGGAGGCCCCCGAGACTTTTTTTTTCGCTGGAATATTCTTTTTCGCCGGAATATTATGGCCGGACGGCGGCCCGAAAGTGGTCGGAAAACAACCGGTGGTCTGAAGTCAATGGCCGGTGGCCGGTGGCCGAATTCAAAAGCGGACTTGTCTTCTCAAGGGCGGCCACACATGGGCGGATTGGAGGGTCCGATTTGGACTTATTCGCACAAGGGCGGCTACACATGGCTGTCTCTCATAAGAGAGGGCAGCCCTTTTGGCCTATAAAAGAAGGCCATTTCTACACACATTTCATAGTGTGAAGTTGATGCAACAAGGTGAGTGTGAGGTGGTGAGAGTGAAGCAAGGCGGGAGCTCCATTAAGGGTATAATCCCTTTGTAAACTACTTCTTGTTTTGAAGTACTAAAGCCATTGAGTGGATGCTTTCCCGTGGACGTAGCCCACATTGGGTGAACCACGTATATCGTGTGTACTCTCTCTTTCTCTCTCTCTCTCTCTACTCTATAATCTCGTGTATATAAATCTGTCTCTCTCCATTAAGTAATCTACTCAATTATCTATTTAGCTACGTCTTATTTCCTAACAACTGGTATCAGAGCAAGGTTTGCTCGTAGATAAATTATCTCAAGGAAAGGATTCCTTGAATTGAGTGGGAGTTATGGCGGAGGAAGGGAAGCTCAAGATTGAGAAGTTCAACGACAAAAACTACCAACATTGGAAGATGCAGATTGAAGACTATCTCTACCAGAAGGACCTCTATTTGCCACTAGGCGGTCTTGCGAAGAAGCCCGCAACAATGGCAGATGAAGCATGGATTGTCCTTGATCGAAAGGCACTGGGAACAATCCGGTTAAGCTTGGCGTCAACGGTGGCCTTCAATGTTTCGGAGATGAAGACCACGGAGGACTTGATGAAGTCACTTGACGACTTCTACGAGAAACCATCGGCATCCAATAAGGTATTTCTTATGAAGCGCTTGTTCAATCTAAAGATGGCAGAGAATGGTTCAGTTGCAGAACACCTAAATGACTTTAACACAAACATAAGTCAACTTCGATCAGTGAAAATCAATTTCGATGACGAAGTGCGAGCTCTCCTTATACTATCATCTCTACCGGATAGTTGGGATAGCCTTGTGATGACTGTAAGTAATTCTATCTGTGGCACAAATACTCTTAAGTTTGATGATGTTGTGGGTGTTCTCCTAAGCGAGGAAATGCAAAGGAGAAGCATAGGAGAATCATCAAGTGCTGCACTATGAGTGGAAACAAGAGGAAGGCTTAAGGAGAGGTTCAAAAACCAAAAGGGTCGTGATCGCTCAAGGCGGAGCAAGTCACGCACAAAGTCAGTTCTTGAATGTTGGAACTGTGGCAAGAAGGGCCACGTCAAGAAGGATTGCTGGTCCAAGAAGAAGAAGGAGACAGAGTCTCAAGACAACAAGCCAACATCGGAGGCCAATGTGGCAGGTAAAGTAGAGCAAGATGCTCTAATTCTCTCATTAGACAATGTGTCTAATTCCTGGATAGTAGATTCCGGGGCTTCATTCCATGCGACACCACACAAGCAACATTTCCAAGACTACACCAAAGGTAATTTTGGGTATGTATACTTGGGAGACGATGAAGCTTGTGAGATTGTCGGCAAAGGTACCATTTCTGTCAAAACTGCTAACGGAAATGAATGGAAGCTTAAAGATGTTAGGCATGTTCCTTCTCTTCGCAAAAATTTGATCTCTACAGGACAATTGGACGATGAAGGTCACAACATTGCATTCGGAAACAAACGGTGGAAGATCTCAAAGGGATCTTTGGTGGTTGCCAAGGGTGAAAAAGTCGGTACACTTTACGTGTGTACTGTTAGCATGCAACCTTCAGCTTGTGCAGCAACTACAGAAGTTGACAGTGCGGTGTGGCACTACTGACTTGGGCATATGAGTGCCAAAGGAATGCAAATCCTTCAAACAAAGAAGCTTCTACCAGGTTTGAAAGAAGTGGACTTAGAGTTCTGTGAAGATTGTGTTTATGGTAAACAAAAGAGGGTAAAATTTCAAAAATCAGGAAATGAAAGAAAAAAGAAAAAACTTGAGTTGGTTCATTCTGATGTTTGGGGTCCTGCAAGTACACCATCACTTGGTGTTTCATTGTACTATGTAACATTCATAGACGATGCGACTAGAAAAACATGGGTTTATGTCATGAAGAATAAATCTGATGTATTTTCCATATTTCAAAGGTGGAAAGCCTTTGTGGAGAATGAAACAGGTACCAAGGTTAAATGCCTCAGATCCGACAATGGAGGCAAATATTGCAGCCAAGCTTTTGAAAGCTTTTGTGCTAGCAATGGCATTCGGAGGCAAAGGACAACCCCAAGGACACCTCAACAAAATGGGATTTCGGAAAGGATGAACATGACAATCATGGAGTGAGCACGAACCATGCGGCTACATGCAGGCCTACCGCTTGAGCTTTGGGCGGAAGCTATAAGTACGTCTGTGTACTTAATCAATCGGTCACCCTCAACGACATTGGATGGGGGAGTTCCAGAAGAGGCATAGACAGGTAAACCGGTGAATTATGCATTTCTCAAAGTGTTTGGGTGTGAGGCTTTCATGCACATAGATAGAAGCCTAAGATCAAAGCTAGATGCAAAGTCCAAAAAGTGTTTCTTCATTGGCTATGGAGAAGGAGACTTTGGGTATCACCTATGGAATCCTGAAGATGGTAAAATCTTAAGGAGTAGGGATGTAATTTTTAACGAACAAAATATGTACAAAGATTACTTGGAAAGAAAACAAACAAAAGAAACAGGTGATGAGTACATGGAGCTTGAGGACGGTGAAGACTCAAGGACTGCAAACGGTGACAATGTGCAACAACGTCAACCAAATGAGGAGCCTCAACCTATTCCCTGAAGATCTACAAGAGCAAGTAGACCTCCAAAAATGTTTGTTCCTTCCTTCAACCATCTCTTGATCTCAGATTCTGGAGAGCCGGAATCATACGAAGAAGCTATGCAACATGAATCCAAAGAAGAATGGACGAAGAGCATGCAAGTGGAGATGGACTCACTACATCGCAACCAAACATGGGAGTTGGTTGAGTTGCCTAAAGGTAAGCGGGCACTTCAAAACAAATGGGTGTACAAGCTGAAGGAAGAAGAAGGTGGGAAGAAAAGGTACAAGTCTAGGCTTGTGGTAAAAGGTTTTTCTCAAAAGAAAGGTATTGACTTCAATGAAAGATTTTCTCCTGTTGTAAAAATGAACTCAATTAGGCTTGTCTTAAGCCTTGTGGCTGCTCATGATCTAAATCTCGAGCAAATGGATGTAAATATAGCATTTCCTCACGGTGACTTAGAGGAGGAAATCTACATGCTTCAACCAAAGGGGTATGAAGTAAAAGGTAAGGAGAAAATGGTTTGCAAATTAAAGAAGAGCTTGTATGGTTTAAAGCAAGCATCAAGACAATGGTACTTGAAGTTTGATCGATGGATGTTGGATCATGGATTCACAAGATGCAACTCGGATCACTGCGTCTACACAAAGAATTTGGGAGATGGGAAATTCATCATCCTAATGTTGTATGTTGATGACATGTTGAATACAAGTGCTCACATGCAGGACATCAAAGACCTAAAAGAGGAGCTGTCCAAATCTTTTTCAATGAAAGATTTAGGTGCTGCAAAGAGGATACTTGGTATGAAAATATCAAGGGACAGGACGAAGAAGACAGGACGAAAAAGACAGGACGAATATTCTTTTTCGCCGGAATATTATGGCCGGACGGCGGCCGGAAAGTGGTCGGAAAAGAATCGGTCGGTTGGCCGGTGGTCGGAAGTCAATGGCCGGTGGCCGGTGGCCGAATTCAAAAGCGAACTTGTCTTCTCAAGGGCGGCCACACATGGGCGGATTGGAGGGTCCGATTTGGACTTATTCGCACAAGGGCGGCTACACATGGTTGTCTCTCATAAGAGAGGGCAGCCCTTTTGACGTATAAAAGGAGGCCATTTCTACACACATTTCATAGTGTGAAGTTGATGCAACAAGGTGAGTGTGAGGTGGTGAGAGTGAAGCAAGGCGGGAGCTCCATTAAGGGTATAATCCCTTTGTAAACTACTTCTTGTTTTGAAGTACTAAAGCCATTGAGTGGCTGCTTTCCCGTGGACATAGCCCACATTGGGTGAACCACATATATCGTGTGTACTCTCTCTCTCTCTCTCTCTCTCTCTCTCTCTCTCTCTACTCTATAATCTCGTGTATATAAATCTGTCTCTCTCCATTAAGTAATCTACTCAATTATCTATTTAGCTACGTCTTATTTCTTAACACATAGAGAGTATATGTTAATATCCTCCAAATTCATCTTTACTTGTTCTCCTTCCCTTTCCCTCTTGTTAAAGTTATGGCATTTCAAGTGAACTACCCGAAATGTGATCCCAATATTTATTTTGGCTTCAGGTATTTATATTACTTATTTGTTAAACTCTAGGTAGGGAAGTTTTCTAAAATGACTATATAAGTACACCTAGCCCCCAATGTATATTCATCAATTCATTTCCAAGGTTGGTTGGTTCAATAGTATCTCTCTCTCTCTCTCTCTCACACACACACACACACACACACACACACACACACACACACACACACATGCATGTATTCTCCCCATTGCTCTACACTTATGCATCGCCAAATTTGACATGGTATCAAAGAACTTGGCTCAATGATCGCAAGGGAGTAGATCATTGCATAGAGAAGATCTCGAGGAAGAGAAGATTGATGTTTTAAAATGAAAGAAAAATTGGCATCGTACTTGGTGAAATCTTCCTTGGCTGGATAGGCTTGGTAGCAAGCATTTTGAAATTCTCACTACATACTTGGCCACGGTCTTCCTCTACCTACAATGGCATTTTGATATGCTCATGGAAGTAAAGATTGGCAAACATTTGTAGAAGGCCCTTTAGTAGTGCATTTTGAAATGATGCAGGTGTAGGAGTTGTTGGGTTTCAAGCCACTTTTGTGGTACCCGTGGAAACATCTCCCAAAGGCATGCAGTTAGGAGAGCCAGTTTTCATGGAAAGTTTTCATCTTTATATGTAAAAGGGTAATGTAAGCAATAATATAGCGTTATTTTTACCAAGCATTGTCGAATCTCTCTCTATCTCTCTCTCTCTCTCTCTCTCTCTCTCTCTCTCTCTCTCGTTATATTCCCTCTTTCTCTGCACATCTCTCCAAGCGGCATGGCTTGCCCTGGTTGACATCCACCATAGCCCCTTCACCCAACATTGGTATCAGAGCCCAAGAGGGTGCATATCAAAATGTTGGATGTTCTAGCACCGGCAAGGCAAGCCTTGGAGGTCGGCAAGGTCGACATCTCTTGACGCTAGCAGGTTGCAGGCGCTACAGGAAACAAACCATTTTTCTTGCATATCAAAAGTCAGGCGTAGTTGCTGCAGACAGTGGAATAATTAACCTACGACATTTTTAAAATGCTGCTTGTGAGCAATCTACAAGCGACATTGCATTTCAAAACACTGTCTATGGTGGGTAGTTTTGCAAGGAGGCTGGCATTCGTAGTGGGTAATTCAGCACAGCATCTCAAAAAGCTCACAGTGGTAAAGCTAAAACATTCTGGCAATACTAGCATCTCAAAACACCCTTGGCAACAAGGTTCTGCTAGCATCTCAAAAAGCAAGCAATATAGGAGCATTTCAAACACAGTTTTTGCTGCATCTCAAAAGGTTACCTATTCTCAACAAGTGAAGGCATCTTGAGGCACTACAAAGGTGATATGGTGGGTAGTTCTTGTAGCATTCTAAAATGCCATCTGACGAGATTCAAAGACATTTTCCAAGTGACAATAGAGGTAACTCCCACTCATAGCATTTCAAAATGTTGTTCCACAAGGGTAGTGCCCTGGATGGTTGTGTTGGTATTGAAGATTGTATGCATATAAAGTTCTGAACTAATGGATGATGCACTTATCCGTGGAGAATCAATACCCCTCATATTCTTCCCTAGTCACTATGGTCTTATTCCCACTTACTACAATATCAACGATAAATTCAGTATGAAGTATTTCTTCATTCTTGTGCTGGTTAATGAAGAGGAGAAAAAATTCAAGCACCAAGACGTACATCTACAACTGCTACACATATAGATCTGTTTCGAGATTGCAATACAAGATTTCACAAACTACTTCTGTCAGTTTAGTGTCATAGATTTGTCATGTTTTGTCTGTTGTCAAAACAATCATACACTTTTTAGTCAAAGCCTCTTTGACTTTATCTTTGTCAATCATGCCATGATAAAAAAAATTACGGTTGGACACTTCCACACATATATGAGTGGTAAGATATCCCAAAAATACCAATTTTTGTTCCAGTCCTATTTTTGTCGCACTACTCATGAGGTTACTAGGTGTACCTTAAATCCAAGGTTTGGTAGTGAACCAAAAACTCCATTTGATGGTAGCCTAACAGTAGCACTAGGTTATGGATACACCACAATCCTTGGTTGTGAGAGAACCTAAAACTCACGGTTGTCAAGTACACCAAAAATTGGAGATATCGTGAGAGTGATGTAGTTCGGGCTTAGGGGGGGTTGTTGGGTTTCAAGCCCCTTTTTTGGTACCTATGGGAACATCTCCCAAAGGCATGCAGTTAGGAGAGCCAATTTGCATGGAAAGTTTTTATCTTTATATATAAAAGGCTAATAGAAGCAATAATATAGAGTTATTTTTACCAAGCAGTGTCGAATCTCTCTCTCTCTCTCTCTCTCTCTCTCTCTCTCTCTCTACCTTCCCTCTTTCTCTGCACATCCCTCCAAGCCGCGATGGCCTGCCCTCGTTGGCATCCACCATAGCCGTTGCACCCAGCAGGAGACGCCTGCAGGGAAGTATCGTGAAAGGCTATGGTTAGGGATATCTTCATGGGACAGGTTTTTGATATGTTTTGTGTTCAAAGAATTTGTTTAAGGTAGTGTTTTGATAAGCTATGTTGTGGAAAGACTTTGTTCAAAGTAGTATTTTGATGTGATTTCTGAGGAGAGCCTTCCTTTGGACATTGTTTCCAAAGCTCCTCTGAGATTGTCCCTATGGTGGTCTCCATTGGCAAAGCCGATTGGTTTGATCAACCTAGCTTTGTAAAGTGCATGGAAAAATGCATAGCTAGCTTCCTTGGCTAACTTGAATTCCTCGAGAAGATGTAGTTTTGGTTGTCTCCGAAGTGAAAATCCAAAGGCAAGGGCACGAGCTCACAAAAGAACATAGGAAAAGGCAAGCTTGATAGGGATGGAAAGGGAAAAGATAACAATTTTTTTTGCTTAGCTTTAGCCTCAAATGACCAACACCAAAAAATGGCTATGGAAAGTGGATCGACTAGCACCCAATTAAAGCAGCCTATGCATGTGTGAAGTTCTCAAGGAAGCCGTCAGTTTTTTTGGCTGTGGATTGTGAAGCCAAAAAGTAAATGCACGAGTTTGCTAAATGACAGAGGCAAAGGCCAACTTGAAAAGGATGGTTGTACCGGTTTTCAATTAGATGCCTCCTTACCCATGAGGTCCAACAATTATTGTTATAAATGAGGCACGGTGCTTTGTTTTGCTCAGGAATGCAAAGCTAAAGGCAAAAGCATGAACTCACAAAATGGACACGAGCAAAGTCAAGTTGGATAGATATTTGACAAAGGAGATTGGCATGGCACATGTGGTGGTGACCACAATGGCCACAACACTAGATTCTAGTCAGTTGGCAATTACCGCAACTAGTTTCAGCCAAGGAGAGGCTTATGAGCGGTGGAGAGGGACAAAATGAAGCTCCCTTGAGATAGTTTGGACCCATGTGTTGGAGTTCAAGCTATTGGTGTCTGAACTCATGGGTCGAGTTCAAGGCACATGCATATGGCAAAAAACCAATCAAACATACCTAAAACACTATGGATTAGTGCACCAATCACATGTATCTAAAACACTATGAATGAGTGCACCAATCGATTGTTGTTGGCCAGATTATAGACAAGATGTGTTTCAAAGTTTATTGTTTGGAAAGCTTAGGCGTGATGTAGGAAAGGGGAAACACACCCGACAACACAAACACTCCTCTCTATAGGTCAAGTGGAATCACACAACCCCAATCCTCTCAAAAGAACACACCAAGTAACAAAACTTCACTAGAAACACTCCTATGTACACACCCAAGCCAATGATCACACATAAAATCACACCTATTGCATCTCAACCATCATAATGGCTTCTCGATTCTCAACCACACACATAATACCTGTGTGTGTGTGTGTGTGTGTGTGTGTGTGTGTGTGTGTGTGTGTGTGTGTGTGTGTGTGTGTGTGTGTCTGGGGGATTCACCATGGAAAACTTACTGCACCACGAGAGGGGGGTTTTTTTAGCAAGCTACTTAAGCTTATAAGTTAGGTGTAGGCCCCTATAAGTTATCTCCCAAGCTTAAAAATAAGGGAGGGGGTATCATATTTGGGGGGGAGTGAGAGAGTAAAATGAGAGAAATTTTTTGTGTTTCAAAGTCATGGCTTCCCAAAAGAGTCTACCATCAAACTTGTCAGTCAATAGCTACGAAGATACATGCAAGAACTAACAATGCTTTGTGTCAATTGCTTGTTTTGTGATTATAGTCCATTTGTTGAGGGATGAAAGCTATAAAGATTTTGTATAAATGCAAATTTACACGGAAAACCTAACACAACTTTATAACCATGTTTTTTGAGTAATTTAGATGGGTCAAAATTTGACGCGTAGTTAGAGTGCAGACTAAATGGGCACATAGTTTGAAAGTCAAACTAAGACACATTGAGGGTACATCTAGTTATCAACAAAACTAGTGCTTTAATACCTTGCTAGTCATTAAATGGTACACACTCTTTGACTAGTTTTATTCAGCTAGATCATATGAGACCTAAATTTTATATGTAAGATAGGGGTATGATAGTTTTCCATATTGATTGTCATATAAGCGTAGAAAAAGGAGTTATATTCCCTAATATGAGCCGTATATATGGGTTTTATCAAATTTGTCTGCTCGCAAGTAGCATCCCGTTTTGTATATAGAGTGAATCCCTTGGGTCTCTCTCTCTCTCTCTCTCTCTCTCTCTCTCTCTCTCTCTCTCTCTCTCTCTCTCTCTCTCTTTGTGTATGTTGGGGTATAAAGCCCAATGTGGTCGCCCAGGTAAGTGGGCGGGCCGCCAGGTATGTACACATATTCTTTTGTAAAAACCTAATAAGAACTCACTATGCTCTACACATTACAGTAGAGCGAGTTCACCATATCGTCGTGCTCTTCTTCTCGCACTCTCTCTCACGTCGCACTTCCGCTCGTACTCCTTCAACTGGTATCAGAGCTCAGATCGAGCTTCGGGGCAGCACTGCAGGAGGCTAGAGTCACCAGCTCAGATTGGAGTGAAATTCGACAGGCAAAGACACAGCCCCAAATCTTATGGGAGAACCCGTAGGACTTGGTGTGCTCAGAATTTCATTCTGAGGTCATCTCGGCCACCGTTTGGCTTCGACAAAGGTCTGCGCAGGCCATTTTCGACTACGTGGTCTCGACGGGTGCAGATCCGACTCTGCAAATTTGGGGTTTTCGGCCTACGACTGCACGTGCTGAGGATATCGACACTCCCAGAGTGTTGATTTGTGGCTGTCTACACATCGAAGGACGGCTCACAGTTCTTGGAGGCGTGTCACATACGACACGGGCACATCTACACACAGACTCTAGGCGACATCCACTAGTTCATCAGGTAGCTTGTGTTTGCTTCTTGATATTCCAGATTTCATCCTGACATTGCAGGTACTTCCACATGGGATGTATTGTGAGAGATGATGTATGTTTGTTGAGGGTTTGCTGGCTGTGAGTCACGCAGCAAACAACCGCCGCAGCGGTTACAGCATACAGTGGGAAATTTATGGATGTATGACTTTGTGGGAAGTCTATGTACTGTTAGATTTACTGAAGTCTTTGTTGGGGGTCAAGTGAGATTTTATTGAGCTGGGGGATTCTCGAATGTTGAGATCCTTTCGGTGATACAGGTCTTGGAGCGATCCCTCGAGCACTCTTAGATAGGCAGCTAGGGTGTATTGACTGTGAGTTAGACAGTTGGGATTGCATCTTTGCTTTACTGCCGTTGAGGCATTGTCACAGTCCATGCTTACAGGACAGTGACAGGACAGTGAGAGACAGTACAGGTTCAGGATAGGTTTACCCACAGCTTACAGTGTTAGAGAGACAGTGGTTTTTTGAGCTGTTTTTTGGTTTGTTTTTAGTACACCAGAGCCATTTTACAAAGGAGACTCTGCCAAAATTTCTGCAGAATCTGAAGCTTTCTTGGTTCATTTGACAGGTTGATATTGGTTCAGAGGTCAGTTTACAGGGGAAACTCTACCGAATTTTTCTCAGGAAAGTAAACTACTGTGAAGCGTAGCTATGGCTGGATCACAGGACACTGCTCTTTACGATATCAAGAAGCTGGATGGAACCAATTTCCTATTGTGGAAGAAGCAGATTTGGCACGTGTTGGTACAAAAGAAGCAGATAAAACCTATAAAGTTCAAGGGGATAAAACCAGAAGATATGGACAAAGATGAATGGAGCGAAATGGATGAATTGGCACTGTCTACCATTATGCTGACTCTGGCAGAAAGAGTTTACTTCAATGTAGCAGAGGAGATGTCGGGTTATCAAGCATGGTTAAAGCTGAGTTATCTTTATGAGAAGCAGAGTGCAGCTTCACACGTATACTGGCTTAAGAAGCTTGTTGACTTGAAGATGAAAGAAGGGACACCTATGTCCAATCATCTGAATGAATTCAACACACTCTATAGTCAGTTGTCAGCTCAAGGTGTCAAGTTTGATGAACCTGTTAGAGCTATGTTCCTGTTGATCACATTGCCGGAAAGTTGGGACACTTTTCGCACAGCTTTGAGTAATTCTGCACCTCCAGATGGTTTGAACATAGCAGGTGTAGAAGGAAGTCTGCTTACTGAAGAAACCAATAGAAAGACAATGGACAAAGGCAAAGGAACAGCCTTAGTTGTCAGGGGAAGGACCAAAGAAAAGTACAAAGGTGGAAAGAGGAATCAGTCTCGTAGCAAGTCCCGCAGTGCTAAAGGCAAGAGTGACATAGAATGCTACCATTGTGGCAAGAAGGGTCACATGAAAAGAGACTGCAGAGAATGGAAAGCAGAAAAAGGCAAAGAGAAAGCTAAAGACCATGGTGAGAAGAATAAGTCCTCAGTGAAGATTCAAGAAATAAATGTGACAAACACTGTTGCAGAGGATGACAGTCTAGTGTCAGGAGACATCTACTTCTTGAAGAATACAATGGACTCAGCTCTTCTTACAGCATCTAATGGAAATGCACTGAGTGACTGGATTATAGACTCAGGGGCATCACTTCATGTGTCTCCAAACAAGGAGTGGTTTACCTCTTATGTGACCACTAAAGATCATGCTCGGCTAGGCAATGGACAGACATGTGAGATCTTAGGTGTTGGAGATGCTCAATTGAAGTTTCAGAATGGCTCTTCTTTCACGTTGAAGAATGTGAGACATGTTCCCGCAATTACAAAGAGCTTGATCAACACAGGTTTACTTGATGATGCTGGCTACGTCACCACTTTTGGACAGAACATGTGGAAAATATCCAAGGGTTCTATGACAGTAGCACATGGAGTAAAGTCTGGAGGACTTTACATGATTTATGTATCAAATGTCTCTAAAAATGTAATCAACATAACTGAGCAGTCGAACGTTTCTTTGTGGCATAGCCGGTTAGGACATATGTCCAAGCAGGGAATGGAAATCTTGTCTCGTTCTAGTTATTTGCCTGGCTTTTCATTTATTGATTTTGAATTCTGTGAACATTGTCTGTATGGTAAGCAAACACAGCAGCCACATAAGCATAGAAGCAGTAGAAGAGATACATAGTTGGCACTTGTTCATAGTGATTTGTGTGGACCTATGCCTAACCTATCTCTAGGGGATGCTTCTTACTTTATGACATTTATAGATGATTACTCGAGGAAAGTATGGGTTTACTTTCTCAAGCACAAGGATGAAGCATTTAGTGTTTTCAAAACGTTTGTGACACTTGTGGAGAATCAGAGTGGCAAGAAGCTTAAATGCTTACGCACTGACAATGGTGGAGAGTATGTTTCAAAGGCCTTTCAGGACGTTTGTGAGTCAAAAGGTATAAAACGTGAACTTACTACTCCTTACAATCCTCCTCAAAATGGTGTTGCTGAGAGGATGAATAGGACCATACAAGAGAAGGTTAGAAGTATGTTGTCTAATGCACAGCTGCCAAATGGGTTTTGGGCTGAAGCTGTATCAACAGCTGTTCATCTTGTAAATAGATCTCCTAGCAAGGTTTTGCAGAAGGATTCAGTGCCAGAGATGGTATGGTCAGGCAAAATGCCCTCATACAAGCATCTCAGAGTCTTTGGCTGTGAGGCATATACTCACGTTCCAAAGGAATTTAGGAACAAACTTGAGCCAAAGAGTAGAAAGTGCATCTTTCTAGGCTATGGTAATTCTGGTGAGATGGGGTACAGACTTTGGGATCCCGAATCCAGAAAGGTTGTCCGCAGCAATGATGTTCACTTTAATGAATCCAAATATCATTCTAAACCAGAGAGGGTTGAGGAGATTAGAAGAGTTGTCTTCCAAGAAGATGGACCTGCACATGCAAGACCAAATGTCAGGGCTCAAGAGGAGCAAGGACAGGATAGAGTGGAACCACAGGTTGTGGCTGAGCCTGAGCCACCTATTGTGCGTAGATCTGGACATGTCACGCGACCTCCTGATAGGTTTGTTCCATCTATGAACTATGTCATGTTGACTGATTGCAATGAGCCTTCATGTTACAAGGAAGCAGTGCAAATGAAGGACTCCGGGAATTGGCAATTGGCCATGCAGTCAGAGATGACAGCTCTGCATAAAAACAAGACATGGAAGCTAGTTAAATTACCACAGGGCAAAAAGGCTCTACCTTGTAAATGGGTTTACAGGTATAAGATCACCGCTCATGATAGTCAGCCAAAGTACAAAGCAAGGCTTGTTGCCAAGGGATTTAAGCAAGAACAAGGCATTGACTTTGATGAAGTCTTCTCTCCGGTGGTCAAGATGACTACATTGAGATGCTTTCTTGCATTGGTTTCCATATTAGATTTGGTATTGCACCAAATGGATGTCAAGACAGCGTTCTTGCATGGTGATTTAGATGTGGAAATTTACATGCAGCAGCCAGAAGGGTTTGTTGAGAAAGGCAAGGAAGATTGGGTATGCCAGTTGTTAAAGAGTCTTTATGGCTTAAAACAATCACCGAGGGCATGGTACCATAAATTCCACAAGTTTATTCTTTCTCAAGGCTACAAACGTAGTGAGTTCGATCACTGTCTATATACAAAGAAGGCTAAGGATGGCAGTTGGCTGATCCTTATTTTGTATGTGGATGACATGTTGATTGCTGGCAAGCACTTGGAAGAAATTTCAGCTTTGAAGTCAAAGATGGCAAAATCGTTTGACATGAAAGACATGGGTGAGAAGTCATATACTTGGTATGCGCATTGAGAGAGACAGATCAAAGAAGTTGATTTGGTTATCTCAAACAGAGTATATTGACAAGGTTTTGCAACGTTTCAATATGGAGAAGGGAAAGGCATTGAGTGTTCCATTGCCACCATATGTGAAACTTAGCAAACAAGATTGTCATGTGTCTGAGGAAGAACAGGCTCAAATGGATAAGATTCCATATGCGTCTGCAGTGGGTAGTTTGATGTATGCAATGATTGCTACTCGCCCAGACATTGCATTTGCAGTGGGAGTAGTAAGTCGATACATGTCAAACCCAGGCAAGAAACATTGGGAGGCAGTGAAAGGAATATTGAGATACCTGAAAGCTACAAAGAGTATGCGTATATGCTATGGGAGTCAGGAGCTAAGTGTAAAGGGTTTTACAGACTCAGATTATGCAGGAGACTTAGACAACCGAAGGTCTACGTCAGGGTATGTCTTTACATTGGCTGGTGGAGCAGTATCATGGCGTTCTAGACTACAAGATTGTGTTACTCAGTCTACTACAGAGGCTGAATAAGTTGCAGCATCAGAGGCATGCAAAGAATCAATTTGGCTTAATTGACTAGTAACAGATTTGGGAATCAAAGAAGAGATGCCTGTGTTATATTGTGATGGTCAAAGTGCTATACAATTGGCTCGCAATCCAGTTTATCACTCAAAGACAAAGCATGTGGATGTGAAGTATGATTTCATCAGGGAAATGCTCGAGGATAAGCAACTTCAGCTTGTCAAAGTTCACACCACAGAAAATCCTGCTGATCTACTTACAAAAGGACTTCCCTCAGAGAGCTTTGCGCATTTTCGCAAGCAGTTAGGTGTAGGGTAGTACATCACTTCTCTACATCTCTTGTATATTAGCTTGTATGGTAGCTTCTCTCACACTTAAAGTACCACATTGGAATTTAAGTGGGAGGTTGTTGGGGTATAAAGCCCAATGTGGTCGCCCAGGTAAGTGGGCGGGCCGCCAGGTATGTACACATATTCTTTTGTAAAAACCTAATAAGAACTCACTATGCTCTACACATTATAGTAGAGCAAGTTCACCATATCGTCGTGCTCTTCTTCTCGCACTCTCTCTCGCATCGCACTTCCGCTTGTACTCCTTCAGTGTACACACCAATTGCGGCTCACAAACAGCCTACACACATTGATACCTTTGCACAACAGAAGAGAAGAGAAGAGAAGAAGGATGGGGGAGACAATACCAGAGACATTACAATCAAACCTTGCTTCTTTTCCAAGTGATTGGCTATGGTGGAGCATACACAAGAAGGCTTTCTCGGATCTCTGCCTCCTTCTCTATCTTGCATGTAGCCCTTAAAGAACAACAAGTTACAAAACTAAAATATCTTACAAACGATGCCGAATTAGCTTATGTGTGTTAGATGCCCGGGATTGAGTGTTCGATTTACAATCGCGCACCACAAAGACGCATGCTACGTAGCCTTAATCCTGATTCCGAGGATAGCAAGGGCCAAAGTAGTCAAATCTGCTACTTATGGTTTGATAGACCAAGATCCAGCCATTTCAACGAATGCGCAAGGAAACCGAACCGCTTCGCTAATCCCAAGTCGAACTGCTGCAAGCAAGAGGCGAAACAGCAGTTGCCTTGCTTATTTTTAATTGTTAGTATAGTCTATAAAGACTAAGAAGCATGTCTTAACTCAGTACAGATACAGAATCGCCCTACGCAGAGCAAGGGATTATAACTTGTTATGCAAACACCTTACCTCACATCAAGAAACAAGCTTCAAAAGAGAAAGGCAGACAGGCCATCTAATCTCCTAAAGATCTGCGCCTCCCACGAACCAATGGATGCAAACAAATGGCGCGTCCTTCTATTAAGATGGGCTGAAACAAAGCCTGTATACTCAACCTATGTGAAGTAGGTACAGTATGGGATGATTTTGCATAACTTTGAGCTTTCCATACCATATGATGGGGTCTCTCTTTCGTATTATGCTCTTAGCAGCTCTACAATTACGAGCTATTACAGTGTTATTCAATCAAGTTACGAATGGCAAAAGGCTTAGTTTAATTGACAATTATCAATCCACATTTATGTAATAAAAGAAATGAACCTACGACAATAATGAAACGACTGTTGCAATCGACCCTTTCAATTCAAAATCATTTGTCCCTTCTTGCTTGCCCTCAGAAAATGACTTATAGAGCCTGGCCTGTTCTTAATATCTCTCATAACGCGTATACCTCTATCAATAAAAGCATCTATAGCTTCTTAAATAACTATTCCAACATTAATAACTTTTGATTCCCTTGTTTCCATGCCATGTAGAGGTCATTACTTTTACGTGTACATTTTCCTACCCCACCAGATATAGATACACCTTTATGCCATGAGCTTTCGCAATGTTATTGATCGATTCCATGATAAGAACCGTCTTCTTAACTCCAAATAAACCAATTTTTCTACCTTGACGATACAGCGAGTTAACAACTAATTGACACTCCTAGGGAGCCAACTGGTTACTTCATGAACGTAGGGCTGGCAAAATTAATTCAACTAATTCATTACTTTATTCGCACTAATGCCACTTTTGCTTTCACTATTACTAGATCCACTATTGTTGTTATCTATGTCTTTTACTTTACTTATTAGTAAATATTGTTAATGGAAGCAAGCTACATGCTCTACTTGGAGGGCAAAGGTAGTCAGGCTTCCTTTCCATCGATATCATCAACTCTGACTTTTAAAACAAACCTAGATAATATAATGCTAACAGGGAAAACTTTGAACCCTAATAGAAGCAAAGAGCCAATACTCGAATGCTCATAGCGTGCCACGCCACCCCTATTTATGATCGACATAGCCACGCGTTCATGCTAATTCTAGTATCGGCTTAAAGTCTATTTTGCCATGCCACTTGGTTTTTTTCTTTATCCTAGTATCGTTTGCATTAGTAGTCCCAAAGTAAGCAAGTAAAAGCTTCTTTGTTACTACATTCTAGTGACCCCATCACATATCGAGTTAACTGATAGGTGTAGATTGTCAATAGAGACAATAATTAAACGCTTAAGCACTACCTTTATTTATAAAAGTATAGTGATAAGTAAAGAATACTATACGTCGTCGTCATCTGTCGGGCCCTAGCAGTTTTCACTATCATATAGGTGTATGAAACGAAAGTGCTGGCAAGTATACCGCTATTTCAATTCTAATTACGCTATTTGTTCCTTGAATTCGAAAGTCATCAAGTAAGCTAGCTTTCAATTTAAGTTTAACTTAAGTTTGTGTTGTGAGCGGGATGGAAACACACAGAACCCCTCTATAATGACCCGAAACACACTCTTGGGAAGATACACACACAAACTATGGGGCACCACCCGGCTTACACAACCCACCTGGCCGAGACAGGGAACACACCTATGGAGTGAGAGGAGAGAGACTACCCATTTACCCACTCCACACAGAGAGACACACACACACACAAACCCAAAAAAACTCAACTCAAAAGAGGAGAATTTTTGATGTTTAGATACAATTGAGCTTGGGCCAACACCAATGGGGCAAATAGCTCACACAATATGGGTAAAATAATCCAGACACAATCACAAAGTGGAGCAGAAACTTCGCTCATAGGAGAAACTTACACAGCCAAAACAGAAAAAAAAGAGGGAGAAATTTGGAAAAATTGACAGCGCCATCGCGTCCGGAACGGCCCAAAACCCCAGTCTACAATGTCAAAGTGCTCAAATCCGACCTCGGATGAGCAGTTTACGGCCAAAACAGTCTCCAAAATGAGCAAAAACGTAGTTGCGGCTGTTCCTCCTCGTTTTTTCTGGTCTTCTCTCTGTTTTTTCAGTTCCCACACTTAGCTTTATTATTTCGGCACCCTTGGCCTTTTAAATGACCTCAAACGGACCCCGAACAGGCCAAAAACTGACCTCGTAGTGCATAGTTGTCACCTTTTTGCATCATCCGCACACCTGACACTCATTTCTTTTCAATAATGCGTCTCGCAACCATGTGAAGTGGACCCAAAAAGTGATCCTAATGATGAACTTTTTGCATAACTCTCACAAGAAAACACCCACGTTGTGTCCGTATTCATCCACGTGCAAATATTGACTCCGTTCGGCCTCCTGACGCCACTAGATGCCACCTGACGCACCTGCTTACCTCATGTCGTCGGCCTGCGGATAGCTTTCGCGAGAAGTTTTAAGCGCTACCAACTCCTCATTATTGTAGATAAAACACACTGGTACTGGTAATAGTGAAAATCGATGCACTATGTACATGGTGTCCTACCTGTACACATGTGGGCCCCACGTAACCTCCTGGCTAAGGAAAATGGGCAATCCTTTATTCGATTCACCATGCATGTGTATGTACCTATGTGCAATCCCTTGCTCCAAAAAACTCCTGACATAATTTGCCCACCCCCTAGCCTGCTAGAGCATTCATGCTCAGCAGCAGCACTAGTAAATGCTCATTCCACCTGGATCAAAAGGCCAAAGGCATATCGCCTAATTCACAAGAAGCATCATAACACCACACCTACATTTGTCAACAATCAACCAAAATGCACCATAGGCATATCCAACTAACACATCCACCCTGTCTGGAGTTCCAAAAGCATAAATATTACATGCCACATTCAACCCAACCGATAGAGACAACTCAAGTGACTCATCACCTGGCATCTTGGCTTCACCAACCATAGAAAGAACCTGCAAATCCTGCACCCAAGTAGCTAAAACCATTGTGTGAAGGTAAAGTTGTTGATATCCAAAGCACAAAAGTATCCCCACAACACACATATCCCTAGCATAGGCATCCACATAGTTGAGATTGGACTCATATATGCCAAACCCCTTCTCATCATCATAAGCATACTCATCATCACACATAACTTTATCCACATCATAATCATGGCTAGCACCACTATCCATAGCTTCTAGCATGGGTTCACCAGTCTCCAAGAATACAAATCCCTGCTCTAAACCACAATCATGCTCATAAATCGGTTCAATCACTGCACATACATCAAAATATGGCTTCAAAACAGGCTCCACATCCAACAAATCCACAAAATGGCTCTCAACCTTGCCCTCTTCCCTAATTTCCAAGGAACTAGTATCCAAAGATATGTGCTCATCGTCAATAACCTTGACCTCACACTCACACCCAGAATCACAAGGTACACAAGTAGCCAATGCATCCTCTTCAAGACTTTTCAATCCTGTATCCAAAGCATTACTCACCTATTTAGGCTCTTCCATAAACTTGTCAACCTGCAAGACCTCTTTACACTTCACAATAGACCTTGGGAAGAAACGAGAAACATCATAGGATAGGCTACTTTTCACCTGCTTAGGCTTAACTTCATCTTCCATGTCAAATCCATTTTGCACATGCATACCTGTACTGATACCATGTTCGTCAAGACGCTTAAACTTCCATTCCTTGTGCTTTGCAATGCATACTGCATCTTCAAAAGACTTGGGCCTCTTCAACTCAACCTCGAACCGCAACCAAGGTGACAAACCATCAACAAAAGAACTTTTCTTCAATGAACAAGGGGGGGTCTCATCCTTAAGAGCAACACACCAACGAGTCCATAAATCTGTAAAAACTTGTATATAGGCATCAACACCTTGACAAGAACCTTGCTTAAGAGCATTGAGCTCATTCCATACTGCATTTGTATCTTCAAAAACCTGGGAATGCTCTAAAAAAGCTTCTATAAACTTTTCAAGACTCAAACCATAAGAAGAAGCCACTGCTTCTTTAGCTTCCAAATCCATGAACCAAACACGGGCCTCATCTTTCAAAAGCAATCCAAATAGCCTCAAAATCTTCTCCTCATCACACATATTGTTGCTTATGCATGCCACCTCGACTTGCTCCAGAAAGTCTTCTGCATCTTCACCACTACCTCCATGAAATTCCGAATAAGAGAAAGCCATGGCTACCCAAGTTTAATGCTTTAAGAACCTCTTCAAACACACGTGCAAGAACCCAAAACTTTTCACTACCCAATCCCCAGAAACTTCAATGGAGCTCAAATTTAGATAAGGACAAACACATGCACATCAAATGAGTTTTCATAGTTGATCATCGGAATTACAAGAGGCAAAGGACATTCCAAGATCTCTCGCAATCTTCTTGGCCCGAACATAAAGACTATGCGCTGCTGGAAAAAAATCTTCCTGGACACATGAACATTTATCTGGATTCTTTGAGTTAAATGAAATGGAGTGAATTGAGGGACATTTTAATCATCCATTAAAGCCAACCATGCAGCTCCCAAGAAGGCACACCTGACTTATCCTCTGATTTTGCCAAAATTTCAACAGCATCACAGCATAAATGGCTCAAAAGACCAAGAAACCAGCCATCATAACTTGGAAAAATTTTGACAGAGTTTCCCCAGAAGTAGAGCAGTAGGAACCCAAAATATAGAATGTATATGTATGAATAAATTGTCAACAATAATGGCTGGGACTACCAAATAAAACCATATATTGCTCCACAAAGGCGTACCATGGCAGTTTCCATAAGTAACGTACAATCCAACAGACAATGCGCTCAAACAGGCGCCAAATGATGCATACCCACAACAACTGCAAGTGACACCACTGCTAGTATATCACTGTACTCCAGCTACCTGTACCTGTGTGAATCACCTGTACCTGTCCCTGTAACCTGTAACATGTAACCTGTAATCTGTAATCTGCAACTTGCAACCTGTAATCCCGAATCTCGAAGCTCGAAGCTCGAAGCAGAAGGTACTCGAAGAAGATCCTCCGTGGGGGCGCCAAAAGAATGTGAGCGGGATGGAAACACACAGAACGCCTCTATAATGACCTGACACACACTCTTGGGAAGATACACACACACACACACACACACTATGGGGCACCACTCGGCTTACACAACCCACCTGGCCGAGACAGGAAACACACCTAGCTATGGAGTGAGAGGAGAGAGACTACCCATTTACCCACTCCACACAGAGACACACACACACACAAAAATCCAAAAAAACTCAGCTAAAAAGAGGAGAATTTCTAATGTTTAGATACAATTCAGCTTGGGCCAACACCAATGGGGCAAATAGCTCACACAATATGGGTAAAATAAGCCAGACACGATCACAAACTGGAGCAGAAATTTCGCTCATATGAGAAACTTGCACAACCAAAAAAGAAGAAAAAGAGGGAGGAATTTGGAAAAATGGACAGCGCCATCGCGTCCGGAACGGCCCAAAACCCCAGTCTACAATGTCAAAGTGCTCAAATCCGACCTCGGATGCGCAGTTTACGACCAAAACAGTCTCCAAAATGAGCAAAAACACAGTTGCGGCTGTTCCTCCTCGTTTTTTCTGGTCTTCTCTCTGTTTTTTCAGTTCCCACACTTAGCTTTATTATTTCGGCACCCTTGGCCTTTTAAATGACCTCAAACGGACCCCGAACAGGCCAAAAACTGACCTCGTAGTGCATAGTTGTCACCTTTTTGCATCATCCGCACACCTGACACTCATTTCTTTTCAATAATGCGTCTCGCAACCATGTGAAGTGGACCCAAAAAGTGATCCTAATGATGACCTTTTTGCATAACTCTCACAAGAAAACACCCACGTTGTGTCTGTATTCATCCACGTGCAAATATTGACTCCGTTCGGCCTCCTGACGCCACTAGATGCCACCTGACGCACCTGCTTACCTCATGTCGTCGGCCTGCGGATAGATTTCGCGAGAAGTTTTAAGCGCTACCAACTCCTCATTATTGTAGAAAAAACACACTGGTACTGGTAATAGTGAAAATCGATGCACTATGTACATGGTGTCCTACCTCTACACATGTGGGCCCCACGTAACCACCTGGCTAAGGAAAATGGGCAATCCTTTATTCGATGCACCATGCATGTGTATGTACATATGCGCAATCCCTTGCTCCAAAAAACTCCTGATAGCATCAGGGTGCAAGCAAGCAAGCAAGAATTGGATGTTTACCATACCATTATGAGGGCACGACATTTTTAATAAATCATGCCTATCCCCGTTGTTTTCCTCCGTTCATTGAAGTTAGCAAAGTCATGCAAATAGATGGCAGACTGGATACCTTACACTCCAAGGTGGCTTTTCGTTAAGGTTGTTACGTTTTAATTCTTTGAAACGAGCTTAGTTTCTTGCTAGCACAGTGCTATTATAATTGTTTTCTCTCTCTCTCTCTCTCTCTCTCTCTCTCTCTCTTGTATTCTCCTCATTGCTCTATGCTTCTGCATCATTGACTTTGACACATGTCACCCCTCTAGTGAGACTTATATACCACCTCTAAAAGAGTGTTGTGTGTGGATGCGTGTGTGTGCGGGAGAGGGAAGAGGAGAAGATGCATGTTGTGTGGGTGGAGAAAAACTCAAGAATGAGAGGAGCCCCTTATTCTTTGGTATATGAAGAATACAATATGTACACACATTGGGTGGTTGGATATCGACTTCCGACCCTCGGGCAAAGGCACAGTGCCTTACCCCCAACAACCTCCCACTTAAAGGCAATGTGCCAACAATAAGTGAGTCATATTAGCTAAACCACTAGTATGTACAAGTAAAGTGGTGAGAGACTCTCTCAGCCTATGCCCAATGGCTTGCTCAATCGGTCTACATGTAGCCGTATCCGCTCTAGTGATAGGTGAGCATGTGTATCCATGTTAGATCAGGCATGTGAATCCCACAAATAACTCCGTATGGTTTGTAAATCTTCACAATGAATTATGTTAGTGTCAATCACCGTGCGACTGACAATCCTTGCTACAAAATCTCCCACTGTAGCTACTATGTCGGGCCTTGATACTAGTAGGTCGCACATGAGACATCGCCCAAATGCTTACAAAATCTATGCAAACCTAGCTATCCTAGCCTCCCCTATGCTATTTGCATGGCAAAACCATGCATCCTTGCATCAACTCATCAACCTCTAGCATGAGCATATCAAAGAACTCCATGTATGTCATCTCTACCTATGTATTTAAGGAACAGGCCTACCCTACCTCTACCTGCATAGACTTTGACAACACTTGTTGTTGTTAACCCTCACGGCTCACGGACACCCTATCACCTATGAGATGGACGTTGTAACCTACGGTGGACATTGTATTATTTATTTGGTAGAGTTAGGTACCGGGCTTGTCGGTCCAATAGGAAAAGGGTAAGAGTGATCGCCGACGAGAGGCGCACTCTAATTGGGACATTCAAGGGATTAGTTGGCTAAGCATGGGCGCCCAAGTGTGAATGGGGTGAGCTCATATAAAAGCCAACTAAACCTAAAATTTACGCATTCTCTCATTTGTGCAATAGAAGAGTGCTCTTGCTCCATCTCCATCTCCATCTTCTTCTTCTTCACCTCCTTGTGTGTGTGTGTGTGTGTGTATGTGAGAAAGAGAGAGAGAGAGAGTGCGATCGAACACTGCGGAGGCACGACGGCGGTGAAGCGGTTGAGCACGACGTAGCGGCATCTCCTTCTTCTTCGCGGCGAGGAATCCTCCACGGCAGGAGCATAGAGAGGTGAGTGACACACCATTGCCCTCTTTTGGGCTTGCTAGTTAAGCTAGTTGTGTGCTTGGAGACGTCTGTGGCTCGCACACAGTGTTAGGCAAGTCCCTTGCTTCGACAGTGCGGCAAGGAGCGCACATTGTTGGCGCCGTTGCCGGGGAATCGCTCTGCACTAAGCCCAAGAGGCACTTTGTGCTTCTCCTATGAGTTGTTTGTAGTAGGAAAGAAGAGGAAGAGGAAGAGGAATGAGTTATTTTTCTGCAGGTTGTTAATTTCTGTATTGTCTGCAAGTCCTGTAATTTCTGCATAATGTTGTGTTTTCCGTTTGCACACAGTCATTGCACAATTAGTAGTCGTTAGCTTATTCGCAGTGAATGAATAAGCAGGTAGACAGTTAGCAATTTCTGTTTGCACACAGTCTGTACACAGTTTTCTGTCAAGGTTTGCCTCCACACACTCTTTGCACAGTAAGGTAGTGATAGCCGTTTTTCGGCTCTCCATAATTGCCATAGTAAGTTACTCCACCCTACCAAATTCACCCAAACGCTATGGCTATCCCTACCATTTCACTGTACATAGGCGTGTGTGAGTTAGGGGGCTTTTCCCATATCTTTTTAAAAACCCTCAACTAGCTAGCCACTGGGCTAGTTGAGCCAAAAAAATAAAAAAATAAAAGTATATTATGGCCTCTTTGTGTGTAAATATTTCATCGTATATATGGCCTAAATATAGGGATTTTTTATAATTATTTTGGTATTTTATTTAAATATTTCTACTTAGGTGTGTGTTTTATTAAACCTATGTACACCTTCTTTCATCCTCTTACACCATGATTATATTTTTTGCCAATATGTACATACTCTAACCTCATATTTTTCCTTTCTACAAATCACTCCCACATTTTCACCCTCACCCTCGTGAAAACAAAAAATTGATTTCTACTCATTGGTTACGTTTATTATATTATTTACTTGCATACCTTTTTCTCTTTCATCCAAAATAATTCAAGGAGGGACCATATCATATGATTCCAATATCTTTCCATATCCATAACTCCTCCATATTTTTATTATTATTTTTACTCATTATTCTAACACCATGTGCTCATTGAGCTAAAGTCCATGAATAGTCCATACACTAGTCCCACCATGTATATATTTCTTTATTCACCAATAATCCTCCTCCATGCATGGGTCAAGGGCAACTTGGATACTTTGTATTATAATATGACAAAGGATGGGCTCACTCTTGGATGCATTGTACAAATTCAACAAAGGAGGGGGCCACTAAAAGACTTTTGCAGTCATAAAAACACGCGTTTTGGTGAGAATTTTGGCACCTATCTCCACTCCGAATTTGGAGCGGTGGTCAAAAGACAAAATGTAGACCACGCTCTGAGTAATCACCTCAAATTTTTTCATGATTTTTGGAGCTACCAGCGGTGAGCTATGATTTTTTGAGTGGACCCCAGTCTGCCCACTTTTCTCACAAGTAGCCCTTAGTCTTCTCTCACCCTTCCACACACCTACTCACTCTTACACATCCCTCCCTCTCCTTCCCTCACTCAAACCTACAATTTCCATGGCTTCTCCCACCCTCTTCACCATTACCCTTCTCTCTCATCCCTATAGTTCTTTTATGAACCTCCACATACATACACCCTCTCCATGTCTCTCTCTATTGCTTCTATGTTACAATTTCATTTACCTCTCCTAAAAATATCTAAAATTCAGCATCTTAACCATGATAACTTCTGCAAATTGAGGATTTTTCATCAACAAATCCTCTTTTCATCGTGGTGGTCAACCGTGGCGGCGGCGTAAAGAAGCGAAGAAGAAGAAGAAGAAGACCAGCGGTCATTTTTTCCACAATCTACACAAGGGTGAGTTCAAGCTTCTTCAAAGCTTCACCATCTCAATGATTCTCTTTTAATTCACCCCTCTTCCTTCATCAAATCAACTCATCCTACCCATTGTAAATGTATCACTAACAATTCTAGTGATTATTACCACTAACAACTAACTTCTCTTGTAAAAATGCACCCACACTATCAACATATGGAGTAGGCAACCGCACAAGTAAAACAAATTCACTCACTCCCATAGAAGTTTCTCTCCTTTCACCACATCAATAATTCTCTTACTTGAGCCCACATCCATGTGACTCAAGAGAAAAGAGAGACCCCATTCTCATTTGAAATTCATAAAAATTCATAATCCTTGATCTTTCCTAATAAAATTGATTAGGCTTAATCCTAATCAAGGCTTCTAAAACCTATAAATACAACCCATTCCTCCTTGTAAAAGACATCACTATACCATTGCACACTAGATTGAGCGTACCACACGCCAGTTCTATCTTGGTTGTAAAGAGAGAGTAAGCTTTCTATACACCATCACCTTGGTGCATAGAAAAGCTTGAGCTAATTTGAGTGAGTGCGAGTAGAAGATATTCTTCCTACCATTGTTGTATCTACCCCAACATCAATGAATTGGTAGTTTTGGGTGCAATTCATGTCCAAAGGCTCACGCTTCTCCTCCAATTTGGCTTGGCAAACTCATTCAGCTTCATAAAGTGACTTGTTTCATTGAAGGTTGTTGTTTTGTTGCTTGTGATTCATTGGCTATTGTTTGGCTACCATTGTAAGAGGGTGGATGGTGAGAGGGCTCCCATAACCCTAAGACAATGTGCTAGTGATGCTATAACCAAATCTTGTCACTTGATTGCGCAAGCTCTAAGTTCCTTTTTGTGCAAAATGTAAAGTTGAAGCTAAGTTGTACACCATCTCTCTCTCTCTCTCTCTCTCTCTCTCTCTCTCTCTCTCTCTCTCTCTCTCTCTCTCTCTCTCGCTCGCTCGTGTTTTAGTGTGTGAGAGTGTTCCATTGGTGTTAGGGTTAGTGTAAATTCATTGCTTGTTTGTGGGTTGCTGTAACGATTCTCCTCTTTTGCGTCCTAGTTCGCTCTTAAACTAGGTGGTGCCCCTTGTGTAGTTGGGATTTGGTTGTGGGTTTGTTGTTTTGGTTTGTGTTGTGTTGTGCCCCAGTCCCATTGAGCAGCACGGGAGCCTTGAAGGGTGTCTAGAGGTTTCTCTTCTTGTTGCTCGCCCCGGACCGCCTCAATTTTGGTGCCCCCACTGAGGAACAGGCTTGTGTATGTTTTGTGAAGGCTCAACCTTTAGCATAATCAAGTAGCTTGCATGAATCACGAGAATTTGTATGATCCCTTCATTCCCATTGCAAGGCAAAAGGTACACATAATTGTTAGTACTAAGTTGCAATTTCAGCGAGTAATTCGTAGAATTTTAGGTCCTCTTAGGTTGGTAGAGATAAACGCATCAGAAAATCCTTTTATTTTGCCTCTCATTAGGTACGACCTTAGTTTGGACGTCTATATTTTTGTTTTGTTTTAAGAATTAGGTCATGCATAGACCATGGATAATGGCCCAGGAATACAGGTTTTTCCCTTTCATTTCACTCCACACATTAGAGTAAACATTGCAATTAGTAGAAAAATCCATTTTCAACAACGTATGGTATTCATGTTTGGTGCCCAAAGAGTAGGAGAAATTCTCGCATCACCAAACCCTGTCATTCTACCTCTTATTGATTATCATAGGTCATTTGATGTGAATATTTTTATTTTGTTGTAGAATAGATTGAAATTTAGAAAATATTAATGTGTAAATCTTTTAAAGAAAGAAAAAACAAAAAACGCGTCACTTTGAAATCAATTCAATGGAGAGACAATGCCAAACATCTGGATATCCTCTTTTCTTTGGAGAGCTTGGAGAGGATGCAGAATTATTTCTAGCGAATTTCAAGATGTCTTGCCGTATCAAGAGGATAGTAACTGATCAAGAACGTGTAGAAATGTTTGAGGTGGTCCTTAGGAAAGATGCTAGCACTTGGTTTGACTCTTTGCCTGAGGAAGTTAAAGGGAATTACACAGAAGTTTTGAGTCGTTTCAAGAAATACTTCTTTGATCCCCAAAACACTCAGAAATTATGGCAAGACATTGTTTCTCATAAGCAAAAAGACTTAGATGACTACTACTTGTACAAGCAAGAGTTTCTACGTCTTTGGGCTCTATGGATACGAAATGTTGCTAACCCTGGTGATGGTGCAGAATTTCTAAAGAAGGAGAGGTTCATAGCCGGACTCTTTCCTGACCTTAAGGTAAAAGTTGAGGTGGGTGCACCTGCTACCTTTGATGCAGCTGAAACTAGGGCTGCTGAGAAATATAGGAAACTCAAGTGCTTAAGGGGGGAGGTTCCAATAGAAGGTCTTAGACCCAAAGGTAAGTCACAAGCATCAACATGTAAGGAGCTTCCTGAGGTAACGGCGGAAGTGATTGAGAAGTTAAATGAATCTTTAAGCAGCTTGTCAATTCACCTTGCACAAGCTGTAGGCCCAAAAGGACAAGCAAAGAAGTCTGAAGAGCGAGACCCACGACCTAGGAGAGTCTTGCAATGTTGGAATTGCGGTGAGTCTGGACATGGGATGTATAATTGTCCTTGGCCCCGTGGGGAGCCAGGGAGACCTAACTTGAATTACCCAATGATGAATGCAGGTGAAGGAACTACTCAGCAACCATGGCTTATACAAACGCCAAATGGAGCAAGACCACCTCCACAAGGAGTGGAAGGAGTTCCACCTTTGCCAGACCCAAACATGCATGTGGTAGAGGTGACAAATTCAAGAGAGGTTGATGTGGAAGCAAATGGCATTAAGCGTGGCCGAGGGAAAGGTAAGGAGAAAGAAGGAGTTACATCACAAAGTGACCATGGACGAGAAAAGAAGGCAAAGGAGACCAAGGAGGCTAAGAGGACTCGACGTCGTATCAACCTCCAAGACTTCCTTCTTGGACATGGAATGGCTCCATACAACCTGTTGGAAGACATGAGAGGTAAGGGTCCTGATATCTCATGGCCTCAATTTCTTGCATTATGTCCACAAGTTAGGAGGGATTTAACAAGGGCAGTTAGCACTAGGAGAAAGGTAAAAGAGAGTGTGCCTGTTGTAAAAATTGCACAAGCTGAAATGAATGAGGACATTACACCTGTGCTAGATTGTTACATAAAAGGGAGATTGGTTAGGAAAGGTCTAGTGGATGGGGGTGCACAAATTTGCATCATGACAGAGGGACTCATGCAAAAACTAGGCATGCACATCCATGAGACACCTGAAATTAAGGTGAAGATGGGAAACAATAGCAAGGCTAGGTGCGTAGGCATTTGTAAAAATGTTTTTGTGGAGGCCTTTGGCATTAAGAAGGCAATGGATTTCTATGTCATGTCTACCAAAGGAAATGGTTACCCATTTATCCTAGGGAGACCATGGCTAATGAAAATGCGAGCTTTGCAGGATTGGGAGAGTGGAAAGCTAATTTGTAGGAACGACAATCATAAGAAGGTTGTGTTTGACATGAAGGAGCAATGCCAAGAGGAGCTCCATGAAGAATCATCTCAAAGTGAGACGGAAGAAGGTTGGACCGATAACACTTCAGAAGAAGAAAGTAGTGGCAGCATTACTGAAGAGGAGTCTTCCATCGAAGTCATGGGGGTAAGGTTTAAGCCAACCAACCAAGAGACCTCTTGTCAAGGTTTGGAGGAGGTCGGTTCCCAAGAGAACCAAAAAGTGGAAGATGAAAGAATGCTAGAAGGTATGCTATCTACAACACTTACAAAGGATGAAAGAGAGGAGTTCAAATGTGTGCTAAGGAAATTTCCTAGGCTTTTTGCTAAAGACTACACCAATGTGCGTGGAGTAGATGCTGTTCAACACAAAATTGAGTTGAAGCTAGAGGCCACACCTAAGGCTCAGAAGCTACGAAGGCTAGGAGTCATCAAGGAGCAGGCTTTAATCAAGGAGGTAAGAAAGCTTCTAGCAGCAGGTTTCATTTATCCAGTGGAGAATTCAGAGTGGGTCTCTCCCATTGTTGTCACTCCTAAGAAAAACGGAAAGTGGAGGGTGTGTGTGGATTACCGTCCACTCAATGAGGGAACAAAAAGAGATCACTTTCCCCTCCCATTTCAGGATGAGATACTAAATGAGGTAGCTGGTCATGAGAAGTACACTGTGTGTGATGGCTACTCACGCTACTTTCAAATAGGTATCACATTGGAAGATCAATTGAAAACAACCTTTATCACTCCTTGGGGTTGTTATGCTTTTAGAGTCATGCCATTTGGTCTGACAAATGCTCCTGCAACATTCCAACGTTTCATGAACATGGTGTTTCAAGCATTCTTTGGAAAGTCAATTAGGGTGTTCATTGATGATTTCTGCATTTATAGCTAAAAATCATTGCATCTACAAAGGGTAGAAGAAGGTTTAAAGAAGCTCTACGACATGGGAGGTCAACTCAACCCCGACAAGTGCCACATAGGTGAGGATGAAGTGATCTTGCTCGGTCACAAGGTTTCCTATAAAGGCATTGAGGTGGATCCTTCAAAGGAAAAGGCTCTTATTGAGCTCCCATCACCGAAGAGTCTTAAGGAGGTCATCTCTTTCATTCAGAAGGTGAAGTATATGTCACGCTTCATTCACTTAGCCTCGGAGTTGCTTCATCCTTTGCAAAAGTTGACACAACAAGTAGAATTTGCATGGTCTGATGAGCTTGAAGAGTATTTTTGTAACATTAAAGTCATTTTGTCAGAGCTACCAACACTCATGCCTCCTTGTTGGGAGTACACATTCTTTGTTAGCTCTAGTGTTGGAAGGGAAACAATTGGTGTTGCGTTGCTACAACAAGATCCCCACAGTACAAGGATGCGACCCATCTACTTTGCTAGTAGGGTCATGAATGCTTTGGAGAGAGACTACACAGAAGCAGAACTCATGATGCTTTTTCTCATGTTTGCGGTCAGAAAGTTTAGATCCTACCTGCTACCAAAACCTTTTGTAATTCTCACTGCAGAAAATTTGTTCTCTTGGGTGTCATCTCAAATGAATCTTAGTACTAGGATCTCAAAGTGGATTATGGAGTTGCAAGAGTTCCAATACTCTTTCAATGTAGAAGATAGTGTGCGTGCACAATTGGCAGGGATTCTCACTTATAGGGTACATGAGAAGGAAATTAAGGTGCCTCAAGTAAAGACCCTACCATTGACACCACCAAAAAGCATTCCCAATGCTTTTACCTTGTTCTTTGATGGAGCTTTTCGACGAGCCACAGGGAAAGCAGGGGGAGGGCTAGTGTTGCTCAACCCAAGTGGAGAGGTGGTCATGAAAGAGAAGGTCAATCTACTAGGTTCAACTAGCAACAATGAAGCAGAATACGACACACTACTTCATGGTTTGAAGATGTGCATTGGCCAAGGGATAAAACGTCTCATGGTAAAGGGAGATGCACTTCTCATTGTTAAACAGATTTTAGGCATTTGGGCATGCAAGAATGAAAGCTTAAGGACAAAAGTTCATGCCATTCGTAGGATGTTTAATCAGTTTGAAGAAGTGCAACTATATCATATTCCGAGGAAACAAAATGAAGATGTCGATTTACTTGCACAACAAGTAGTTACATGTGTTGAGAGAGAAGTGCATGTCATCATTGTGGCAGCAGCTGTCAAGCAACCGAGATACCAGGGATTGGAGTCATTGGCTCCCATTATTGGCTACATTTTGGAGGGTGAGTTTCCACAAGACTTCACGAAGGCTCAGAAGAGGAGACTCGTGAAGAAGGCAAGTTTCTATCTCTTCCTAGAAGGCTCCCTCTATCAAAGAGGGAAGGATCAAGTGTGCAAAAGAGTACCAACTATCGAGGAAATTCCATCCATTCTAAAATGTTGGCATGAAGAGGCATGTGGTGGTCATTTTGCCCAAGAATCAACTGTGAAGAAGATTTTGCTTGCGGGGTATGTTTGTCCAAGCTTGCATGTGGATGTTCAACATTGGTGTAAAAGCTGTCACAATTGTCAGATAAATGGAAATAGAAGGTTGGTGCATGGCCCGAGGCAAATCGTGCTTGCAAATGGACCCTTTGAAAAGTGGGGCATTGATGCTATGGGTCCTCTGCCTAGGACAAAAAATGGTAAACTCTACATTCTAGTGGCTGTAGACTATATGACTAGGTGGGTGGAAGCACAAAGTGTGGCAAAGGTAAATGAGAGGACAGTGAGCAAATTCGTCTACACTCACATTTGTTGTAGATTTGGCACACCTTTGGAGATTGTTTCTGATAATGGTCCAGGGTTTAGAAAGGGATTGCTCACAGAAGTCTGTGAAGAACTTCACATTCTACATCGTCATAGAACACCATACTATCCACAGTCAAATGGTTTGGTGGAGAAGTCTAATGGTGTCATTGCAGGAATCATTAGAAAGATGGTGCAAAACAAGACAAAATTATGGGATGACTTCTTGGATGGTGCCTTGTGGGCATATCGAACCACATATAGGGAAGCCACGGAGTTCACACCATTTCACTTGGTCTATGGTCAAGAGGCTTTGCAGCCTATCGAGCTCGACATTCCAACAATGTGACTTCATGGCAAAGGAGCACAAGATGATCAAGAGGTATGGATGGATCGACTTCTTACGTTAGTGGAGCTTGAGTGGAAAAGAGAAGCATCATATGAGTGCTACAAGAGGAAAGCCACACGAGCGAAAGAAACGCACGACAAGAAACTGAAGGACAAAGGCATCAAGGAAGGAGAGCTTGTGCTAAGGTATGACAATCGACTTGACAATCGTTTTGATGCCAAGTTTGAAACTAGATGGCAAGGGCCATACATAGTCAAGAAGGCTTTCAATTCTAGTTACTATCAGCTTATGGACTTGAATGGTAAAGAGCACTCCAGGAAGGTAAACAGGTATCGCTTGAAGCCCTATTTGAGTCGCCTTCTACCAAAGGATCTACCAAAGATCTATCCAAAGGCCGCTGTCTCATGTAAGTATTGTTACATGAAGCATGAGTGTAACTCCAGCCAAAATTCTGAGGGGCCAAACAATGAAGATTTCGTCAAGGACTCTGAAGCACTCTCTTTGGAAAAGATGCTCTATGATGGTACATGAATATACCATCATCCTGGGGGACGGCTAATGATAGCCGTTTTTCGGCTCTCCATAATTGCCATAGTTTCCCATATCTTCTTAAAAACCCTCAACTAGCTAGTCACTGGGCTAGTTGAGCCAAAAAAAAATAAAAATAAAAAAATAAAAGTATATTATGGCTTATTTGTGTGTAAATATTTCATTGTATATATGGCCTAAATATAGGGATTTTTTATAATTATTTTGGTATTTTATTTAAATATTTCTACTTAGGTGTGTGTTTTATTAAACCTATGTACACCTTCTTTCATCCTCTTACACCATGATTATATTTTTTGCCAATATGTACATACTCTAACCTCATATTTTTCCTTTATACAAATCACTCCCACATTTTCACCCTCACCCTCGTGAGAACAAAAAATTGATTTCTACTCATTGCTTACATTTATTATATTATTTACTTGCATACCTTTTCCTCTTTCACCCAAAATAATTCAATGGGGGACCATATCATATAATTCCAATATCTTTCCATATCCATAACTCCTCCATATTTTTATTATTATTTTTACTCATTATTCTAACAACATGTGCTCATTGAGCTAAAGTTCATGAATAGTCCATACACTAGTCCCACCATGTATATATTTCTTTATTCACCAATAATCCTCCTCCATGCATGGGTCAAGGGCAACTTGGATGATTTTTATTATAATATGACAAAGGAGGGGCTCACTCTTGGATGCATTGTACAAATTCAACAAAGGAGGGGGCCACTAAAAGACTTTTGCAGGCATAAAAATAGGCTTTTTGGTGAGAATTTTGGCACCTATCTCCACTCCGAATTTGGAGCGGTGGTCAAAAGACAAAATGTAGCCCACGCTCTGAGTAATCACCTCAAATTTTTTCATGATTTTTGGAGCTACCAGCGGTGAGCTCTGATATTTTGAGTGGACCCCAGTCTGCCCACTTTTCTCACAAGTAGCCCTTAGTCTTCTCTCACCCTTCCACACACCTACTCACTCTTACACATCCCTCCCTCTCCTTCCCTCACTCAAACCTGCAATTTCCTTGGCTTCTCCCACCCTCTTCACCATTACCCTTCTCTCTCATCCCTATAGTTCTTTTATGAACCTCTACATACATATACCCTCTCCATGTCTCTCTCTATTGCTTCTATGTTACAATTTCATTTACCTCTCCTAAAAATATCTAAAATTCAGCATCTTAACCATGATAACTTCTGCAAATTGAGGATTTTTCATCAACAAATCCTCTTTTCATCTTGGTGGTCAACCGTGGCAGCGGCGTAAAGAAGCGAAGAAGAAGAAGAAGAAGACCAACGGTCATTTTTTCCACAATCTACACAAGGGTAAGTTCAAGCTTCTTCAAAGCTTCACCATCTCAATGATTCTCTTTTAATTCACCCCTCTTCCTTCATAAAATCAACTCATCCTACCCATTGTAAATGTATCACTAACAATTCTAGTGATTATTACCACTAACAACTAACTTCTCTTGTAAAAATGCACCCACACTATCAACATATGGAGTAGGAAACCGCACAAGTAAAACAAATTCACTCACTCCCATGGAATAATTCTCTTACTTGAGCCCACATCCATGTGACTCAAGAGAAAAGAGAGACCCCATTCTCATTTGAAATTCATAAAAATTCATAATCCTTGATCTTTCCTAATAAAATTGATTAGGCTTAATCCTAATCAAGGCTTCTAAAACCTATAAATAGAACTCATTCCTCCTTGTAAAAGACATCACTATGCCATTGCACACTAGATTGAGCGCACCACACGCCAGTTCTATCTTGGTTGTAAAGAGAGAGTAAGCTTTCTATACACCATCACCTTGGTGCATAGAAAAGCTTGAGCTAGTTTGAGTGAGTGCGAGTAGAAGATATTCTTCCTACCATTGTTGTATCTACCCCAACATCAATGAATTGGTAGTTTTGGGTGCAATTCATGTCCAAAGGCTCACGCTTCTCCTCCAATTTGGCTTGGCAAACTCATTCAGCTTCATAAGGTGACTTGTTTCATTGAAGGTTGTTGTTTTGTTGCTTGTGATTCATTGGCTATTGTTTGGCTACCATTGTAAGAGGGTGGATGGTGATAGGGCTCCCATAACCCTAAGACAATGTGCTAGTGATTCTATAACCAAATCTTGTCACTTGATTGCGCAAGCTCTAAGTTCCTTTTTGTGCAAAATATAAAGTTGAAGCTAAGTTGTACACCATCTCTCTCTCTCTCTCTCTCTCTCTCTCTCTCTCTCTCTCTCTCTCTCTCTCTCTCTCTCGCTCTCTCGTGTTTTAGTGTGTGAGAGTGTTCCATTGGTGTTAGGGTTAGTGTAAATTCCTTGCTTGTTCGTGGGTTGCTCTAACTAAACCAAAAAATCAAAAAATAAATAAATAAGAGAAGACTTGGGTTGCAAAACACCCAAAATTACTAGGTGAGCAACCTTCACGGGCACTCACTGAAACTTCTAGGGGATCCAAATCATATGAACCTACGCTCTGGACGAGTGTTAGAGCACGAGCATATTGGTAGTGCCTCCATTTACGCAGGCACCCATTATTCCTCCACCCTAGGTTCTGGACCTTCGGCCGGGACTCAAGGTACCGCGACCCAAGATCCTCATATCGCGTCTAGTGATTCTTCCTCTGACTACGAAGTCATGGAGGGGTATCCTACACCAAACCCTGATAGTTCAAGTCATGACATGCATGCCATGGGCCCACGGCCCGGGTCCAGCGTGTTTAGCCGCTTAAAAGAGACCCTTAGTAGAGCTACTCGCTGCGAACATGCGGTTAATGAAATAAATGAAGGGACTGGGGAGGTAAATTCGTCATTCATGCCTAAAATTGACCCTATGCTTCTTGAGAGTGTGCATGTGGATGTTCCATCCACTGCACCTCCTGATCCTTTAGGACTATCTCCCTCTGAGGTTTTACTACCCGATGATAGGAGTCTTGCCGAAGTACAAGAGATCGAACGCTATAAGCAAGCAACAAGGGAGAGGGAAATTGAGAACCTACGAAGGTTAGAACAAAGTCGAGCCCTGAAAGAAAAGGCTCCTATGACAACAATCATGCCAGTCGAGCAACCGAGTGCTCCCAAGGTAGCAGTCATGGAGGGGCAAGCAATGGGGAGCAATAATGCTTCCACTTCGAGGGAAACCTCCAGCATGCCAGGCCTAGATGGGATATTCCTAAACGAAAATTGGGAGTATGACCTACAAGCAGAAGCTTTAACTGATCGGTACACAGGACACACCTATCATGTGGGTTGGTTAGATGTTCTACAATCCACATCGGGTGCAACTAGCATAGATGAGCAACAACAGAAAGTCTGTGATGTCCTCCATAGGATTGTCGAGTTAGAAAGACAAAACACGGGGATCAACATGCCTTCAATAGGCCTAATGAGATTCTTGGATACGGGAAAGGCCAACCAACCAACCCTATCATAAATGGAGACTCCCTCAGTGAGCCCCATTGATCCTCCATATGTTGTTTCGCCAGGAGCCTCAGTACAATCTGAGCCCACAAGTGGCAGCTTTACCTTCCCGGAACTAGCTCATCTTTCGCTTAATGACACTACGGCTACCATGCATATCCCAGTGGTGAGCATGACAAGAATTACACCATGGAGTTCATTTGTTAATACTGCGCCGATGCCTAGTAGCAGAGTGCCCCCAACTATACCTACATGTATGTATCAATCATGTGCACCTGTCGTACCTCAGCCTCATGTAGCTCCTACACCTCTGATTATTCCAAGAGCTTACAATCCACAATGGCATTATCCAAGCTCTTATACAAGTGGAGCCATGCCATTTAATAATAACATGCCATATCAGGCACCCCCTATGCCTAGGGCCACGCTTGTAAACTTTGGACCACCGTCCGGTGTGTTAGAAAAATATAGTCTTGAGAAGAAAGATCAAGAAAAAGATGATCCTTCACCGAAAATGAAGAATAATGCAGTTAAAGCCATAGACAACTCCTGTTATCTTGCAAACCATATGGATATGCAAAGGGAAAGAAAGAGAAAGATTACAAGTGGTAATTTTGGTTTTGTTTTGTCCTTAAGGCAGATAATATTATTTAAAGTTCAATCCTACTCATTGTTTCTTCTTTCTTATAGACGAGTATGATAGAAATCCTACAAAGAATGCATAAGGGAAAACAAAGATGTCAAAGTTCTTGATGGAGAAAGATGCAAGAGAAAGTATTTTCAAAGAAGTTGGAAGAAAAGATGTTACAACAACCATAGTCAGAAAAATACCATAGCAATGAGGCAATGAAAAACCCTCTTGATGTTGATACTTCATTTAGAGTTGAGGGCAAAGTTCTAGGTGCTAGTACTCTTTAGGAGCAAGAGATAAGGGCACACATTTTGGTCTCATTTGGGATTGTTAAAAGTTGGTGGGATTTTCATCACTACATAAGGCACTCAATGAGTTGGTTTATGGACTAAATATCATCATTACAAGTGAGTTATTAAAGAAAATCAAATATTTTGCTATTGGAAAATATGAAGCATGAGGATAATGATGATGTATCTAGAGATATTGGTGACAAACTAGATGGTGATGCATCTGAGAGTGATGGTGATTCATTTGGGGTGATGCAATTAGTGATGCATTTGGGAGTGTTGCAGATGGTGATGCATCTAGGGACATTGGATATATAAAGCACGAGCAAGCATGAGGACAGTGATGATGCATCTAGGGTTATTGTTGACAAACTAGATGGTGATGCATTTGGGGGTGATGCAATTGGTGATGGATCTAGGAGTGTTGCAGATGGTGATGTAGGTGGTGTAGGTTGTGATGCACTAAGAACATTGGATATGTAAAGCACAAGGATAGACCAATGTATCAGTCCTAGGAGGATCCAAAGAAAACATTGTTTGAGTGAAAATCCAGCTGTAATTTCTGATATTATAGTGTCTTACTGACTTCAATAGATAGAAAGAACCATACAAATTCTCCTACTAGGATTAACTCACAATTGTTGATATTGTAGCAGGGGAGTCTGGTGGGCTCAAAAAAGATGCCTTCATTGTACCAATTTACTATTGTGTACAATTGTTTTTGTAAATTTCACCTATTTTCATACTGTTTTGGTTCCTATTTGGAACTATTTTAGATTTCTTTTGGAACTATTTTAGTGCCAATTAGTACTTTTTGGTACTACTTGGGAGTTAATGGTACTTTGTTGTACCGATTTTGTGATGTATAGAACTGCTTTAGTACAATTTCACCTGTTTTGGTAGTATTTTGGTACGTATTTGGTATTGTTTTAATAATGTTTTGGTACTTCTTGGTTCTTCCTAGTTGTTTGTTTTGGTAGATAAGTTAATGGAGTATGTATATTTTGTAGATGGTGTATACCAAGTTCTACAATGAGTTTATGGAAACCCAAGACCATTACAAATTTGTAAGCAAGGTGTGTGCTGATGTGAAGAGGGGGATGGCATACACATTGGCTCCAAGGACTCATGTTGTGGACCAAGAAAACACAATATATGTGTTTGATACATGTGCTACCTATGGAGAGGCTTTGGAGGCTTCTTACATATTTGGTATCTTCATGCTTCCCTACATGAATCAGTACCATCCACTGTGTTTTGTAGATCTATTGAGAATTAAAGACTTATGTGCTTGAAGGTACGTTGCAACACCGCAATCCCTTCGAGGTAAAAGCATGGGTGTTAGGAGGTCATTATTGAAGACTAAATGGGGTGTTTGTGTTGGACAACATATGTTTATCTTGTTTGATTGATGATCTAATCTTGTATTTCATCTTTGTGTATATGTAGGTAGAGGATATTTTGGTGCAGACACTCATGAAAACACCCAATGGATCAGAAGCCTCTCACATGTTCTAGAAAGATCCTTACAAATTAGTGCATGAAATTTTGCAATACCTTGATGCCAACATAATGGAAGGGAAAGGGATTGTGCCTGCTGTAGACTCAAGCTTGGGAGAAAATCTAGAAAGCCAAAGTGCACGAGACCGTTAAAGAGGAAAGGGGACCACACGATAACCAACCGAAAGAACTGAACTAATTGAGGAACTTTTTAATATGGAGATTGACCAAGAAAATAAGATCAACGAAGAAATATCGTCTGATGAGGAGGTGACAATTGAAGTTCTCTCGATGACAAAGTTTTTGGATGCAACATCATAATTTCCAGAGGAGAAGGTGGGTAGAAAGAGGAGGAAGAAGGCAAAGAGGGTAGAAAAAGCTACCAAAAGTGCATAGGAGGATGCAAGTGCAGAGGGTCCCAAAGGCACGAAGGAGGTTAAAGGTGTGAAGGAGGCCAAAAGGGCTAAATGTGTGAAGGAGGCAGAAGGTGTAGAGGAGACTAAAGGTGCGGAGGAGGCCAAAGGTGCAGAGGAGACATCTAATGCAACTCCCTTAGCAATAGGTGATAGCATTGACTCGGCCACCCTCTTCTAACTCTTCCTTATGAAATTCAAAAACAACCCCATTGGTCATGGTCACAAACCTGTAAGAATTAGCTATGGTGACAACATTTTGCACTTGCTTCTGGCTTAATTTGAAATACCAACCCATTTTGCTTATGTCAATGTCAATGTGTTTGTAAACTATATGTCCTACTGTCAAAAATTTATAAACATTATGGTACCTAATGTACAACTTTTCTATTGCAAAAAGGTTGCATTCTTCTACTCATATAGTTTGGTGCTATTGCAGCAAGGGACAATTGGTGTCTAAATGAAGAACGACCAGATACATCAATGCTAGCAAGATGTAATGGCTACGGTACCAGATTTGGTGACATATTACCACCAAAGATTGGTACTATATAGCACAATAGTAATTGAATAATTGTACATGTAGCAGATATTACCAAAGCTAGGTAGTATAGAGTATCAAATTTGGTACTACTGTACTATAGAGTATCAAAATTGGTAGGAAATAGTACCAAAGTTTGGTAATATAGAGTATCAAATTTGGTACTATACTAGTCAGCTGAAAATAAAAAATCATAGTACCAAAATTTGGTACTACAGTAACACAATAGTCATACAAAAACTATAAATCACAATACAAAAGTTTGGTACTATAGAGTACCATCTTTGGTGTTGTGGAGTACAAAAGTTTGGTATTGTAGAATTCTAAATTAATAGCACATCAATAGCATTAGACAATACTGATCCACAAGTAGAATTCTATTCAACAAATTTACAACTCTTACGACTTGTTAGGATTGTAGTTGGGGTAGCATTGTATGAATCCCCTCCTTCATATATCTATGAGGATAGTTTAAAGTGTTTATGTAGGCTAGGGATAGCCCCCATGGGGAATCGTATGGCTCTAACAAGATGGGAGTAAATCATCACCGGTCGTTTCTGATTCAATAGGACATAGGTATTAATTTTGCCCTCAACTAGAATTCCACCTCTTACGATCTTATTATGCCAAAGGTCCTAAGATACTCTTGGTGCATGGTACATGATTTTTGTGCACTTTAGAAGGTAGAAGTCATCTTTCTCCTTGGCTATGTTCACACTGAAAAGTTTCTACAATGGATAATAATTGGACCAACACCTTAGCGTCTCATTCATACATAGGCATGCTTAAATATTGACTCATTTTGGAGTATCGATAGAAATACTTAACGGGCGTCCTCCTAGCCTACTACACCACCTCAAAGCCCATAATTTTTATGTAAGTGTATTATTTTTCCAAAAAAGTTTTGTAAAAATGAGAAGTTATGATTGTTGAGCCGCATTTATGTACACTTCAATTGTAATTATTTTTCTCTGAATGACAACTCAATAGCACATTGTAATCAGTTTCTATTAGTCTTTGGTAATCAAAATTATATCCAAAATGTGAATTGGGTTCCTTGTCTCTTGGTCTGTGAGCTAAATCTGCAAGTTTGAGTACAAAAACGGTTGTTTTCTGACATGTTGACCACAGGAGAGTGATCCTTGACCATATAGTGACCTTTTGGGATAGTTATGTTCTAGCTTTTAGGACCTAGAACATGATGGATCGGGATTTTGGTACCTTGTCGTTGGATGACCGCAAGAATTTGTAGGATAGTGCTCCTAGGCCTATTATAGCTCCTAAAGTTTTGTTGCATTTCGAGTTTTCTTGGTTGACAAAATGGCGTGATGACCTAGAGCGGTGAGACATGACATAGACAAATTTTCCAAAGTAGAGAATAATTAATTTTGCTAGTGTTGATGATAGCTTAGTTCCATAGGATCACTTCTTGAGGTTGTCACCCTCAAAGTGTCTCAGTGCCCCATCCGAGTTGCTTCCTTGGGTATTGAAATTATGTTGGTGCCAAACAACTGTGATGAAGATGTCAAATAGCAATGATCTGCTAACATTGGCATCGTTACTGGAGAGTGATCCTTAGGTGTTGAGTGACCTGGTCGTATTCACATGGATTGTGATCCATGTTCCTTTGTCACAGATTGATACCAAACTTGCACCACAATTGGAGCTAGTAAGAAGGAGCCTAGTGGTCTTTTCAAATTTGAATTTGGACTTACTTTGTGGATTTTACATGCAAAATAGGAATTTTTTTGTTAAAAGCGCAATAAAATTTTGTTAACTTCAAAATTTGACTAATAGCAGTTGTAAACGATAAAGTGTGCGGCTCAAAGTACTGTCTATTCAAGGATTTGAATGCAAAAAAGAGGTAAAAGATCAGGGTTTGGAATAGTGAATTTCTTAATGTATTTGTTATCTAGTAATCAGAGTAGAAACCCTATTGAAGGATACCAAGTTAGTAAAATTTCAACAAAAGAGAGTGTTAATCATCACAGGGACCTTTGTTGACCCTAGAGCCCATTCTAGAGGAATATATTTTTGACCCTTCTTCATAGAGATCCTGCACCTACATGGCTAAAGGGTTCAAGATTGTGAGTTTCAAAAAGAGGGAACAAACAGGGGGACATCACCTCCCAACCCGCACCAACCATGAAACTATTGCACCTGAGATATAAATTTGGAAATGAACAAGGTGCAAAAATTTACTTAGATGGTATGGATTTCTACTATGTGAAGTTAGAAGAAAGGCCTAGCAAGTTCAAGGACATAGACATTGTAGACTATAATGGTGATCGATACTTCAATAATGAGGGAACCATGTATTTTGTTGTGCAAAATCCCTATATTGAAAACAAGTGGGGATTGATAGGCACTAAAATTAAGGTGGATGTTGAGCCTGAAGACAAACCGTCTAAGATATACATTCCTAATGCAAAGTTAAGGTGAGTGGATATGGCGACTCGAGTGAACACAGATAATACTCATGTGGGCTTGTATAAGTACGACAATTGATAGTACATGCTCTGTTATAAGTGTGATGAGACCTACACTAGCAAAAAAGCTTGTATGTTTTTACATATGAAGAAGGCAGAGATACCCAAGTGATCATGCTTAATAAGTATGGGCAAAGATACTGTGTTGTATTCCGCAAAGAGTTGGAGAGATATACATACTTGGAAGGACCTCTCCATCAGTAGTATATCACTCCTAGCATATTTAGACCGATTGTAATAGAGACGAGGCCATAAACCACAAGAGAAAGTCCTATTAAAACCAAAGTGGAAGATTCATGTAGTCACCACAACTTCTAGTGCCAAGACCGATGGGATCCATGAATTCTAAGGTTTCAATGACTACACATAGTGATTCTGCAGACACCATCCCATACATTGAGCGTTTTAGACACCTGGAATGAAGCTTGGGATGTGTGACTAGACAAGAGAACAATGGAGATAACTATGAACAAAGTTCCTAATGGTGGATATGAAGCTAGGGAAGTTGTTTTAGAAGAACCTACAGTAATGAGAATGGTAGCCGAGACACGATGGCACGATTCAACCATCTCAGGTGGAGAAATATGTTGCCAAAAATTACAATGCGTTGGGGTATCCATACGCACATGTTTCACTCTTGAAGCAAGTCTTAAGGGCTAAACAAGTAGCAGATTTCCACACTCAATATGAGGGATTTGGCTTAACCTTGGAAGGAACAACATTGACATGGTTCCAACCATTGATAATCAAAGAAATTCTTGTGAGACTTTGCCAAGGAATTCTCAAAAAGGGGAATCAAGCATAATACAAAAGGTGAAGGAAACTTTGCTTCGCTTCAAGCAATATTTTGAGAGATGTCATGCATGAGAGTTACCACAAGACAAGAGGTTATTGGTTCTCTTTATATAGGGCTTGAGAAACAAAACTCTCAAGAAGTATTTTCACTTGAAGGCATGCACCACATATGAACAGGTCACGAGAGAAGCGTTGTATCTAGTTGACAATTGCAAAACTTATGGAGAGTATCAAGAATACACAAATACCACTACTGGCAATGCCTCTTTAACCATCAATGAACCATCAACAAAATACAACATGTTGGGAATTATGGGCTTTGTCCTAGACTCACTAGAGTGTGAATTAATGAGAGAAGTGGTGGATTATCCCAATGATGGGCTTACCAGCTACTCAAAATCCTGTTTATGAATCCAAGCTAATCTATCTTGGAACCTAATATGCTTGAGTAGTGGCACATGTAGCAAAGGATTGCTACACCAACAAATCTTGCAACAAATGTGGTAAGAAGGGGCATACTTCTCTCGATGCTACTCAAGTGAAGACAACAACAGTGGAGAAAGAAGAAAACAAGGTAGCAACAATGGAAGCTAAAATAATAAATGCAATAAACCCGTAAGAGGAGAATCTCATGTGGTGGAAGACAAAGAAGACGACAAAGGTGAAAATAGCCTTGTCTACGATGATATACTTTGAGGATTTTTCAAAGGGAGGATTTTTTGTCATCCTATGTGGATATGTCCTCCTATGTGCATATATCATCCTGTGTGGATGCCATTTTGTCATCATGTGGATACCTTATGTCATCTTGTGTGGAAAAAGATTATACAGTGTATTGTCCTAGTCCAAACCCCAAGGGGAAGGTTGCTAGGAATTATGGGCTTTGTCCTAGAGTCACTAGAGTGTGAGTGAATGAGAGAAGAGGTGGATTATCCCACATGTAAAGGTGTGAAGCTGTAGAGCTATGAATAAACAATCCAAGGTTTGCATTACATGTCTCTTGTCTATTGATGATCTTCTAATGGGCTAGCCAGCTACTCAAGATCGTGTTTAGGAGTCCAAGCTAATCTATCTTGGAACTTACTTGCTTGAGTAACAATCTAGCCTACACATGCTCACACATGTGCATAATGGCTCTCTATCACCCACCTTAGCTATCATAATAGATAGCCATTATGCACATGCTCACACATGTGCATAATGGCTATCTATCACCCACCTTAGCTAGCACGATCCAAATCCCATCATAGCGCTCCTGCTTCAATCACACCAAATGTTGACCAAGTGGTCGTGGAAGTGGTCCGAAGGATGAATCAAACCTATCGACAAAATTAAAATATGTGACAGCAACCTTCACAAGCAGCAAATGTAGCGAGAGCTTTGAAGTGGTACGAAATGGAGGAAAAATACACCAACCATCATACGAATGATTTTATTAACAACAAAAACTATGTGAGGGAAAGGACTTATGGACCTCCAAGAATGCAACCTTTGCCACCACCACCACCAGGGTACCAAATAGGATCAAACAACATAGCACAAAGGGGAGATAAGCCACATCTTGTTTTGGTCCAACAACCTTCTTTGCTTCTATTATTTGATACACCCAGCTGATAGAAGCACTCACAAGATGTTGCCATCAACTTCTTACTACAAAGAGCCAGTGGAAACCTATGGGGGGAGGCAGAAGGTGATACATATGAAAACATGCTCATGTTCATAGAAATTAGAACTATAAACTTAGAGGATATCCTCCTCGGATAGGACAACCAATGGGGGAAGCGTACAACTTTCTTGATGGCTTTTCAGGCTGCTACAATCAACTGGCCTTTGCAATAGAATTGTGCATATTTGCTTTTAAAAAGTCCTTCCTCCATGGCTTAAAACCCCGCAAGTTACCCACCGCCACTCCAAGAGGCTTCGAGAAGAAGAAGAAGAAGAAGAGAGTTTTAACGTCGTTGGAAACTATCCCAAGAGACAGACACAGTTCTGGAACTCAGCACGTGTAGAGAGAGAGAGAGAGAAAGAGAGAACCTCCACTTGCTTTTTTCTATTTTTTCAACATCGAACAGACATACTAAAATGGCTCTAGCTACATCATTTTATTACCTAGAATCTTTTGTGATTCCATTCACTCTCAACCTTGAACTCAAAAAGTCAAGCAAGGCTAATCAAAGACAGTGTCAAAATCCAACAAAGGCAACGTAATGCATTTTCTTGGTAACCTACATGCTAGCCACTCTAGCCGCTCTCCCGCGGTACAATAGATTCGAATTTCCTTGATTAAAACAAGCTAGGCTCGGCCCAACCCGTGGATGCAGTGCATGTCTGGCATTTGCTTGTCTTCGTTGCCTCTATCGCCTATCACCTAGAGCCAACACCTACCCACTTCTCTTCTCCCTTACCCGGTGGCACGCCATTCATCTCCTTGCCTGTCATGTCCGACCATTAGACTTTGTCTTTGGGCTAAAAATGGGTATCTCCTTGGATTCTATTAATCAAGGCACTTTCAGAATCGTGCCCACATATTTCTATTCTCTTTTCATTAATGAGAATCTCTTAACTCTTAAAATCCCCCCCCCCCCCCCCCCCCCCCAAAATCAAAAAGGGTCTCTGATCCATTACCTACTCTCCTCATCACTATATCACACGGGCATGCTCAAATGGGATCAATGGTGGAGGAGGAAAACGCGGGGTGCGCCATTCGTGGACCGTCAAATTTGGCAATTTTTTTGAATTTACTAGTCTATCCTAATCTACAAATTTTCCCCGAATTTACTAATCGGCCCACATTTACAATATGACATACTCGAATCCCCTATATTTCAACAAGCGCATGAGGGCGTAGTGGTTAGTGCACATGGCTTGCATTGGGGAGGTCGCTGATTCAAGACATGGGGTGCGGACTGCCCCAAATTTACAAGCCTACCCGAATTTACTTTTCTCCCCGAATTTACAAATGTGCTTCTAGCAATGTGAATCACCTCAATCGTAGATCCCATTTGAAGCTCCCCGTGCGAGATAGTGTGGAGGCCCTACTCGCATTCACGCATTAAGTCAACAGAGCCATGTCCTCCTAACGCAGTCCTTCGCCCTGCATGCCTAGTGGATGACCACTCTGTCACACACTTCTCCACCTCCTTCGCTTTAGCTCAATGCTTGCTACACCATTTCCATGTGCGCTCTCCTTTGCACGCACGTGCACAATACACATTCCATTTTCCAACACACCCTCTCTAATGACGACTTGTAGCTCATCACATAGAGGCAATTGATGCTACCACCCTTCTGTGCCAAAAAGAGAGGGAGATAGAGAGATCATGGTGATTTTTTGCCAACCATCTCAGACCCCTTTCCTCTATGTCATGCCCCATCCGCTCACCCCGCATGCCTTGGGCCTTGGCTGCTATGGCTCCACAAACCCCACAGCACACAGAGAGTGCTGCATCCCGGCTAGGTTCACAAGAGAGATAGCTTGCGTAGCTGGGGGGAGAGTGAGAGAGAGAGAGAGAGAGAGGGGGGGGGGGGATTGACACAAATGTCAAAACAAATGGAAATATCTCTACACTTGTACTTTGCCTCTAAATGTCCAAATGGTATCTCCAAAGAGTCCGCTTAACAAGACATTTTGGCCCACCTACTACTACTGGGTGTTCTTTTAAAAAATTCATTTATTAGCAAGATGCCCAAACAATCCCAAAGGCTCATTGGTCCTACCTAAGGCCAAGCACCGACGCCGTGCGATAGAGACGAAGCAGGTTGAACCTCTGTTCTCACGAGCTCTGCTGAGTCAGCCTCATCTAAGCTACATGAGTAAGCCCCAGCCCTTACGAGAGAGGATTCTCTCCTCTACAGAGGTCGCCCATCTCTGTGACAACAGAGAGAGAGAGAGAGAGAGAGAGAGACCAAAGCAGCCTCTGTGTCAATAGCTGAGAGAGTGAGAGAGAAAGACGCCCCTGCAAACATTGTGTGTGAGAGAGAGAGACGCCTGCATAGGCTACATAGAGAGAGAGAGAGAGAGAGAGAGAGAGAGAGAGAGAGAGAGAGAGAGAGAGAGAGAAGAGAAATGAAAAGGGAAAGTAAGGCACATGGCCTCCAAGTGACCTACCCCCTCCCATTTTCCTTTGGGTTGTAAACCCTTCCTCTTTCCTTCCCAAACTAATACCATCATTTTTTGAATTTTCTCCAGCTGGTACCCTATACTTAACATCGTTTGACATATTTATGAAACGTTTACTCTTTTTGAAAAGTTTAAAACATGTAAGGAAACTTTTTTCTTTTTAAAAAAAAAAGCTCATTTGAGCTAGATTTGTATTATCACAAAAAAAAACACATGTTAGCCTTGGCATATCCTTTGCACAGAGATTTTCACCCAATGCACCACAGTTTATTCAATGGGCACGCAGTCCCTTATGGGATTTGACACCAGTGACCACACACGGATCCTTCAATAAATTTCAAATTACAAGAATCCTATGATCGATTCACCAATTCTTTCTATATAAGCTTGCTCTGCTGCTTTCTTCTACTAGGGATAAGCCACCAGCATGTTTCCAAAACTTGTATTTTGTCCAAAGGATCACATTTCTTCTGAAAGAGATGCATTTTTGCATTTCCAAATTGCTCTTAAATCCATCGCTCTTACTAAAAATATATCAGTAAGGAGATCCTCATTATCCATGCATCTAGAGCCCATAGCTACGTTGCGTCTAAAGAAGGGAGTGACCAGTTGAGAGTACACCCATCTACAAACTGAGCCTCTGAAACCTTTGATTGATGGAGATTTCCAGAATATGCGTAAGAGGGTCTCATTTGGGTGTTTATAGCTGATGCGGAAACCTTCTCCTAAGCCTCTTGCTTTGGCCTTCTTCCCTGTAGGCATGACTCCAAAAAGCACCTTCCAAAGGAGAACTTTAATCCGTTCGTCACATTTGGCCTTTCAAATATTGCCAATTAAGTGGCATTTGTTTGAAGTCCACTCTTTAGCCCAAATTCTATTGAGGTGATGGACCCAGTCGTCTGAGCTGCACATCTTCTCAAAAATAGCTTTAGTGCTGGGTGAATTGACCAGTTGAAGCACGGAGGGAGGGTTAGGATTGAGATTTTTTCCAGAACCCTTTAGATGAAAATCTCCTCCTGAAAAGAAAGTTTGCATATCAATCTTAGATGCTCTAGGGGTTACCAATCCCCTTTCTGATCATCCCAAAAAGCCTTTATGGAGCTAAAGTGCTTGTTGAGATTCCTAGAAATTTCAATCGAATGTCGATCTAGGCCCCGGGGGATTCACTAGTAGTATTAGGAAGACGTCACCTGCGTGCACCAAAACTGCCATTTTACCCCCTATATACGGGACCCTCCTTTGTAAAATCTACCTTTTTGGCCTTATTAACCCCCCCTATTGTACACTCACGTGACATCATACGGTAATCCTTAGTGAAGTCCCCGGGATCTAGGCCTAGGTCTTTCACCGTGGGGGCCCCAAGGAGATGAGAGCCTTACCGTTCCCTTCCAGTACCTTGTTTCTTCCTTCCAGGAGTGAGGAAGCAGCTTGATAACATTTGTCAGAAAAAATCCCCGTAGATCTTCCTATTTTAGCCTTCACATCGATGGGCAGGAGAAGCCTATTTTATAATCCTAGGTCGTGCCAAGGCCCACGTTTAGATTCCATGCAGGACTCCATAATCATTTCACCTTCCATACATGCCCAACTTTCTTCTGTAAGGAAACTTTTTTCTTAAGAGGCATACTAGACATTGCATCGGTAAAATGATAAAAGGCCCTTGATTGGAAGCACTTGCTCGATTCTTATTTTACTCAAAAGAGTTTGTTCAGTGTTTGGTAGGACTCATGCTTTGGTAATACCTCTATAATGCCATTTGTCAAGAAAATATAATAGTTCTTCCACACACATAAACACACACACACACACACACACACACACATGCATGTTAAGCTTGCATGTGTGTATTTAGGGGAATAAGGAGCAATTTTTTATATGTGTGTGCATGCATGGTGAGATAGAGAGAGCTGAAAATTCAGCTTTGTGTGCATGTGCATATGATCATGGGAGAGAGAGGGAAAAGAAAAAGTGGTAACATTAATGTAGCCAATTCTCGTGGTTCTTCTGCGAGTGGTAAATCACCTGTTCTTAATGCTTCTGTTGGTAGCACTTCATCAAGGAGTTATGGTGAAAAGGGGGGGGGGGGGGGGGGGGGATGAGTTGCCATTATTGCAAGGCTAATGATCATTTGATTGAGCAGTGTCCTAAATTGAAGGCAAAGGAGGCCAAGAAGAAAGAGGTTGGTTCCACTACAAGTGCAGCTATTGTAGAGTCTTCTAAGAAAGGAGATTGTGATGTTGATGTAGATGCATAGTGGGCATTTAGTGTGAAGTGCACTTATGATTCTTATATCCATGATGCATGTAGGTTAGTTGTTGTAAATTCTCATGTGTGGTACTTTGGCAGTAGCGCTACAAAGCACATTACATCACATCGTGACTTGTCTATCTCTCTCGAGGCTGTTCCTCATAGGAATATAGTCACTTGTGCCAACAATGCCTCTTATCCTAGTTTCCTAAATTGAAGGCAAAGGAGGCCAAGAAGAAAGAGGTTGGTTCCACTACAAGTGTAGCTATTGTAGAGTCTTCTGTGAAAGGAGATTGTGATGTTGATGTAGATGCAGAGTGGGCATTTAGTGTGAAGTGCACTTATGATTCTTATGTCCATGATGCATGTATGTTAGTTGCTGTAGATTCTCATGTGTGGTACTTTGACAGTAGTGCTACAAAGCACATTACATCACATCGTGACTTGTTTATCTCTCTCGAGGCTGTTCCTCATAGGAATACAGTCACTTGAGGCAACAATGCCTCTTATCCGGTCAAGGTAGTGGTAGAGATTGTGCTAACTACTACAAATGGAAATTATTTCACACTTGTTAATGCATTTTATGTACCTGGGATAAAAAAGGGAATCTTTTGTCTATAATTGCACTTGCTAAACTTGGTCTTGTTGTGAAATTTTTGGATGACAGATGTATTGTTCATGATCTCAGTTTTGATGATGAAATTGTTACATTTAGCATTTTATGATGTAGGTTGTATAAGCTCACTGTGTATGAGAAGTGTGGGCAGAATTTTGCAAATGCAGTTGTGGATTGAAAGGTTGTTTCGGATGCAAAACTCTGGCATGCATATTATGGGCATCTGAATTTTGCCATTTCGCTTTGTTTGCAGAAATTTGATATGGTTGCTTCTTTACTGCCTCTTGAAGCACCTGTGAAGCTTGTTTGTAAAAGCTGTATTTTGGGTAAGATGCAGCATTCGAAGTTTCCAAAGGATGGTTCAGTTAGGGCCACATGTAGATTGCGACTTGTGCATAGTGATGTTGTGGGCCTATGAAAACTCCATCCTTGGGCAATCACCTTTACTTTGTGACTTTCATTGATGATTATCCTAGCATGCATGGGTGTATCCGCTTGAAGCTAAGTCCAAAGTGTTTATGTGATTCAAGCAATTTTTGGTTGTAACTACTGAAAATGTCTCAAAATGTATTATGGGCACCCTCCATTCCGATCAAGGGGCGGAGTATATGTCTCACAAATTTAATGCATTTTCTGGCTAGTCATGGGATGAAACACCAAGTGTTGTATACACCTCCGTAAAATGGTGTTTCTAAGAAGGTCGCTTACCGAGATGGCACGATGTATGGTCAAGAGTCAAGCTTTAACACATTTGTTTTGGCTTGAGTCCAGCATGTGTGCTACTTGTGTACTCAATAGGTACCCTACAATAGCTTTGCAGTCTATGACTCCATATGAAGCATGGTAATGATAAGGCTGTTAAATGCATTTTTGTTGGTTACAATATTGAAAGCAAAGGTTATAGGTTGTACCAAAGAATATCTTGGTTTCACAAGATGTTTTGTTTGTGGAAGCTTCTGTTTAGCCCTTCTTGTCATGTACGAGAGACAGTAATGTAAGCTCACAATATATTTATGACAGATTTCTACCTCTTTTCAGTGGTGAAAATTTGAATGTAAATTCAATTGAGACAAATGTACTTAGTCGACAGTGTCGCTAGTGCACGCTTGCTCACTTTTTCAGATTTCAGTGAGATTTGGTGAGGGTTAGCAGGTCGACAAATACTTTGGGCTAGCTCATAAAGCTTGGTCTGCTCAAATTTTTTATTCGGGATCATTTCAGTCTTCGTTTCCACTACAGACAATACTACACGTGCAATTTTGTCATTTTGTGGAGAATTTCTATTAGTGTCGTTTTTTGCATAAGAAGTGTCTTACAGTCTTCTATGGGTTGTGCTATATAGTACATGCTAATCCCAAATTTTTTCTCCTCTTTTTGGGAAGTTTTTCACATCAGGTGTAGACATTCCGCCATGTCTGACAACAATAGAGACGTCTTCAGGATGTTTGTTGTTGAGGATAGATTGGACCAGGACAAGTATTCTATGTGGGCTTACATGGTGCAACATGTTCTTGTGTCAAAGGGCGTTTGGTATATTGTGTAGGGAGTTGATGTACATCCTGGTTCTGAGGATGTAGGCAATGTTGAGGATGTTACAGCTTTTGGTGACAGGATTGATGCTGCTAGAGTTGTTTTGCCTATGGCTGAGCAAGATTGTTGGAATGTAAGAGATGCACATGCTCATGCATTGATTGTGTTGTCTATGATGTTCACTATTACTATCATATTTGTTCAACAAAATTTGCAAAGCAGGCTTGGGGTATTTTGACGGTCTTTATGCAAGTCACAATGAGGCTAAAATTGCATTGTTGTGTAAAGAGCTGGAGTCAAAGATTATGCATGAGGAAGATGAGATGGAAAATTTCCTTGTTGGTGTCGAGGATAATAATGAGCAACTTATTTCTGCAAGAAAATTCATTTCTAACAATGCCCTTGTGCAGACTATTCTTGATACTTAATCATATTCTTACCAGACTTTTGCTAGTACTTGGAGACTCGTGACCCAAGGAAATCCAGGAGTTGTCAAGTTTGATGCATTATGCACATTGTTGTTGTTGCAAGAGTCACTTTTAAAAAAAAACACGGCTAAATTGCGTGCTTGAACATGCCTTTATTGCTACTCAAAGAAAAGGTGGTAACAACAATGTATCCACTTCCCATGGTTCTTTTGCGAGTGGTAAATCACATGTTCCTAATGCTTCTGTTGGCAGTAATTTGTCTCGAAATTCTAGTGAAAATGGAAAAAGAAAGATATGTTGCCATTATTGTAAAGCTAATGATCACTTGATCAAGCAGTGTCCTAAGTTGAAGGCAAAAGAGGCCAAGAAGAAAGAGGCTGGTTCGACTACAAATGTAGCTATTGTTGAGTCTTTGTGATGCTGATTTTGATTCAGAATGGTCTTTTAGTGCAGAGTGCACTTATGATCCTTCTTTTCATGATGCATGTATGTCGATTGCTGCAAATGCTCATGTGTGGTACTTTGACAGTGATGCGACCTCTCATCTTGACTTGTTTACCTCTCTCGAGGATGTCCCTCATGGGAATTCAGTCACTTGTGCCAACAATTCCTTTTATCCGGTCAAGGGAGTTGGAAAGATTTTGATGAATGCTGCAAATGGCAGTTCTTTCACACTTTTTAATGCACTTTATGTACCCGGGATCAAGAAGAACCTTTTGTCTGTATCTGCACTTGCTAGACTTCGTCTTGTTGTGAAATTTGTGGATGACAGATGTAGAGTTCATGATCTCAATTTTGGTGATGAGATTGCTGCATCGGGCATTTTATATCGTGGGTTGTATAAGCATACTTTGTATGCCAAATATGGGCAAAAAGCTTTTAACGTATTTGTGGATTCTAAGGCTATTTCATATGCAAAACTTTGGCATACACGTTTTGGGCATCTAAACTTTACCAATTTGTTGCGTTTACAGAAATGTGATATGGTTGCTTCATTGCCTCCTCTTGAAGCACCTGTTAAGAATGTTTATGAAGTTCGTATTTTGGGTAATATACAGTGTTCAAAGTTTCCAAAGGATGGTTCAGTTAGCGCTACATGCAGGTTGCAACTTGTGCATAGTGATGTTTGTGGGCCAATGCAAACTCCATCCTTGGGCAATTACCTTTACTTCGTGACTTTCATTGATGATTACATTAAGCATGGATGGGTGTTTCCGCTTAGGGCGAAGTTTGAAGTGCTCATGTGCTTCAAGCAATTTTTGGCTATTGCTGAAAATGTCTCAAAATGTATTATGGTCACCTTGCACCCTCTGTTCAGATCAAGGGGTAGAGTATATGTCTCACGAGTTTAATGCATTCCTGGCTAGTCGTGGGATAAAACACCAATGTACAGTGTTGTATATGCCTCAAAAAAATGGTGTTGCTGAAAGGAAGAACACGTTTCTTACGGAGATGGAAAGATGTATGGTCAAGAGTCAACCTTTGCTACTTCGTTTCTCGGCTTGAGGCCATCACGTGTGCCACTTGTGTACTCAACATGTTTCCTACAAAATATTTGCAGTCTATGACTCCATATGAAGCATGACATGGTAGAAATCCATCTATTGATCACATGCGCGTATACTTTGTGCCACAAACGCAACACAAAAAAGCCATCAAGTACATAAAGCTAGATGATAAATCTATCAAGTAATTTTTTTTTGCTTGTAGTGATGAAAGCAAAGGTTACAGGTTGTACCATCCGCAAACAAAGCGTATATTGGTTTCACAGGATATTGTGTTTGTGGAAAATTCTATGTAGCCTTTGTTGTCATGTACTAGAGACAATAATGTAGACTCACACAACATTTATGACAACTTATTGCATCTTTTCAGCGGTGGAAGTTCGAATGTAAGTTCTAATGAGGCAAATGTAAAGCCCATGGGGGTTTCTAAAAATGTTACAAATCATCCAATTTCTTATGCAGATGTACATGATGTACTTGATGAGGAAAGGGTTGAGAATGAGTAGGCTAGAGGTATAGGTATGACAAAATCGATGGTACATACTTTGTGTGACAATAAATTGGATGCACCATTATCGATTCGTTGTCGTGTAGCTCCGCTTCCATGATGGGAAAAAGAGCAAAGAACTGTAAGATAAGATTTGTTGAAGCCTAAATATTTATTGAGCAGTGATCACGGCTTGTTAACAGGCCAAGTTTAATGATTAATGTATACTAGATGCGGCTTCAAAAGGCCAACACATGCCTTAATGATGCCACAAATGACTATGCTTGAAGTGACCACAAATGGGATTTTATGATCCAAAACTGTAGTGCTTGAAGTGCTCTATTGGCCTGTCTTTACGGCTAGTCGATAGGCCAAGTTTAATGATTAATGTATGCTAGATGCGGCTTAAAAAGGCCAACACATGCCTTAATGATGCCACAAATGATTATGATTGAAGTGACCACAGATGGGATTTTATGATCCAAAACTGTAGTGCTTGAAGTGCTCTATTGGTCTGTCTTTACGGCTAGTCGATTGGAGCTACGATGAAGAAGCTATGACAGTTTGAAGTTTAATTCGATTGCAGATCTATATCAGATTGGGCAACTGCAGCTAAGGGAACAAAAATGAAATGAATGGACTAGCCTGAAGTGCTCACTTTGTGGAGCGCGTCGGTCTTTTCCGATCAGCGATCGGATTTACGGTTGCCAAGATCTTGGCCATTAAAGATTTCCCGAGGGTCGGTTCCGTGCAGTCTAGTCGGCTTGGCCGGAGTGCCATCTGGTAGTTTTTGTCCTTCGTCTAGGTTTTGGAATGCGGGAGCAGTAATAGCTTGAGGAGTCTCATGTCCGGGATGCCATTTCATGCAGTGCTTGGCCGGCAATGGTCGTGATTGGCGATACCCGGCTAGCAGGAACAAAACTCTGACACTTTTTATCGAATGTGATGTGAAGGCCTTACTTCAAATGCAATCACTCATACTTGCATCTAGTAGGCTTGTGGCAATATTCAAGACCATTTACGGGTACAGAAATTCACGGTAATATTACTAGTCAGGGGATGTTGGAAATGATGATGTCATGCGAGGCATTGCCTTGGCCGATAGGTATGTCAAATGTGGTGCCCTTCATAAGGCCACCGATAAGCCATAACATAAGGCTTCCCACTAAGACCGGCTGCCCACTATTAATGGCCGCCTCCCCAAACCCAAAGTAAGTGGCCGCCCATTTGATAAGAAAAGAGGGGCTTTAGTGTGAAGGGGTGTAAAACAAAGGGAAGAAAAGATGGCGATGTCTGATGCAGCGAGCGGACGATGAGGGAGGAGAAGAAGCACTCATGGCAGCCAGGAGAAGGCGAGGATTTTGTCAGCCCTGCGCATGTCATTTGGTGGCAATCTCGACGGATTTTGAGATGATCAACTCCATCAAGTGCCATGCCATTACTCTTGTTCACGTACCCTAGCAACGACGGCGCCGTCATTTCTAAAGGCTTTTAAAAGAGTAACGTGAGGGTTTTTTTTTTAGTGCAATAAGGCAAGACGAAAAGAGGGGAATGAGGGCAAGGCGAGGAGGGGAGGGAAGGGAGAACTTCGGCAAGCAAGCAAGCTTGTTCTCTCTCTCTTGTTCCTCAACATGCAAAGGGCCCTGAAGGAGAAGAAGGGCTTTGGAGGGAGCTCGACAAGACAAAGGAAGCAGGAGGAGCTTGTACAAGGATGCTCTCTCTCTCTCTCTCTCTCTCTCTCTCTCTCTCTCTCTCTCTCTCTCTCTCTCTCTCTCTCTCTCTCTCTCTCTCTCTCTCTCTCTCTCTCTCTCTCTCTCGTGCTTGAGAAGAAAAACCAAGGCTCTCTCTCTCAGCAAAGAAACCAACCTGACTAAAGAAGAAAGAGGAAAGAACAAGGTAGGACAATCAAGGGTTAAGGAAATCGGAGCAAGTTGAGTAAAGGAGAAGTTGAGGCTCGTGAATGGCAAATAAGACAGTGCTAAGCGCACAAGGCAGAATAATTGATACTGATGATTGAGGTAGTGAGCAGAATTGAAGCTTGCAGAATCTGCGAGGTATTTGAAGCAGATAAAGTGACAAGAGGAAATTCCCATCACCGTCATTAGCTAAAGATTGATTAAACAATTTGTTAAATCCGGTGTCGTTCACGGCCCGGCAATCCTATAAATGGGAGCTTAAACTCCAGTTAGCAGATGATCCAAGTGACGATGCTATTAACAGCCCGCCTTGGCTAAGAATTAAGTTGTACTCAAAGCGTTAATTAATTAATTGATGATTACAGCGATTGCCAGAGCAGTCAGTGTCTCTTGTTCTCTCTCTTTCACACCTCCCACGGCCAGAGGCTCGGCACCTGCCCGGCTCACGTTTCGAACACATATCCTTCGACATCTTTGGTGAACCCAATGTGAAACGAGCCGAGGTGGGAGGTAAAGATGGAGATGCCAGAATAATTGAAGCAGTTTATTGAAGATTTCAGTGCCAATGGATTTGATAAGAATCTAGTTGTTGCAGATTTTCCTAAAATGATAAAATTAGTTGTCTACAGGAAGCGAAAGCCATGCAGATAAAAAAGCAAATTGATGATGCTGTAGAGCTAGCACTTGATGCTGTATGGGAGCATTATCGTTGTGAAGCATGTTATGAAGCTGAGATGAAGAGCTGAAATGTTCCAAAACATTGGATGATTGGAGATTTTAAAGAGGTTGTAAACTCAGACTTTAAAAAGCAGGTACAAGAACTGGCAGAAGCATATCCCACACATTGGGACTATTTTGTAGAGGAATTTATTTGCAAAAGATCAAGGATTCTAGATCAAGAAATAAAGGAGATTACTGAATGAAGCGAGGTCGTCTTCAGTAAAGGTGAAGGGGATCAGATGCAGATCCTCAACTATGAAGAATTCTGGGAGCATATTTCTGCAAGAAGTAAGCCAAAGAAAATGCTGAGCTCGAAGTAGTGGATTCAATTTCAGAGGAGCATATTTTGAGCAACAAAGAAAAGTTAAACGATGAATTTAATGTTGAAAGAGATCTGTATGATTTTTTTTAAAAGATTGCTCGCATGGATGCTACCTCCAATAATGGTTCCAATGAAGACATAAAATGTACAACAAGTGGTTCACAAGCTGCTGACCTTGGCATGGGTTATTTTGAAGGATTTCATCAAGCAGATGAGCCTCCTACAGGACATTACTAAAACTATCAACACTATAGCCAAGTAGGACAACATGTTTGCTGCAGATGAGTGCATAAATACAGCTATTATATACGCAGTAGCTGATCAAGTGACCAAGATTGTGGACCCATCACAGGACGAGCATGAGGGTGTCAATGAACCTATGATTGCTACTAACCATATGTTTACAAATACTGTTATCATGGAAGAAGATGCCATAATCGATGATTTCTTGTCTAGATTTGAAGGAGATGATCATGACAGTATAGAAGAGCTTTCGAATGTGTGTACCTCTTCAAAGGGGGTGCCAGATGAGCCTTTACAGTGCTATGATGGATTTCTAAGTAACATGGATGCAGATGAAAAAGAAGAGGATGATGTAGATGAATATGAAGATTTCCTAGATCGTGTTGATTGTGAACAAATTATTGACAGGGATTTTACATCTATGCTTGTACATGGGCTGAATGAGGAGATAAATCCTACAGTTTTGATTAATGTTGAGACTTTCAAGGTTGATCCTCAAGGATGCTATGGACAAAGATCTACAGGATAAAGCTGTTTTTCATGATCAAGCAAAAATCCCAACGGGTAACAATTCCTCTGATGATATAGGTCCACAGACTCCTAAGGTTTTTCATGATGGCTATGAAGCTAGATGGGGTGATGAAGCTAAATCATCCTTTATACTGCATAAAGTGCACAGGGTTTTTCATTTCCTTGGACAATGTGCCAAATGTGGCTGGATTAGGATGGTATTCCTAATGATGCTTATCTTAGTGATGTCTTGGCTACGAGTAAAAGGGAGTCAGATTTCTTTAATGCTTTCTTGTAATGAGCTTAAGTTGCCAAAAGTTTATGAGATGTGGGTGTTGCACTATACTTCAAGTGAAGCTCTAGTATATTGCAGAGCCCATCAATGCTATGTGATCTCAATGGTGTTTGATCCAGGAGATTCTAAGGATGTTCGTAAGCAGATTCAATATGGATGGATATTGTTAAGTATGCATAGTAATTGCGTGCTATTTGAACCAAGGGTAACATATTTACAACAGAAATGCTTGATGCTGATTGATACAGGTGTATGCTCATGTAGATATTATGATGCTCCAGTGTGTGTGAAACTACTTATTATTCCATTTGATCCTGGGGGCTACTAAAGTGCAAGCTGCAGATGCAGGGGATACCAGATGTCTGTTGTAGTAGGTTTCATGGTTTATGGTTTTGTTTTCTAGATCTATGCTAAGTCAAAAAAGTTTTTCGTTATGCATTCATTAAGATTACATTGTTGGCTTCCAATTGACTTCTTTGGATAATTGATGAAGTATCTTCACATTTTTTGAGTTGGTTCTGCTACCAGAACTTGAGGTAAAGGACTTGACGTCCATCCCGTGTGCAGACAAAGTAATGCATACTTGAGCTTGACAGGGTTCCCTAAAGCGAGCTTAATGGTTAAGCCGTGTGCATCGTCAACTGGAGCACTTGAGTCTGGCGGGGTTCACTAAAGAGGTTTCCATAATTGAATGCTTTGAAGATACGACAGATATAGTTCAGATATTTCTGATGGCCAGCTACCTAATGCTTAAGCTAGAACATTGATGATAGGGTATAAGCCTTATTTCATTTTTTATATGTTTACCAATTATGTGAGTCTGATGATGGCAAAGAGCTCAAGGTACCTAAAGTAGATGCAGATTGAAGTGCAGTTCACACAGACCGGAGGCTGTGCAGGTTCAGACGAGGTGGATGTCATGCAACTCCGCTTCCATGATGGGAAAAAGAGGAAAGAACTGCAACATAAGCTTTGTTGAAGCCTAAATATTTATTGAGTAGTGATCACGGCTTGTTAACAAGCCAAGTTTAATGATTAATGTATGCTAGATGCGGCTTAAAATGGCCAACACATGCCTTAATGATGCCAAAAATGAGTATGCTTGAAGTGATCACAGATGGGATTTTATGATCCAAAATTGTAGTGCTTGAAGTGCTCTATCAGCCAGTCATTACGGCTCGTCGATTGGAGCTACGATGAAGAAGTTATGGCAGTTTGAAGTTTAAGGCGATTGTAGATCTGTACCGGATTGGACAACTGCAGCTAAGGGAACAAAAATGAAATGAATGCACAGGCCTCAAGTGCTCACTTTGTGGAGCGCGTCGGTCTTTTCAGACCAGTGATCGGATTTACGGTTGCCAAGATATTGGCCGTTAAAGATTTATCGCGGTCCGGTTCCATGCAGTCTAGTCGGCTCGGTCGGAGTGCCATCTGGTATTTTTTGTCCTTCGTCCAGGTTTTGGAATGCAGGAGCAGTAATAGCTTGATGAGTCTCATGTCCGGGATCCCATTTCATGTAGTTCTTGGCCGACAATGGCCGTGATTGGCGATACCCAGCTAGCAGGAACAAAACTCTGACACTTTTTATTGAACGTGATGTGAAGGCCTTACTTCAAATGCAATCACTCATACTTGCATCTAGCAGGCTTGTGGCACTATTCAAGACCATTTACGGGTACAAAAATTCACGGTAATATTACTAGTCAGGGGATGTTGGAAATGATGATGTCATCCGAGGCATTGCCTCGACCGATAGGTATGTCAAATGTGGTGCCCTTCATAAGGCCGCCGATAAGCCATAACATAAGCCTTGCCACTAAGATCGGCCGCCCACTATTAATGGCCGCCTCCCCAAACCCAAAGTAAGTGGCCGCCCATTTGATAAGAAAAGAGGGGCTGTAGTGTGGAGGGGTGTAAAACAAAAGGAAAAAAAGATGGCGATGTCTGATGCAGAGAACGGACGATGAGGGAGGAGAAGAAGCACTCATGGCAGCCAGCAGAAGGCGAGGATGTTGTCAGCCATGAAACGGGATCTGCTGAGTTTTCCTACGCGTGTCATTTGGTGGCAATCTCAGCGGATTTCGAGCTGATCGACTCCGTCAGGTGCCACACCATTACTCTTGTTCACGCACCCTAGCAACGATGGCGCCGTCGTTGCTAAAGGCTTTAAAAGAGTAACGTGAGGGTTTTTTTTTTTGTGCAATAAGGCAAGACAAAAAGAGGGGAACGAGGGCAAGGCGAGGAGGGGAGGGAAGGGAGAACTCCGGCAAGCAAGCAAGCTTGTTCTCTCTCTCTTGGTCTTCGTCATGCAAAGGGCCCTCAAGGAGAAGAAGGGTTTTGGAGGGAGCTCGGCAAGACAAAGGAAGCAGGATGAGCTTGTACAAGGACGCTCTCTCTCTCTCGCTTGCTCTCGTGCTTGAGAAGCAGAACCAAGGTTCTCTCTCTCAGCATAATCAAAGAAATCAACCTAACGAAAGAAGCAAGAGGAAAGCACAAGGAAGGACAAGCAAGGGTTAAGGAAATCGGAGCAAGTTGAGTAAAGGAGAAGTTGAGGCTCGTGAATGGCATATAAGACAGTGCTAAGCGCACAAGGCAGAATAATTAATAACTACTGAATCTTGACAATTGAGGTAGTGATCAGAATTGAAGCTTGCAGAATCCGCGAGGTATTTGAAGCAGATAAAGCGACAGGAGGAAATTCCCATCACCATGATCAGCTAAAGATTGATTAAACAATTTGTTAAATTCGGTGTCATTAACGGCCCGGTTAATCCTGTAAATGGGAGCTTAAACTCCTAGTTAGTAGATGATCCAAGTGACCATGCTGTTAACAGCCCGCCTTGGCTAAGAGTTAAGTTGTATTCAAAGCGTTAATTAATTAATTGATGATTACGGAAATTGCTAGAGCTATCAGTGTCTCTTGTTCTCTCTCTTTCACACCTCCCACAGCCAGAGGCCCGGCGCCTGCCAAGCTCACGTTTTGAGCACATATCCTCTGACATCGTACTCATTCAGGTTCTCACCATGCATCTTATGCATCAGATTTCTATGCTTTGGCTATGTCCAATTTATGTGATGTTGAGGAACCTATGTCTTTTGATGAAGCACAAAATTCAAAAAAATATGTGGCTGCCATGCAATCAGACTATGATGCACTTATAGAAAATGACACGTGGACTTTATGTGATTTTCCTCCTTGCAAAAATGCCATTGGTACAAAGTGGGTTTATAAGTTGAAACGCAAGTCGGATAGTGAGATTGATGCTATCAGGCTTGACTTTTTGCTAAAGGCTATGAACAACAAAAAGACATAGATTATGACGAGACTTTTGCTCCCACTTGCCGTATGACTAGTGTGACTTTTATATGTGCATTGACAACTCATTTTGGTTGGGATGTATATCAATCAAACATTGTTACTGCTCTCTTGAATGGTGACATATTTGAGGAAGTTTATGTAATGCAGCCTCACGGTTTTGTCAAGAAAGAACAAGAGGATAAATTGTGCAAATATAAGAAAGCTTTGTATGGGTTGAAGAAGTCTCCTCATGCTTGGTATGAAAAATCTAACATTCATTTGGTCAAACAAGCATTTTGTAATAGTCCAACATAAAGCACTTTGTATGTGAAGCGTGAGGTTGATGTACTTCTCATGGTTGTTCTATATGCGGATGATTTTCTGATCACATTGGTTCAAATAAGGCACATATTACTGAATTTAAGGCTGATTTGAATGCTATTTTCAAGATGAAATATTTGGGTCTGTTGCATCACTACTTGGGATACAATTTAAGGAGTGTGATGGTGGTATTGCCTTGTGTCAGAGAATTTACATACAAACATTGCTATTTAAGTTTGGACTTGAGGATTGCAAACCTATTGCCACTCCCATGGAAATAGGTTTGAAATAGATTCTTCACGATGCGAGTGATCCTGCCAATATCATTCTTTACCAAATTGTTGTTGGATGCCTTATTTATGTATGCAATACGAGGCCGCATATTCAATTTTTAGTCTCACAGGTCAGCAGATTTATGCAGAGCCCAGGGTCTAAGCATTGGCAGGCTGTCAAGTGGATCTTTTTCTACTTGAGTAGAACTATACATGTTCGGTTTTTTTATTATAAGGAGAAATCATTGCGACCAGATTTAGATGCTTTTTTGAACGCCCGATTGTTCTGGTTGTTTTGACATGCAAATGTCCACGAGTGGTTTTTGCTTCATGATTGTTGCAAGTTCATGCATATCATGGTTGAGCAAGAAGCAACCTACTATGGCCACTTATAGTTGTGAGGCTAAGTACATGGAATTCTTCACAGCTACGGTTGAGTGTGTATGGCTCAGACGCCTTATGGGCTCATTTGGGTGTTGGACAAGACATTGCCAACATCATCTACATTGATAGTCAGAGCGCATTTGCAAGTGCAAGAAACCCAATTTTTTATGCTCGCTCAAAGCACATTGAGGTTCATTATCACTATGTCAGGGAGAGATTCTCAGTAGGAGAGATCATCTTGGCTTATGTGCCATCAGAGGACAACCTTGTAGAGCTTTGGGCTTGCTCCCCCTTGTGGATTGATCATGTCCTGAGGGCATGGAACTTCCCTATACTCAATGTGCCATCTCTCGTTGATCATGTCACTCCCATGGGGGATTTGTTACCATATACATGTGATAGTGATGTGTGTGAACACAGTTAGGACCTCTCGGGCATTTTTTCCCTCACTAGGAGGTTTTTTCCCCCATGCATTGTACATATGCCCATCACTCTAGGGCTAACTTATCTTTCTATTGCACACTAAGCAATACACTCTCTGTTGTGTGCCTTGACATTCCTTCATCTTCTCCAAGATGTGTGTGTTTCCTTGCAACCCTAATTCCAATAAATCTAATATTGTTACTGCTTTCTTGGATGGTGATATACTTGAGGAAGTTTATGTAATGAAGCCTCGCGGTTTTGTTATTAAAGGGCAGGAAGATAAAGTATGCAAATGTAAGAAAACTTTGTACGGGTTGAATCAGTCTCCTCGTACTTGGTATGAGAAAGTTGACACTCATTGGTTAAACAAGGCTTTCATAATAGTCCAGTAGAAATCACTTTGTATGTAAAGTGTGAGGGCGATGTACTTCTCATTGTTGTTCTATATGTGGATGATTTGATGATCACACTGGCCCAAATGAGACACATTTTGTTGAATTTAAGGCTGATTTGAATGCTACTTTCAAGATGAAAGGTTTGGGGGTGCTGCATCATTCCTTGGGCATACAGCTTAAGCAGTGTGATGGTGGTATTTCCATGTACGGTCAAACAAGTTACATAGAGACATTGCTATGTAAGTATGGACTTGAGGACTGCAAACCTAATGCTAATCCCATGGAAACACGTTTGAAATTAAGTCTTCATTATGCTGGTGATCGTGTTGATGTCACTCTTTACTAAACTATTTTTGGATGCATTATTTATGTATGCAACACGAGGCTTTATTCAGTTTGTAGTCTCACAAATTGGAAAATTTATGCATAGCCTAGGGTCTAAGCATTGACAGGCTATCAAGAGTATTTTTTGATATTTTAGTGGCACTTTGTATCCTAGATTGTTTTACCCCAAGGGGCGATCATTGCTGCAAGATTTACATCCATTTTTGGACTCAGATTGGGCTAGTTGCTATGACACATGAGTGTCCACGAGTGGGCATCATGTCTGCTACAATAGGTCTACCCATTTCTTTGGAATATATCACATGTCTTGCAGAAAGCTCAAACATCTGTCATAATGCTTTGCCACCATAACCCTGCATGTGCACTCCTAAGCCTCAGTCTTCCCAGTAACATATTGTGAGCACCCTGCACATCCACTACCAGAAAACTCGGCTTGAACTTTTCAGAACCAACCATGATTTGGAGATTCTCCACTAAGCCACCGACTTGCACAATTTGTTGATCTGCCATTTGAATTTTGAATGATGCAAGCTTCATCTCAGTTATCCCGAGTTTCTATCCAATATGCTTACCCAAAATATACCAACACACCAGCCCAGGTGACTTTCGATACTGCTTCCTTACTTTATACTCAATTTGAATGATGTGTATCTCATGTCATCATCCTTAATCTCAAACCACTCAATCTCCATTTCATTAGACTCCTTTTTCCTTTGCTTTTTGGTGAACTTTGACACCTTTGGCAAAGTTTTCCTGATGTCATCCAATTCAATAATCAACTTTTGGATTCTTTCGCACAGATTTTATTGTTCTCATTTTTAGAACTACTAGCTGAAGTGAAAAATCTCCCTTTTGAAAAACTAACCTCTTAGTGCCACACATGTGTTGGCCTCCTCTTATCTCTTGGCTAGTGGATCCTTTGATGGAAAGTCAGATTGTTTTTTTGAACATTTTACATTCCCAAATCCATTTTATCAGCACTCTCCGGATTAGGCCTAACTTGTAAAACTGATTTCTCAAAATTCTTCGTAAAAAAATTAGTTACTAAAATTTCAATTGTGTTTTCAAAGTTCTACACAGAAGGACCAGCCGTTGGGATTTTAATTGTCTTTCCAAAACTCTACCAACCAAAACTAGTTGCTCATGTTCCACTCAAGTGGGTCCCCAAAGCTACTAGCAAAAGCTTCTGAATGGATTTGACTTTTGAGCGATCAAGATTCTATAGCTTTCTCCACTCTAGGTCCTTTGCTCTTGCGACTCGTCCACTTCTATGACTTTTCCTTTAGCTTTCCATACTTCGCTTTGCTTCTCCTGCTGATGGTCCTCTTCACTCTGCTTGGGGTTTCTGACTAGTACCTTTTGGATCTCCTTGATGACAATGCCAGAGCTCCTGGTAATCACATGCATCGATACTCGCCCTTCCTCTTGGTCAATTCAACATTCAAGTTGTCAGGACATTGTGCTAAAAAGTACTCTTACTTTCTATAGATGTAACATCTAAAATTTTGTTTGGTAAAATCTATTCTCATGTATACCACTAGTATGGGCTCCATTATCTGCGTTCTTAGTGCTACCATATATTTGCAGTAGTGATGTGTGTGAACACACTAGGACCATCGGGGCATCTTTTCCCTCTTTATGAGGTTTTTTCCCTCGTGCATTGTATATATGCCCATCACTCTAGGGCTATCTATCTTTCTATTACACACTAAGTAATACACTCTCTATTGTGTTCCTTGAGCTTCATTCGTCTTCTCCAAGCTGTGTGTGTTTTCTTGCAACCCAAATTCCAACAATTGGTATCAGAGCAGGTTGCGTTCTCCAAGGCTTAGTTGGAAGCAGCTCCAACATACGCCTGCTCATTTTCTTCGATTTCTGTGAGCTTTGACGAGCGGTCACAAGTCAACAAAAATTCGGGAGGGCTCTAAGAGCTCAATCTGCTCAGATTTCAAATTCGGGCTATTTCGGCCTCCGTTTCCACTACATGCAGTACTGCACAGTCTATTTTGTCATTTTGTGAAGAATTTTTATGAGTGCCGTTTTCTGCATAACATGTCCCTTACAGTCTTTTACGGTTTGTGCTATATAGCATGTGTTGTTCTCACTTCATTCTCCTCTTTTCGGGCAATTTTCACATCAGGTGTAACATTTACCATGGCTGACAACAACATAAATGTGTTCAAGGTGTTTGCTATTGAGGACAAATTGGATGGGGACAATTACCCTATGTGGGCTTACATGATGCAACATGTTCTTGTGTCAAAGGCCGTCTGGAATATTGTGCAAGGCATTGATGTACGTCTTGGTTCTGAGGATGTAGGCGATGTTGAGGATGTTGCAGGTATTGCTCTAAGGATTGCTGCTGTTAGAGTTGTTTTGCCTATGGTAGAACAAGCTCATTGGGATATTAAGGGTGCACAGGCTCATGCGTTGATTGCATTTCTATGAAGCGTACCATTACTCCTCACATTCATTCAGCCAAATCTGCCAAACAAGCTTGGGATATTCTGGCTGGTCTTTATGCAAGTCGCAATGGGCTAAAATTGCATTGCTACGTAAAGAGTTGGAATCGAAGATTATGCACGAGGAAGATGATATGGACACTTTACTTACTGGTGTCAAGGATATCAATGAGCAACTTATTTCTATAGGTGAAGTCATTTCAAACAGTTCCCTTGTGCAAACTATTCTTGATGCCTTGCCAGATTCTTACCAGGCTTTTGCTAGTACTTGGAGACTTATGACCCAAGGAAATTCTGAAATTGTCAAGTTTGATGCATTATGCACATTGCTCTTACAAAAGTCACTTTCCAGAAAAACAGGACTAGACAGCGCACTTGAACAGGCTTTTATTGCTGCTCAAAGAAAGGGTGGTAACAGCAATGCAGCCACTTCTTAAGGTTCTTCTGGGAGTGAAAAATCACATGTTTATAATGCTTCTGCTGGGAGCAATTCATCTGGAAATTCTGATGATAAGGGCAAAAAGAAGATGCGTTGCCATTATTGTAAAGCTATGATCAAGCAGTGTCCTAAGTTGAAGGCCAAAGAGCCTAAGAAGAAAGAGCATGGTTCCACTGCAAATACTGAATCCACTACAAAGGCAATTGTTGTTGAGTCTTCTGTGAAAGGAGACTGTGATGTTGATGTTGATTCAGAATGGGCTTTCAGTGAAGAGTACACCTACGATCCTTCTGTTCATGATGCATGTATATCGATTGCTGCAAATGCTCATGTGTGGTACTTTGACAGTGGTGCTACAAAGCACATTATCTCACATCATGATTTGTTCACCTCTCTTGAGTCTGTCCCTCATGGGAATTCAGTTACTTGTGCCAACAATGCCTCTTATCTGGTTGTTCAAGGAGTTGGAAAGATTGTGCTTACTACTGCAAATGGCAGTTCTTTCACACTTGTTGATGCACTTTATGTACCTGGGATCAAGAAGAACCTTTTTTCTATATCTACACTTGCTATACTTGGTCTTGTAGTCAAATTTGTGGATCATAGATGTACAATACATGATCTCAGTTTCGTGATGAAATTGTTGCATTTGGAATTTTATGTCATGGCCTATATAAGCTCACTTTGTATGACAATTGTGGGGCAAATTTTGCAAATGTAGTTTTGGATTCAAAGGCCATTTCAGATGTAAAACTTTGGCATGCACGTTTTGTTCATCTGAATTTTACCAATTTGCCACGTTTGCAATGGTTGCTTCTTTGCCGCCTCTTGAAGCACCTGTCAAACCCGTTTGTGAAGGTTGTATTTTGGGTAAGATGCAGCGTTCTAAGTTTCCAAAGGATGGTTCAGTAATGGCCACATGCAGGTTTCAGCTTGTGCATAGTGATGTTTGTGGGCCCATGTAAACTCCATCCTTGGGCAATTACCTTTACTTCATGACTTTCATTGATGATTACTCCAGGCATGAATGGGTGTTTCTACTTAAAGTGAAGTTTGAAGTATTTATGTGCTTCAAACAATTTTTGGCTATGGCTGAAAATGTCTCAAAATGTACTATGGACACCCTCCATTCGGATCGAGGGGGGAGGAGTATATGTCTCATGAATTTAATGCATTTTTGACTAGTCATGGGATAAAACACCAATGAACAATGACGTATACACCTCAACAAAATGGTGTTGCTACATTAGGGTCAAAAATGACTCAAAAAGGGCTGTGTAAGAAATTGGTTAAATTACTAATTAGCAAAGCCGTTTATGGTCAAAACGGCTCCATTTTGGTCATTTAAATCATATCTACGCAATCTAAAGTGTATCTAGGTACATATCTCTAAATATTCAAAAAGATACCGTTTTCTTCACATTCCTTTGTGGCTCACCTCGAAATTTGTTTTCATTTACTTCACTTGGTGGCAAATAGTTGTTTCCACTTTTGAATCACTCAATCTCTCTTTTTTCTCTCACCTTTCGCGAGCTTTATCTCTTCTTCTCTGATGCACCTTGTTCTGCTGCTATGTTATTTCCATTATACTTTCTGCTCCTTCATTACTTACAATGACTAATACATCTTAGTGATAACCGCAAGTTTCACTTGAACATTAAGCTAAGCCAGGAATATGCTACTATGCGGAGTGTCTATCAAAGACCAGTTACAACTACAAATGAACCACATCAACTTCACACAACGAGGGAAAGAAACACATTGATATATGGACAGATGGGAGCTTGTATCCACCGGATCCTAGCACTGGAAGGTATCCATCTTTTCACACACCTCATGATTTGATGAGATTTGTTGGTGATGGGGTTGATGGCTTACTAGGATATAGTTCTAGGTTATCTCATTTACACATTGATCATACACATTACATTCAATATCTCAAAACTGTTTTGTCTTCAAATGCAACCAGAATTTTAGAACTTGAAAACCAAATAGCATCTCTAAAACAAGAAAATCACCAGGTTCGAACTTTAAAAGAAACTCCAATAGGATTAAGAGCACGAGTAAAGCGAATGAGAGATGTAGTAAACTTAACAGAAGGTTTTGGACAAAGAAAAAAAAGACTAAAGATTACTAGAGAACATGTGACTAGTCTTTTAGGATTTGATATGTCCAATGTTCAAGAAAGGGTGAGATTTTTGAATGAGGTAATGAACAAAAGTGATATTCTTAAACTTTTGAAACTTCTTGAAAATCAAACTCAGAAGAAATTGGTATTTCAAAATTTATTGAAAGATATGGGTTTACAAAATTTCAAATGCAAGAATTTTGTGACACAGTGGGGGTGAGTAGAAGGGGTTACAGAGCCATCTCTAAAACCTAGTTTCAGGTTTTAAAGTATTACAAGATTAAAGCTTTTGGGTTGCCTAGGCCTCACAATGTTGGGAAAGTTAGGACTCTGTTAAACGAGGAAATACCCGAACATTTTGGAGAGTACTATCATATAGAAGGAACGATGTCGTGCTGTGACACGTACATAGTGGGAACGCATGCTACAAAATCTATCTTGTATTTTTTTAAATACATAATTATATTTCCTATAGTGTACATATGCATATTTAAGTATAATAATAATCCTTCTATCTCATCCTTTTATTTTTCTCAAGGGTAACATATCCTTACTTTACCATCAGAAAATACTATGGGAAAAGCATCAATAGCTCTGCCTCTTTAACTTGGGGCAAAAAGCATTGATTCTTTATTTCTACTATTTCATTATCATCTCACACCCTAGCTAGATCCTATATCTAAGGTAAACTCCAATATATATATATTCTATGTATTTTTTATACTTTTCTTATATTTCTTTTTAAATAGCTACTAGGAGAGAATCAAATCCTAGTGGGACACTAGGTGGCATGATTTCAAAGATACAATTATTTTAATGCATTATTGCAAGCATGATTACAAAACTTTGTCAAGGAGCAATGTCATGCTTTCATATGGCATGAGGTGTCCTTTCGAATTAAATGAAAGTTTAGGCTAAGGAGACCACATGAAGACTTTTGCTGCCATAAATGGACCCTATTTTGATGAATTTTTTACACAAGGTTCCAATCCGAATTGGAAAACGATTTTAAAATGAAAATCGTAGCTAATGAGCTGAATTTTTTGCCCATATTTTTACTTTTTTATTTGGAGCCACGGTTAAGGAGATATGATCAAAATACTGGACCCCAGTCTGCCCACATCATGCACGGACAGCTCATTTTCAACTTTTCCAATTCCTGTTCACACTGGCACCTCTCTTCTTGTGAAAATCTTTGGGGGTTCCCTTCACCTATAAAAGGGGACCTCTTCTTCCTTGGAAGTAACTCAAGCATTCAAGCCATTGATGAGAGAAATTCTTGAGGGAGTGAGTAGTAATGCCTAATTGTACTTAGCCATTAACATAAGCCCAAGCCTACGCTTTCTCCTAAAGGGAGACTAGCCATTCTTGCAACAAGCTAGCCTTGGAAGATCAACTCTAATCAAAGAAGGTCTTGCACTTGGTGTATCAATCAAAGTGGAATTATCCACTCTTCTTCTCTCTCCATCAATAATGGTGCCAAAGGGTTTGTCAAGTAAGATGTGTTCTACATTGATGTTTTCTTGATTTGTTGTTGTTTTCTTTTTCATCTCTAATCCAACATATATATATATGTATCTAATCTCATCTCCTAAAGCAAACCTATCTCTCTCATTCTTAGTAATTCAAACTCTCTGCAAATTTTAGGTTCTCTTTTCTACAGGTACATCTCTCCCCGCAGTATCCTTATTGCCTACGGGCAAGAATAGGTCTTGGGAGGGAAACTTCTCATCTCTTCACTTCTCTCATATCTACATTTCTCACATACTATCCTAGATGAATAACCCACATGATGATCATTTCTATCGCTTTCACTCTGTACAATCTATTAGAATTAACGTATGGATTAGCCGTAAAATACACTTTCAACAACGTATAGTGTTTCTCTTTGGCCCTGAAAGGCTCAATGAAATACTTCTATCACCGGATCCCATCATACTACCTCTCATAGACTATAATTTTTCTTTTGATGTAAGCGTAGTTATCTTGCTATGAACCAAGAGGATTTGTACACACAATTAATCCCAATTACTAGAGAAAATATCTATATTATGGTAAGCACAAAACTACAATTCCAAAGAACGATTTGTAGCCTATTTGGCCAGCCAAGATTGAATGCCATTAACTCATCCATTAACCCTTTCATATTACCCATGATACGATATGACCATAGCCTTGATGTTTTCATCTTCGTATTGTTTTGACATTCTCTTTTGCGTTCTTTCTTTGTGTGTGTGTGAGTGCAAGAGAGAAAGAGTGAGTCTTCTTTGATTTCACTTCTTTCCAAACCCTAGTCTTCATGGCATCTATGGTTTAACTCCTTCATATAGTTTTTGTTGAGTTCTCTCACAAACTCTCACAGCCATAAGCCCGGTGCTTTCCTGGGAAGACCGCAAATTTCTCGACATATTTTTGGTGAACCCGACGCGAAACTGCCAGGGTGAGAGTTTGTGGGTAACCATGGGTGATCATGTTGAGCAGCAGGGTATGCATTTTGACCAAACAACAATCAAAATGTTTCAAGCATTTGCAATGTTCATGCAACAACAACATGCCACTGAAAGAAGGGAGATTTCAGCAACGAAGGCCATACAAGCGGTCGTCAACAGAATGGATCAGTTCAATGGCAAAGATGTAACCAAGTACTTACGCGAGTATGTGAAGGAGATGGAGCTGCATCGCGTGTCAGAAGGTGAGATGATTCAAAGCTTTGAGCTAGTTGTTACTCCAGAAATTAGGGAGCATGTTAGGGCAATTAAAGATGGGCATGGGAGAAATTGGGAAGAACTCAAAGTAGCTTTAAAGGAGGAATATTTCATGGAGGACTCTGAGAGAGTGACCAAAAGGACATTCTTAGAATAGGTAGTCAAGCCAAAGCAAGGACTATCAATAACAGAACTACTTAGGGAATTTGAGCGGCGCTATGCACAACTCACAAGGACAGAAAGGGCCACACTAGATGTAGAGAAGACAGATCTTTTCTTACAAGATGCAGGTAAAGATTTTCAAGAAAATTTGGAGCTTCTTCTTGAAGATAATGATGCTGAGCAAGGACTAAAGACCGACTGGAATGAGGTTGAAGGTGCTGTCTCACTACTTGCCAAACGAGAAAGAAGAAGGGACAAGATGGTAGTAAACACTACAAGTCCTTCCACCTCTTGGCCTCCATTCCTACACTTGGCGTGATGTAATATGTATCCTTTGGATTTGGTGGCATTATTGTTGGAAGAGAGTTGAGAATACCCTTTACTTCGGTAAAGCATAATTCGTGTTCCTCTCTCCATTCAAATGTGGGTTTGTTTGCTAGCTTGTGCAAAGGTGCAATAGCTTCCGCTAGAAGGTGAATGAAACGAGACATGTACCTTACTTTGTGGTTGAAAGTCATGAGCTCCTTGGTTGTCGTTGGTGGTTGTAGTGACAAGAGAGCATTTACTTTTGATGGATCCACTTGAATTCCTTGCAAAGAAACCACATGACCTAGCAATACCACTTGTGACTCTGCAATGTGACACTTCTCAGGATTAAGCTGTCCCCCAAATTGATGAAGCCTCCTAAGCCCCTCCTCAACTTTTTGGCAATGAAGTCTTTGGCTACTATAGATACAGAAGTCATCCATAAAAACCCTAATTGAGTTTCCAAAGAAGGGCTGAAAGACAAGAGTTGTAAACCTTATAAAGGTACTAGGAGCATTTGTGAGCCCAAATGGCATCACTCTATAGGCAAAGCAACCCCAAGGTGTGATGAAAGTGGTTTTTAACTGATCTTCTTCTGCTATTCTGATTTGAAAATACCCTGAATACAAATCACACACTGTGTAGCATTCATAGCCGGCTACTTCGTTTAAGATTTCATCTTGGAAAGGAAGAGGAAAATGATCCCTCTTTGTTGCAGCATTGAGCGGTTTGTAGTCAACACAGACCCTCCATTTTCCGTTCTTTTTAGGGGTTACTACAATTGTGGACACCCACTCAGAGTTAGACATAGGGTAAATGAAACCATCTTTGAGGAGTCTGTTAACCTCTATCAAAAGTGCCTCTTGTTGTATTTTTCCTAGGCGCCTTAGCTTTTGAGCCACAGGTTTAGTACATGGTTTTAATTCTATGCCATGCTCTATAACATCCACACCTCTAATTTGTGAGTAATCAATGATAAACAAATTGGGATACCTCTTGAGCATATTGATGTAGGACCGCTTCTCCTTAGGGGTAAGATCTTTTGCAAGCATCCTCTCAAAGTCTTCAAAGTGCTTGTGGTCACCTTTGTCATCCTTTGTTTGCTCCTTTGTTGGGTCAACCTCTATTGATGGAATTTTTGATGTGTTGAAGATGATTCCCATTACCTCCAAAGATGATTCTTCTTCGCTATTGGATGTAGTGGTTGAACTTTCCTCGTCGCTTGAGCCAAAACTCTCTTCACTTTCTTCATCAGCCGTGGTCTCATAGTTGATGTAGAGCTACTTTCCTTCATGCCAATCGTATACTACATGTTGCCCCTTTTTGAGAATCAATTGTCCTCATCCCCATTTTTGATATGCATTCACAGCAATGAGCCAAGGCCTCCCTAGGATGATGGGATAGCCCTCCCCCTTTGCTGGCATAACATACATGTCCACACGTGCATCTATATTACATACAGAAACTTTTACATTCTCGATGATCCCTAGGCACTTCACACTTGCATTGTTGGCCAGCCTAGCTTGACAATTAGAGGATTTAGTGATTTCAAGCCCTAGTCTAATCATGGCTCTTTCCGTGATCACACACATTTGTGCTCCACCATCAACATACACATTGGATACCTTCCTACCCCTTACATAAGCATCTACAATAGGTTCCACATCTTGTTGTGGCTTTGAAGTCAATGCCTTTACTGTCACCTTTTCTTTCTTTCTTGGGAGTCTTGTGCTTACAAGTTTGGACCAGTGCTTTCTCACCTTGGGTGATAGATGTAGGAGTTGAGGCCAAGAAATATTGGGCTTTTGAGTTTGCAAATCTTCTAAGATGTTTTAGGGTTCCATATTCTTTCCTAATGGAAAATCGTTGATGCCGATCTCCCTTCGCCTTGACCTCTGCTTCTTGCCTCCTTCCTCCTTCTTTGACTTTTTCTTCCTCTCCTTCCTTGCAGGTTCTGACTCTTCATTCCTTGTGTCTTCATCCTTGTTGTGTGCTCTTGTGCGCTTTTCTGCTGGCATAACATCAAAATGTATAGGGCTCACCTCTATCTCCTCTTCCAGCTTTATGACGTTTACTCCTCTCTCTTCCTCCACTGGTGGGACAGGAGGGATGTTTTCCACTAGAGGTGGTGGTGGTTGACGAAGAATTTGCAGGGCTTGAGCATGCTCTTGCTGCACCATGAGCGGAGGGGGTCTAGGAGGGTATATGTCCCCTGGAAGCCTTCGAGGGTGAGGGCAATTATACATGCCATGACCAACTTCGTTGCAATTCCAGCATCTCGACTCTTGTGCTTGACGTCGTTGATTGCGATTCCCTTCTCTTGGTTGTCGTTGTTGGGGTAGGCCCTGCACTAGATTCAAGGTGAGACTCTCTAGTTGTTGAGTTAATCTTTGCAAGATCTCTTGTTGTGATCCTTCCCCTATTTGTGAAGTTTGGGCAAGAGAGCCCCTAACTTGTGCTCCCATGCTTGGTGAAGAATCCCTCTCAATGACTTCATTAAGGTCCCTTGTTCTATGTGCTTGAAAATTTAACTTCTTGAATTTGACCATGGCCACCTCACGTGCTTCCTCAAATGTTGATGGGAATTTTAACTCTACCTTGGTCTTCAAAATTGGATACAAGCCAGCCATGAACCTATCTTCCTTTAGAAAGTTTGGTGCACCACCTTGGTTTTGTAAGGTAGCCTCCCATCTATCCCATAGGTTAAGGAAAACGGCCTCATAAGATGGGTAGTCTTCAAGGAATACCTGTTTATGTTGAAGTAGACACTTCCAAAGACCCTCTGGAGTATCTCCTTGCCCAAATTTGGCAAGAAAAATTGCACGTAGCCTCTCCCAATTGGTTTTGTTTTGAGGTTGCAAGGCCTCGTACCATGCCTTAGCCTCCCCTTTGAGAACGAGTGGAAAAGCATGCAGCTTTACCTCTTCTTGATCTCTCCCAGAGATGAGGTGTGCCATCTCCAAATTATCCAGAAATTCTTGTGCATCCTCACCATTTTTAGAATGAAAGGTAGGAAAAGTGCTTGACATTTTTACAATACAAGGAGGCTTGTGTACCACAAAGTTTTGACTACGATGAGTGATCACATCAAAATGAAAATATATACATCAAGTGTTAGTTCATAATTTATCATAGGCAAAATAAAAGGGTTGATTGAGGCATTAATTTCATTAAGGCGAGTGGGGCCAAAAATTCTCCTAATGGTTGCTTGAAATCTAAATTTTGTAGCAATTATGATGTGCACAGATTGACGAGCTATGGGTGTAAAAGGAGAAGCATCTCCAGGTTGGTTCATGTGACAATGTGTTCTCCTTTTTCTTTCTCTTGAAGAAAGTTTTCTTTGAGTGGATCACTATCTAAGCGCCTCTTGTCCCTGCCTCAAAACAAAATAAAAACATGGACATCAAATGAATCATCATAATTAATGAATGGAATAATGATGGGATTTGGAGATGCCAAGATTTCACCAAGTCTTTCTGCTCCAAACATAAAAACAATGCGTTGTTGGTAAAAAAAATTGCGATCTACACAAATGTTAATTCTGATGCGTTGTGAAAAATGAAAAGCATATGGTGCAACTCTATTGTTCATGAGGAGAATAGAAGGCAATTAGGAAAGTTCCTCAGTGGGGGCACCACTTTTATGAGAGAGGATTTTTTAAGATGGGGCTCAACTCAAGGCTCCCACCAGACAACCACTCCGTGAGACCCTACACACACATATTTCTTAGGGGCACCACCCTCTTTTATGGAGAAAGAAAGAAACCAAAACAAACCATATACAACACACACACACACACACACACACACACACACACCTTCCTTATGTGCTTCAACACAAAATGCCCTTCAACCATTCAACACACACTCCTTAAGAAATCCCTTTGAACACTGCACAAACTCACATGCAAAGATTGACCTTCACCATATTAGTGCTGATATACTTCTAAGAAAAGCAAGCACACAACCTCAAAACTCAAAACACCATAATGCACAAATACTTGACAACTCCTTTCCTTTCCCAAAAGAAGAGACTACTTACACACATAAGGCGGCATGCATAGAGAGCTCTTCTCCATCTATGCAGCCCCAAGACTTACTTACACACAACATAAGGAGAGAAGCCAAGCAAATAGACACCATGGTGCACAAAAAACTTTCTCAACAAAACAAGCAACCCAATGAGCACAAAATATGAGAAGCTGCCAAGATATGCTTACCAATTTTACACGCGTTTAGAGCAATAGTGTGACGACGACACCCCAATTGCAGCAATTTGTTGATCAAACCATGAGATAGATCATTGAACTTGATATCCTTGCTCTCATATAGAAGCTAAAATCCTTAAATGTTTGCAAGAGAATGGTAGCAATAGCATATTGATGCTCTCTCTATGGCAACGCTTATGATAGCGAGCTTAGGAAATGGATAGGGAGACAAGAGGGGAGAGAGATTAGGGATTCCCTAACCTTAGAGGAGCTTATTTGCAGCAATGGAGTAGGTGTGTGTATTTTTGTGCTTGCCAAAGGGCCTTTTCATAGTTGTACAAGACCTTGGGTTAGGTTAAACTTGACTAGGGTAGGTAATTAACCATAGTTAGGTTCCCTTTTGAACATTCCTTCAATTATGCAAATAAGGGACTTATTTTTTCATTAAAAATAGCCTTTTAAGTCGTGGAGGCTCCATAAGGGTTGATAATGTATGTGGGCCCCACCATGATGTCCCTCCGGTGGCTCCTGCAGAGTGTCCCCATCCTGTTTGTTGTGTCTTTGGAAGCATCTTGAGCCGACCCCTCCACATGCAAGTGGTTTTTAACTCCCCATTGGTATTTTAGAATGTTGAAGAAGTCAAGAAAACTTTTCACCTTTGTGGTTTACCTGATTGTAACTTTGACCTGCAGTAACAGTGTCCGCAGCATCTTGTTTTCACCATAACTTTCAGCCTGTAACTCAGAATTGGGTGCTGTAAAAGGCAAAGTTGACCTTCTCAAAGTTTTTAAGCTGATTTTGGAGTGTTCCTCAAGTATACCCACGAGATAAGGCGTTCAAGATGCATCCAAAACACCTTTTGAACCAAGTCTCCTTGTAGGGGGTCCTTTAGCATGCATCCAAGGTGTAGCATGGTTTTTCAAAAGAGAATCCACCTTAAACAAATGAGGTAGGCTCCAATTAAGTTTGATTTATTGGGGATATACATTATATTTAAGATTTGTTGACCAACACAAGTAAATGATCCAAGAGTTGGGTCACATAGTGGTGGGGAAGGGAAGGCCTACAAGGTTAACCCTACCCTTGAGAGAAGATGGGTAAGATAAGTGCCCATAAATTATTTATTCACAAATTATGGGATGTAGATAGCTATTTAAATTAGTAAAGGTAATTAGTTAAAAGAATATGCAGTAAAAAAACAAGGAGAGTAGAATTAAGTTTACTATTTACATTTAGCATGAAGAGAAAAATATGATGTAAATGCATAAAGATCTAAGAAGGGTAAGGTGTTTGTATGAAAAAAAGCTATTACGGAAAGAGAGAATGAACACTAGGTTAAAACTTTGATAAAAAATATATACATTTGAGTAGAAATGTAGTTCAAATGCAAGGTTACCATTTAACGCTACTCAATGTCAACATTAAGGAACAAAAAGAAAAGAAAGGCAACTTCTTTTGGAACAAGGTTCCAAGGCTTTGAATGTAATTGACAAGAAGTGGTAGGTGGACAAACAAAGGAAGTCTTCTTAGAAAATCTTTCAAACCTCCTTGTTACTTTGAATTTCTCAATTGAGTTGGTAGTAAATTTGGTTAGATGGCAATAAGTCTTTCCATCTAAAACCAAACACTTGCCTTCAACTGCCTCTTCAAACTCATTGAATTCTTCTGACAAAAAGTCCTTCAAATTGTGTAGCAAAACTACAAGATCAAACAAAGGGTTGAATATTTCATATGCTTTGGTGTACACTTCCATGTTACCACCATCCATCACAACAACCAATAGCTTCTCACTTGGACTCTCCTCCAAAATCTCTACCCGACCTTCGTTCATAGTAGAGAAAAACTCAAACCGGTGAAGCTAGCTAGGCACAAGGTGAAGGTCGACAAGTACGCACCAAAGTGAATAGAGAGCGATAAGGGGGGAGGGTACCACGATGTGCAAAGTGCTCCGGTTAGGCACAGGGTGAAGGTGTCGCGACAAGCACGCCGAAACGAAGCAATAGGGGAGGACACGGAGAGCAGCCCAAACGAAGCGATAGGACAGGGTTCCAGAATGTGCAACCTGCTCCGGTCGTGTCGTGTGGGAGCTACCTAGCGGAGCCCAGTAGAAGCCCGAACCACGCGATAGAGGCCCCACCCGGAGTTTGCGAACGGGTACCATTGCGTCCTGCGGGACGAAGGGACCTTGAGAGACCAAAGCAACGCGTAGCACTAGTGGAGAGAAGTAAAACAAAGGCAATTTCTCACGTCGTGTGGGACAAGTAAAAGTATAACACCAATAAAAATTGAGATCAAGCTTTATATAAGGTGCAAAAAATTACCATTATGGACATGTTTCATCCATGCAGGCATGCCACGTGGCATGCTTCCAACGATCGTCATACGGACGGTCGACTGTATATAAAGCTCTCTCATGTGCTCATTTTTTACCTTCCCCCAAACCACACATTCACGTCGTGTCGTACCTCCTAAACGACCCGCACATCCCCTTTGTGAAAGTCTTATCTCTTTCTTCCATCGACCCGCGCCACCCCTCCTCGCCTAATTCTTTGCACTTCCGGATTGTTTCTTATTCCTAACCCGTACGATGCGATACGGGAAAGTGCTAGACAATGGGTGGCCAAGCTATCGTGTCGTCCAGTTTTCCTTCCTTGATTCATTGCCAGTATCAACATCTTCACATACGACATGACTCGGACATGTTCTAGAATGTGGGTGACCCGGCTATCGCTTCGTGCAGGTGTCCTTCATTGATTCATTTCCAAGGTCAACAGCTTCGCATACGACGCGATCCGAACATATTCTAGGATGTGGGTGACTCGGCTATCACTTCGTGCAGGTATCCTTCCTTGATTCATTGCCAAGGTCAACAGCTTCACATACGACGCGACACGGACATGGTCTAGAGTGTGGGTGACCCGGCTATCGTGTCGTGCAGGTGTCGCTCCATCATTCCTAGCCAAGATCATTAGCTTCACATACGACGCGATACAGACAGCTTGTAGATTGTGGGTGACCCAGCTATCGCGTTGTGTTGACCCAAATGGCGAGGACGAAGCAGACTGCAAGAAAAGTCTACCAAGCCCCAAATGATCCAGAAAAATATGATTTAGAGAAAGAAGATCCAGAGAAACCACCACCTCCACAACCTCGTCAGAGGCCCAATGTTAGAAAAAGGTTGAATTATCAAGTCAAATCTTTAAGAGAAATAAGAAAAGCACAAAAGTCTACTTCTGTACTGATTCCAAAGCTACCTTTCATGAGAGTTGTCAAAGAGATATCAGATAGACTTGTGAGCATGATGAATATCAAAACTTTTGTCTCAATAAGGTGGCAATCTCAAGCTTTGATGTGCCTTCAGGAAGTTGCTGAGGATTTTCTCATAGACTTTATGAATGATAGCTACATTGTAGTTGCATTTGCTCACAGGATCACACTTATGAGCAAAGATTTTGTGCTTGTGTCAAGGCTGAGATACAAGTTTGATAAGGCTCTTGAGCTTATTCCTAGTGAGGATCTTAAAGCCTTCAAAATTTTAAATATCCCTCCTTCCAAGCAGCAGAAAGATTCAGGGGTTGTCATTGAGGATGTTACACATGAGCATGAGACAAGAAAGGCCCAGGATATCAAAGCAAGAAAGGAGGTTGAGAGGGAGCAAGACATGATATCAGAGGATGCTATCCTTAAAGAGCAAATAGAAATTTTAAGAGCATCCAACTCTCTTCTGTATGAAAAAGTTACAGGCCAAATGGTGGTGGATGTCTCCTTGTTTGGAGATAATGAGGTGTACTTGGACATATTCCCTTAAGACACAAGTATGCTTGTAAACCCCAACATTAAGCTTGGTGACACTGTGCTCTTTATCTGTCTCAGGTATGTATTTCTCCTTTGCTAATTATTAGTGCATGTGCAAGGCAGGCACAAGGGCCTCATTGGGGGGTGTGTTTTCTTTTTCAGGTGTCTTATGAGGGATCTTCCAAAGGCTCTAGCTATGCAAATTTCCATACTTGACCCTCTAGTGACACAGTGCCTTTTCAACAAGCAAGGAATCCTTTCAATTTTTTTTGAAGATTTTAACATGCTGACCTGCAATTACATAATATACCCCTATCTTGAAGGGTAAATCTTAACTCCTTACATGTTATTTTTAACATTTTGTGGTATTCCTAGCTAATTGCTATTTTTTGTAGAGGACATTGGAGTCTTATTATCTTCAATCTTTTGGAGAAAGATATTATATTTATGAGAATTCATTGTCAAGTATCCATGGGAGAAGTAAACTGTAAGTATGAAGTATGATCTATGCTTGATGGCCCATTGTTTTCTATTAGTAGCTTTTTGATTCAATGTCTTCTTGAAGTGTTGCCAAACTTATTGTTGGTCACCTGAGTACCACAAATAAGGATTGCAATATATAACAAGGTTTCAAGTACTACAATCAAAAAGTGCCTTTACAAACAGACTCAACTTCTTGTGGATGGAGGGTGCTTGCCAATGCATGGAGATATCTTGAGTCAAGGTGCCGGATGACTACACTCATTGTAAGTGTGTGGCTCATGTATTTATTTTGATTTCTTAACTATGTATATATGTACTCATGTCCTGTAATTCCTTTTTCTATTTTTTTCAGTTGCATGACTATCCAGAGTCTTGGGTCACATGGGTGAGAGAGAAGGCTGTTTCTATGGCTTTGGAAGATCAATAAACCCAAATGATCCAGATTCTTCTTTTCCACCAAAGAAAGGTAGAGCCACCAAGGGTTTGGATGCAAAGAAAATGGATCATAAGAAGAAAAGTCCTGCAAAGAAGATCCATACAAAGAAAAAGAATCACAAGAAGAAGAGTCCTACAAAGAAGAGCCATGCCAAGAAGAGTCCTGCCAAGGGGAAGAGTCCCACCAAGAAGAAGAGCCCTGCAAAAAAAAGAGCAGATACAAAGGGCCATCCATTCCACTCACCATTGAAATTCAAGGTTCAAAAGATTCGTACAATTAAGAACAATAAGGGGGAGGCACCTAGCTCACCTTTCAAGATACCATTCATGTTGCCAAAGAAGGTTGCCAAGTCACCCAAGCCAGCCACTCCTCAGGAGCCCAAAACCAACCCCTGCCAAGTCACTCGTGCCAAGCCCTGAGGAGCCCAAAGCACCAACCCCTGCCAAGTCACGTGTGCCAAGCCCAGAGCCCAAGTCACCACCACCACCCACTCCTGAACTTTCACCCTCTTCTGAACACAAAAGAAAAAGGGTCTTTGAGGATGCAGAATCCTCTCAGGCAAAAATAAAAGTGGAGTTTCATGATTGATTACTCCACAAAAGCTATGTACACTTTTGTTCATTTTGTCCATATGAACATATATATACCCTTTGGTGATTCATAATTTTGTACTTCAAATACTTAATACCAACTATTGATTCTTAAATGTGTATCATGGTGTCATGTAAGTTTAAAACAAAATAAATAATGATCACAATAAGGTAGAGAAAAGATAAATATATTTGCAGAATGATTACAATATTGAACTTGTTTTTTCAAGTCCTTGCAAGTGGCTCAAATACAACTCTTTTTGGGGGAAGGCATGTGATGCAAGAGGTTGAATTCTCCATCCTTGTGCTCACCACAATTTCATCCACTTTGAATCTATACTCAGGAGATGTTTCATCAAGAAACTTAAGAGATTCTCTAACATCATGTAGTCTCCAATTTGTTGTTACTATCAGGCTTCTATACTCGGTGTGTGGATGGACTATGACCTTTAGTTCAAACTCTGAATAATTTTCCTCATAGTCGAGAGGAACCCAGCTACCTAATTTGCTTCTCCATCTCCTATAGTCGTAGCCCAGAACTAATGATTGACGACATAGTTGATATGAGATAGACATAGAATTTGGGCTTACTCTACAACTAATATTATCACCAATATGGAAAGTTTATTTGGTGCTGCATCCGTCTCCAAGTACATTATCCAGTTCGGTCATAGAAAACTTTCTATTAAGCCACATCGTCTTTGTCCTCTACAAGTCCATTGTTTTGAAACATGCCACAAAGACATGTATAGGAAAGAACCATTGAACTTTAATCCTTCTTGATATCTTGCGTGGAGACATAGCTTTAAGGATGTCTTCTTTGATCTTGGATATGAAGCTTGATATAGTACATGCATCCGGAGCTTCCCAGTCAAGTGAACTTATGGTGGGAACGGGTAACTGATGTAGTTCTCCATATGCACCTTCTCGTGATGGAACTTTGTATTCTGCAAAATAGACAAACAAATCCACTGTTTTGTAAAAGGAAGGTGGCTTGTCAGCATACATAGCATCTACAATCCCTTTATGCATTGCTTTCAACGTCCCACTTAGACTCTCAACAGGCTATCATTCCACAGCTGTTGAAGGAAATATATTTGGAATGGAATCAAAAAATGAGAAAAACAATGGGAGAATGAAAAATTGATTGTATCAAATAGAAGTTTTTTTGTACTTACAGTGAGAATGCAGTGTGGGATGTTCTTCCGAGTTTAACACCATATCCTTGGTCATGTACAGATGTTGAAACTTAGCTAGCAAGCCATTGTCGATCACTTTGTTGGAATTAGGGTTGCAGAGAAACGCACAGAGCTTGGAGAAGACGAAGGAATCTCAAGGCACATAATAGAGAGTGTGTTTCTTAGTGTGCAATGGAAAGATAGATAGCCCTAGAGTGATGGGCGTATATACAATGCACGGGGGAAAAAACCTCCTAAAGAGGGAAAAAATGCCCCGGCGGTCCTAGTGTGTTCACACACATCACTACCACATGTATATGGTAACAAATCCCCCCTGGAGTGATGCGGTGAACAAGAGCTGGCACATGAGCAAAGGGAAATGCCATGCCCTGAGGACAGGATCAGTCCACAAAGGGGAGTAAGCCCAAAGCTTTGCGGAAAGCTTCAAGCTTCTCACGAGACAATGCCTTTGTGAAAAGATCTGCAAGGTTGTCCTGTGTTGGCACATAAGCCAAGTTGATCTCTCCTGCTGAGAGCCTCTCCCTGACATAGTGGTAATGCACCTCAATTTGCTTTGTGCGAACATGAAAAACTGGGTTCCTCGCAACTACCAATGCGCTCTGACTGTTAGTGTAGATAGTGTTGGCAGTGTCCTGTCCAACACCCAAATCAGCCATAAGGCGTCTGAGCCATACACACTCAACCGTAGCTGTGAAGATTGCCCTGTACTCAGCCTCACAACACGAAGTGGCCACATTAGGTTGCTTCTTGCTCAACCATGATATACATGAACTGCCAAGCATGAAACAAAAACCACTTGTGGACACTCGCGTGTCAAAACAACCAGCCCAATCTGAGTCCGAAAAAGCATGTAAGTCTGGCGGCAATGATCCCCCCTTGGGATAAAACAAGCCAAGATGTAAAGTGCCACTAAGGTAGCGGAAAATCCTCTTGACAGCCTACCAATGCTTAGACCCTTGGCTATGCATAAATCTGCTGACCTGTGAGACTGCAAACTGAATATCCGGCCTCGTGTTGCATACATAAATGAGGCAGCCAATAGCAGTTTGGTAAAGAGTGACGTCAGTAGGATCACCAGCATCATGTAGACTCAACTTCAAACCTGTTTCCATGGGAGTGGCAATAGGTTTGCAATCCTCAAGTCCAAACTTACATAGCAATGTCTCTATGTAACTTTTCTGACACAAGGCAATACCACCATAACACTACTTAAACTGTAAACCCAAATAATGATGCAACAACCCCAAATCTTTCATCTTGAAAGTAGCATTCAAATCAGCCTTAAATTCAGCAATATGTCTCTCATTTGGTCCAGTGATCAGCAAATCATCAACATAAAGAACCATGATGAGAAATACATCACCCTCACGCTTTACATACAATGTGATTTCTGTTGGACTGTTACGAAAGCCTTGTTTGACCAAATGAGTGTCAGCTTTCTCATACCAAGCACGAGGAGATTGCTTTAACCCATACAAAGCCTTGTTACATTTGCACACTTTGTCCTCTTGTCCTTTTATGACAAAACCGCGAGGCTGCGTTACATAAACTTCCTCAAATATGTCACCATTCAAGAAAGCAGTAACAATGTCTGATTGATGTACATCCCAACCAAAATGAGCTGCCAATGCACATAGAAAACGTACAGTAGTCATACGAAAAGTGGGAGCAAAAGTCTCTTCATAATCTATGCCTTTTTGTTGTGCATAACCCTTTGCAACAAGTCGAGCCTTATGGCGATCGATCTCACCATCCGGTTTGCGTTTCAACTTGTAAACCCACTTTGTACCAATGGACTTTTTTCCAGGAGGCAAATCACATAAAGTCCATGTGTCATTTTCTATAAGTGCATCATATTCTGATTGCATGGCAGCCATCCAAATTTTTGAATTCTGTGCTTTATCAAAACTCAGAGGCTCCTCAACATCATGTAAACTAGACACAGCCAAAGCATAACAATCTGATGCATAAGATGCATGGCGAGAACCTGAACGAGTACGACTAGACAAAGGTGATCCAATTTACTTTCACGCAAAGTGTGCACCAGCCATTTTGGCATACCTCTAGCCTGCTCATTTTCAGCCCTTTCCTCATCAAGTACATCATGTACATCTGCATCAGTAATAGGCTGATCTAAAACATTTTCAGAAACCCCCATAGGCTGTACATTTGCCTCATTGGAACTTACATTCGTATTTCCACCACTGAAAAGAGGCAACAAAGTGTCATAAATGTCCTGTGAGCTTACATTACTGTCTCTAGTACATGACAGCAAGGGCTGAACAGAATCTTCCACAAACACTACATCCCGAGAAACCAGAATATGTTTTGTTTGGGGATGATACAACCTGTAACCTTTGCTTTCAGCACTATAACCAACAAAAATACATTTGACAGCCTTATCATCCAATTTTCTGTACTGCACTTGTGGCACCAAAGCATATGCCAAACAGCCAAAAACACGCATGTGCTCAATAGAAGGTTTTCTATCATGCCATGCTTCATATGGAGTAATAGACTGGAAAGCTTTCGTAGGACACCTGTTAAGTACATAAGTGGCACACATGATGGCCTCAAGCCAAAAAGAATGCGGTAAAGCTTGACTTTTGACCATACATCGTGCCATTTCCGTCAGTGACCTATTTTTTCTCTCAGCAACACCATTTTGCTGAGGTGTATAAGGCACTGTACATTGGTGTTTTATCCCACGACTAGCCAGAAATGCATTAAATTCATGAGACATATACTCCCCCCCTCGATCGGAACGGAGGGTGCCCATAGTACATTTTGAGACATTTTCAGCCATAGCCAGAAATTGTTTGAAGCACATAAAGACTTCGGACTTCACTTTAAGAGGAAATACCCATGCATGCCTGGAGTAATCATCAATGAAAGTCACGAAGTACAGGTAATTGCCCAAGGACGGAGTTTGCATGGGCCCACAAACATCACTATGCACAAGCTGCAACGTGCATGTGGCCCGAACTGAACCATCCTTTGGAAACTTAGAACGTTGCATCTTACCCAAAATACAGCCTTCACAAACATGTTTGACAGGTGCTTCAAGAGGCGGCAAAGAAGCAACCATATCAGATTTCTGCAAACGCAGCAAACTAGCAAAATTCAGATGACCAAAACGTGCATGCCAAAGTTTTGCATCTGAAATAGCCCTTGAATCTGCAACAGCATTTGAAAAATTTTGTCCACACTTGTCATACAAAGTGAGCTTATACAGCCCACGGTACAAAAGGCCAGATGCAACAATTTCATCACCAAAACTGAGATCATGAATTGTACATCTGTCATCCACAAATTTGACTACAAGTCCAAGTCTAGCAAGTGCGTATACAGACAAGAGATTCTTCTTGATTCCAGTTACATAAAGTGCATCAACAAGTGTGAAGGAACTGCCATTAGCAGCAGTGAGCACAATCTTTCCAACTCCCTGAACTGGATAAGAGGCGTTGTTGGCACAAGTGACTGAATTCCCATGAGGGACAGACTTGAGAGAGGTAAACAATTCACGATGTGAGGTAATGTGCTTTGTAGCACCACTGTCGAAATACCACACATGTGAATGTGCAGCAATTGACAAGCATGCATCATGGACAGCAGGATTGTAAGTGCACTTTGCGCTAAAAGCCCATTCTACATCAACATCAGCATTACAGTCTCCTTTCACAGAAGACTCAACAATGGCTGCATTTGTAGTGGAACCAGCATTTGCAGTGGAACCACCCTCTTTCTTCTTAGCCTCTTTGGCCTTCAACTTAGGACACGACTTGATCAAGTGATCATTGGCTTTACAATAATGGCAACGCATCTTCTTTTTGCCCTTATCACCAGAATTACCAGACGAAGTACTGCCAACAGAAGCATTAGGAACATAATTTTTGCCACTTGCAGTAGAACCATAAGAAGTGGTTGCATTACTATTACCACCCTTTCTTTGAGAAGCAATAAAAGCCTGTTCAACTGCACGTTGCCTAGTCCTGTTTTTTCTAGAAAGTGACTCTTGCAGCAGCAATGTGCATAATGCATCAAACTTGACAACTTCAGGATTTACTTGGGTCATCAGTCTCCAAGTACTAGCAAAAGTCTGGTAGGAATCTGGTAAGGCATCAAGAACAGTCTGCACAAGGGAACTATCTGAAATGACTTCACCTGCAGAAATAAGCTGCTCATTGATATCCTTGACACTAGCAAGGAAAGTGTCCATATCATCTTCCTCATGCATAATCTTCGACTCCAGCTCTTTACGCAGCAAAGCAATTTTAGCCTCATTGCGGCTTGCATAAAGACCTGCTAGAATATCCCAAGCCTGTTTTGCAGATTTTGTTGAACGGATGTGAGGAACAATGGTGCACTTCACACACAACGCAATCAATGCATGAGCCTGCGCATCCTTAACATCCCAACGAGCTTGTTCTGCCATAGGCAAAACAACTCTAACAGCTGCAATCCTTGCAGCAAGACCTGCAACATCCTCAACATCGCCTACATCCTCAGAACCAGGACGTACATCAGTGCCCTGCACAATGTTCCAGACACCCTTTGACACAAGAACATGTTGCATCATATAAGCCCACATAGGGTAGTTGTCCCCATCCAACCTTTCCTCAGCAGCAAACATCTTGAACACATCTGTGTTGTTGTTGTCAGCCATGGTAAATGCTGCACCTGATGTGAAAACTGCCCAAAAATAGGAGAAACGGAGCGGAAACAACCTGTGCTATATAGCACAAACCGTAAAAGACTGTAAGGCACCTATTATGCAGAAAACGGCACTGACAAAAATTCTGCACAAAATGACGAAATAGCCTGTGCAGTACTGCCAGTAGTGGAAACGGAGGCCGAAATGAGCTCAAATCAAAATTCTGAGCAGACCAAGATCTTTGAGCTCTTCCAAAATATTTGTCGACCTGCGAACGCTCGCCAAAGCTCACTGAAATCGGAGAAAGTGAGCAGGTGTGTGCTGGAGCAGCTAGCGACTAAGCCCGGGAGGACATGACCTGCTCTGATACCAATTGTTGGAATTAGGGTTGCAGAGAAACGCACAGAGCTTGGAGAAGACGAAGGAAGCTCAAGGCACACAATAGAGAGTGTGTTTCTTAGTGTGCAATGGAAAGATAGATAGCTCTAGAGTGATGGGCGTATATACAATGCACGGGGGAAAAAACCTTCTAAAGAGGGAAAAAATGCCCCGGCGGTCCTAGTGTGTTCACACACATCACTACCACATGTATATGGTAACACACTTTGAAAGCAAGAACACGACCTTTCCAATGGTTTTTTACTTTATCACGTTTAGTTCTCTTCACTCTGTGTACACCTTTGCGTGAAGGAAGCATTATTACCCAGTCATTCACACGAAAAGATATGGGCTTCCAAAGACCGTCCTCTCTAACGTTATAAAAGTCACAAGAAGTTATGTTATGTGAAGGGCAACGTGCAAAAGACGCCATGGAAACTCAGAGATTAGAGAAGAAAAAAGAAAATATAGAGACGGAAAGACTTAAACCTCTCACAAAATAGAGAGAGAGAAAGAGCAAAAAGGTATACGTTTGAAAAAAGTAGGTGATTTGTCATTAATGCCCTTGTTTTGAGAGCCTTCTGACATAGATTTCAACGCTTTTGTGAAATATAAAATAGAATAAAAGATGAGACTTCATTACTTTGGGCCGCAAATTTAATGAGCTCTCTCGTCGAAAGCACCCAAATATAGCAGTTTCAACCTTATGATCAAGACATTTAGCGGTTCTTCGTTAAAATAGGACCACCAAAACCCAAAATAGAGGAGACAAGAGTGCCATACTTTTGTATACGTGTCAAATAACTATTGGACTATTCCTTAATCTTTAGATTAACAAATAGCCCTTTTTGAGTCGTTTTTGGCCCTAATGGAGAGAAAAAACAAGTCACTTATACAAATGACACGATGTATGGTCAAAAGTCAAACCTTGCCGCATTCTTTTTGGCTTGAGACTATCATGTGTGCCACTTATGTACTAAACAGGTGTCCTACAAAAGTTTTGCAGTCTATTACTCCATATGAAGCATGGCATGATAGAAAGCCTTCTGTTGAGCACATGTTTTTTTGGCTGTTTGGCATATGCTTTAGTGCCACAAACACAACGCAAAAAATTGGATGATAAGGCTGTCAAATGTATTTTTGTTGGTTATAGTGCTAAAAGCAAAGGTTACAGGTTGTATCATCCACAAACAAAGCGTATCTTGGTCTCACGAGATGTTGTGCTTGTGAAAGATTCTGTTCAGGCCTTGCTGTCATCTACTAGAGACAGTAGTGTCAACTCACAGTACATTTATGACACTTTGTTGCCTCTTTTTAGTCGTGGAAGTTCGAATGTAAATTCCAATGAGACAAATGTACAACCTATGGGGGTTTCTGAAAATGTTACAGATCAGCCTATTACTGATGTAGATGTACATGGTGTACTTGATGAGGAAAGGGCTGAAAATGAGCTGGCTAGAGGTATGCCAAAATGGCTGGTGCATACATTGCGTGACAGTAAATTGGATGCACCTTTGTCTAGTCGTACTCGTTCAGGCTCTTGCCATGCATCTTATGCATCAGATTGTTATGCTTTGGTTGTGTTTAGCTTACATGATATTGAGGAACCTCTGTCTTTTGATGAAGCACAGAATTCAGAAAATTGGATGGCTGCCATGCAATCAGAATATGATGCACTTATAGAAAATGACACATGGACTTTATGTGATTTGACTCCTAGCAAAAAGGCCATTGGTACAAAGTGGGTTTACAAGTTGAAACGCAAGCCGGATGGTGAGGTTGATCGCCATAAGGCTTGATTTGTTGCAAAAGGCTATGCGCAGCAAAAGGCATAGATTATGAAGAAACTTTTGCTCCCACTTGTCATATGACTACTGTTCGTTTTCTATGTGCATTGCTAGCTTATTTTGGTTGGGATGTACATCAGTCAGACATTATTATTGCTTTCTTGAATGGTGACATATTTGAGGAAGTTTATGTAATGCAGCCTCGTGGTTTTGTCAAGAAAGGACAAGAGGATAAGGTGGGCAAATCTAGCAAAGCTTTGTATGGGGTTGCAACAATGTCTTCATGCTTGGTATAAAAAGGCTGACACTCATTTGGTCAAACGAGGCTTTCGCAACAGTCCAACAGATATAATATTGTATGTAAAGCATGAGGGTGATGTACTTCTCAGTGGTTCTTTATGTAGATGATTTGATGATCCGACTGGACCAAATGAGAGACATATTACTGAATTTAAGGCTAACTTGAATACTACGTTCAAGATGAAATATCTGGGGTTGTTGCATCATTACTTGGGTATACAATTTAAGCAGTGTGATGGTGGTATTGCCTTGTGTCTGAAAAGTTATATACAAACATTGCTACGTAAGTTTGGACTTGAGGATTGCAAACCTATTGCCACTCCCATGGGAACGGTTTGAAATTGAGTCTTCATGATGCTAGTGATCCTGCAGATGTCACTCTTTGACAAACTGATGTTGGATGCCTCATTTATATATGTAACACAAGGCTGAATATTCAGTTTGTTGTCTCACAAGTCAACAAATTTATGCATAGCCCAGGGTCTAAGCATTGGCAGGCTGTCAAGAGGATTTTCCGCTACTTGAGTGGCACTTTGCATCTTGTCTTATTTTATCCCAAGGAGGGATCATTGCCGCCAGATTTACATTCTTTTTCGGACTCAGATTGGGCTGATTTTTATGGCACGCGAGTGTCCACAAGTGGTTTTTGTTTCATGCTTGGCAGTTCATGTATTTTATGGTTGAGCAAGAAGCAGCCTACTGTGGCCACTTCTAGTTATGAGGCTGAGTACAGGGAAGTCTTCACAGCTACGGTTTAGTGTGTATGGCTCAGACGCCTTATGGCTAATTTGGGTGTTGTACAAGACATTGCCAACATCATCTACACCAACAGTCAGAGCGCATTGGCAATTGCGAGGAACCCAATTTTTCATGTTCGCACAAAGCACATTGAGGTGCATTACCACTATGTCAGGGAGAGGCTCTCAGCAGGAGAGATAAGCTTGGATTATGTGCCAACACAGGACAACCTTGCGATTTTTTCACAAAGACATTGTCTCGTGAGAAGTGAGAAGCTTTCCGCAAAGCTTTGGGCTTGCTCCCCTTTGTGGATTGATCCAGTCCTCAGGGCATGGCACTTCCCTTTACTCTTCGTGTCAGCCCTTGTTCACCGCATCACTCCCAGGGGAGATTTGTAACCATATGCTTGTGGTAGTGATGTGTGTGAACACACTAGGACCGTCAGGGCATTTTTAGGAAGTTTTTTCCCCTGTGCATTGTATATACGCCCATCACTCTAGGGCTATCTATCTTTCTATTGCACACTAAGTAATACACTCTCTATTGTGTGCCTTGAGGTTCCTTCATCTTGTCTAAGTTGTGTGCATCCTCGTCAATATCCTTGAGGTTAGCAAACTACTCGAAAGTTTGGATGAACATCCGAGTCATACCTTCTTCTTGTCTTCGAGTGTCAAGAAAGCAATAGGTAGGTTGTGGTTTTTTCCTAGTGCCTACGTCTATCATGGTACTCATTTTTTCTCTCTTGATGTTTGCATTCGTCACGATGCTCAACTTCCCTCTCTCAATATCTGGGTTTGTCATCGTGGTCAGTTTCTGTTTCCCAATGCCAAGGTTTGACATGGTAATCATTATTTGTCTCAGTTACAATTTCAAGCTCCTTTTCTCAATAAAGTTTTGTCATGGATTTAGAGTGTTTGTCAGATTTAGAGTGTTTGTCAGTGTTCACCAAAAACTTTTTTAGGAACCAATGGCAAAAAGGAGATCTTTGAAAATTTACCGGATTTTAGAGAAATTTAGCCGGTTTTTATTGGTTTTTACACTAAAATGCTAAAAATTTAGCCGGTTTCCTTCAATGCGACCTTCAAAACTAGTCAAGGATTTTCAATTTTTGTCCTTTATAAAAATTCACTAAAGGCCGAACACTTTTCCCGATAGAAATAGAATTCCGAGAACTGTGTGAATGAGCATGTCTCACAATCCTCTTTGAATGCCTTTCCTCGATCGCTCTGACTATTAAGAAGCCCTATGTTCGTCAATGTTTTCTCATGCCTGATTTTGCTTCAAAATATTCCCCTTCCTGAGAACGTGGTTGAAGATTATCTGACTCCTGCGCCAATCCTTCAAAAAAAAAGTAATGACATAATTTTGATTCTCAACAACCATTTGATAAGAATTTTGGTTCTATGTTTTGACTACACTACACAATCGTACAATATAGAAAAACTGGTCTTTTGGGCATTCATTTGGCATCTGCCACTAGTGGTAACTTTGGAAAGCCTCAACCTGTAGAGAACCCGTGCAAAGCATTTCTCAACCTGTAGAGAACCCGTGCAAGGCCCACGAGGACGAGTGCAAGGTATCTCTCTATAGAGATTGGCTATGACCTCTTCTATGTTTATTCTCTAACATGGTCTCCTCTCCCACGAGAAGATTTAGAAATTTTTCTCACGTAGGAAAACCGAGTCTTCCTTAGTGTTTTTCATACAATGCATAACATCATGACCCCCAATCGTACCTAGCTAGGTATGCGGCGCCTCCCTCACAGAAGCTCATGATGTTGACATAAGTCACAATGTGGGAAATATTGTGAGAATTTGTCCCAAAACTTCTCGTGTCCTTTCATAGCTTCTCGCATGCCAATCATGTCTACCTATCATTATGTGGATTATATCCCAATCTCAATGTTGATCACTTCATCTCTTTTCACTACTTTTACCCTCAAGTTGACTGTGTGGCTCCCTATTGCTATCATGTCACAACTGCTTCTGTGTTATTCCTCTTCTCTCTACTTAGCCTTGCTTGATCTCCATGTGCCACCAAGGACAGAGGGAGTTCTTTGCACAATGTATCCATGTGGCTATGATCCCTTCTATATTCATTCTCTGTGTCATGGTTTCTTCTTCTTTCACAGCTTCTCTCATGCTGATCATGTCTACCGTAAGATCTTCTACAATCTCCATTACCATCTTGTCTACTACTTGTGCCATCATGTCTTCTGTGACCTCCATTATTATCTCTTTTTCTACAACTTTTGGCATCGTATCGACTAAGGTATTCTCTTTTGCTACCATGTCTACTATCACCACTGAAGTCTTGCTTTTAGAGGGAAGAACATCATGAATGCTGGTCACTTTTGAGATCAAAGAAGATCCTGCAAATAAACTTCTATTGGCATTTTTGTCAATTATTAAAAAAAACAAGCCCTTATTGCACCATCAGCTTATTTGAACAAGATATCTAAACTCTGGATAGAGAGAGAGAATCTCCAGACAATAGATTAGAGAGGAAGAAAAGTTAAAAGCATTTCTTAAAAAATAGCGAGGCTAATCCGTCCTACTCAGGCTGAAACTCCCTCGGCATACATATTACTCCCTTCCTTTCTGCCCAAGGAGCTACCAATAATGGAATTTCCCTGTAAGGCATACTAAAATACGGCTACAAACCACACCAAAATAACCTTCCAAAAAGAAGATAAACTCTGTACTTACATGATCATTTAGCTCATCCGAGTCATACATCAAATGTATTTCCTCTTCTAAGCAAGGGCATATGGCAAGTGCCTTTTCCTCTTCTAAGCAACGGCACTTGCATCTGGCATGAAGCTCACAATCCATGGGTAAATGCGGTAATATTGAGGATCTCCGTCTTCAAAAAGATCTCCCAACATCGGCCAATACCGAGCAAGATTCCATGTTTTGTCATTCGTGTTATACACAACCATATGCTCTTCTTCCTTCTCAGCAACCACAAGAACAAGAGGAATCGATACTACACATGCAATTCGGCCTGTGCTCTTGCAAGTGAGACGATCCCAAAGATCTCCTGTCATTCTTTCACAAAGTTGCCACCTGCCTTGCGAAGGGGACCTCACAGCACCATAGAAGCGATTATCATCCGGAAAGCCCCCCTCACCATGGAGGAGCTCCCATATCTCGACTCCGCATGTGCGTGACAAATCGTCCCCTTGCGCCACACCGCAAACAAGATTCACCCCTGATGCACACGGCCACATCTGTGCAAATGTAGTTTTGAAGGGTAGGCCAGGCATGGCAAATAGAAAGCCAGTGGTCATATGACAAGACGAAAGCTCCGCATGCCGACCAGACTCCGCTCTATGCTCGAGGTATGGCATCCAATATAGGAAGCCAAGCTCATTGCTGATGCTCTTGGAATTGACATAGCCCATGAGAGAAGTTTCCTTTCCTGGATGCAAGTCTCCACTACCACTCAGGTTTGCTCTGACATGGCTCAAAAACTGCCATCCATGGTGAGCTTGAGTCGTATCAAAAACTTCCATAGAGTAGGGCAGATACATAGTCCCCGGCCGATAACTCCTTCCAAGAGAATAAACCCTGTAGCCAGAGATACCCTTTTCATCTTTGCAACTAGCCATGGCAAGCTGCTGAGGAGCATATCGTGTCTCTGGCAACAATCTTATGTCCTTCGAGATGGGGTTATACACAAAAAGCTTCAGATTGTTTTCCTCATGATCCTGCACTTTGCTCAAACGCAGAGTGAGCAGAAGCAACCCATTCACAGAAGCAACGATATCCACCATGCCTGTTTCCAAAAACGCGACCAACGGACTCAAGAGGGTAAGGATTCCATAGCTTTTCGGCAAAGCATACTCAGAGCCAGCTTCCTCCACGGGTAATTGAAGGTCATAACCACATGATCCCATCATTTCTCTGTCATAATCGATGCCATAGCTGTACATCGAAGACTTGTAACTGGAAATGGTATAGTCGTTGACCTTGCGTGCTAGGAGACGAAAAGAGAAAAGCCAGAAATGGCGAAGCAGAGGCGACGAGGAATTAACTGCAATGTGGGAAAAAATGAGAGAGAAGGGCAGAGAGCGCCATAGCTTACACACACAGCGCAGGCGAAAGAGGCATTTAATTGGCAGTAGAGACAAGACCCTCTGCAGTACATCGTTGGGTAGAATCAGAGAAGATTGGGAAGATGGAGAGGGTGACATCAGTGAGCTTTAGGAGCTCCCTCATCGACAATGCCGACATTGCGCTTCTAATTATCAGCAGGCCTACCTCGATCTGCCCGTCTAGAAGAAATTCGTGTCAGCATCACGAGGTGGTGACAAAATGCTCCCTCAGCACTAAAGGGCACGCGCAAGTAAATTCCGTGGGATCTACGACAGGGGAACTAGGACACGCAGATCAGGACGCGCGCAGCTGTAAGAGTAAATTAGAACACGAACAGTAACCTTGGACAACCTGTGCGCACAGGAGTCTTCGATAGCCGACAAGCCTTGCATGGCCCCCATCCTGTTTCAAATCCCGCACGCAACAACATTAAAGGGCGCGGAGCCTTAAATGAAGGTCTGTCGGTCATGGGGTCGATGGCGTGCGAGTGGAAACACGGACATCGAGAGATCGCGGATTGTTAGATCACCGAAAAGTAAACTCGGACAAAAACTGCGTGCATGTCTGGGTTTATTTATTATGCTTAAGTCTCTCATAGTGGTCACAATATGTGTACGAGTGAGGTGGATAGGGCATAAGCCTCGCGTGTTGGAGGTCGTGGGTTCGAATCGCGGGGGTGCATGGGGGCCGCTCCTTTTTGTGAACCACACATCCACCTCGAGGTCCCACGCGGGGATCAACAACATTTGATCCCATCGTTTGGCTCCGTGCCTTTTATTGTTGAGGATGGACGAGTCCTGTCGATTGATGGTCATTGGTGATCGTTGATGTTTACCAAGCCTCAACTTTTGCCTAGAGTGAACGTCCGTTTCATTTGACCATGGTAGGATTCACACATAGGCTTCGACAGGGTTAAGATGGCGCCAGGCTTCTTTGTCACATTCGTTAAGGCTTGGAGGTAAACGCTGACGTGGTTGATAAACCGGCGAATCCTTGCAACATGGCACTAAAGCAGTGCAGTTCTAGTTTTTTGTGATCGAATCTGACAAGACATGGTCTTCTTCGACAAGCGATGAAAATCAACAAAGCTGGTGGTTGCAACAATATTTTACAAGTTCAACATCAACATTTATCTTTGATTTACCAAATAAATTAGCAAGGCTAATTAATTGCGGTCACAGTGGTTCCTAGGCGGTTTGAAACTGTTCTCAATCGGCGGCGAAGCGTTTTCAAGCTAGCTTCTTCAAGGTATTTATTGATTTTGATCTAGCCAACTATCCCTCATGGACCTCGTCTTTGACTCTCTGGATGTCTGGCTAAGAATCATCTTTTTGATTTTGAACTTTCCTCAAGTAGATCGACTCCTCCTCCCTAGAGTGTGTTGAAAATTCTGGAGGATACCATCAATTTACCCAAAGCAAGGGAGTACATCACGCGACATGACCTCCAAACGTTTGATGATCGATTTTGAAAATTGGCCACTCAAGTCCAATTGCTTGCTACTCAGGTAGAGCAACTTACGCAGTTGGTCACCTTGTACATCTCACAAGATGTAGTCGTTACCCACAAGAAAAAGGTCGAAAAAGTATCAGTCAACGTGGCCAAGAGGAGGCTTTGAGCTACAAATTTTAAGAGAGAAAAATTGCAAAAGTTATGCTTTAATTCCATGGGACAACATCGAAGAGAACATTGTCTCCATGCACTGAACTCATAGGACTTTAACAAATGTCATTAATAAGTTATCAATGTTACCATATACATGTGGTAGTGATGTGTGTAAACACACTTAGGACAGTCGGGGCACACAGTGCTTGCTACCTTGCCAAACCTAGTGGAGGCCAAAACAAACACATGATGGCACGCCTTTTAATGCGGATAATGTGGCACACACCTGATCCTCGGCAAACTTTTAAATGGCCATAACCTTCCCATCCGGACTCTGATTGGCAATCCAAAAAGACTGGCATGCTCGAAAACTTGAGCTTCACATGCCTATACACTGACGGCAACTCTGACCATATGTCCCCATCTACCCTGCCCTTCGGGGATCTGCAAAACCTTCCAACTTTGAATTAGCATATCTTTCACACTGAAGCTCCGTTTGATGAGCCATCTAGACAAGCCTCTAGAGCATCTTGAATGCTATATTTCAGGGGCACATTCCTCATATTTTGTACACCTTGATGTGCCATCCCAATTATCTCAATTTGAAGGCCCCCTGGCCTAAAAACCCACTTTGAGCATACATTTTCGTTGCCATTGTCTTGCCCAGGTCTCCCACATTGGCTTTGACCCTTTACCATGCACATGTCTGTGCACTTAACACTTTCCAGCATGGACCAACTTTGGTTGCACCATCATTGCCAACCCCTCAATTGAACATTTATGTTCAATCACAAGCATATTTACAGAACTTGAAACCTACAACACTTTGCTAGCACTCAAGCATATCAAAAAAGGCACAACCATATGTATAGCATGTGCAATATGTACAACACTTTATATTCGCTACCCCCAAGTCTCCTCAGGTTGGTTGCCCTACCCCCTGGCTATAACCTAGTTTACATTAGGAACCAAACCTCTGTCAAAGTACAGCACCCCGTTCACCCTGTTTCTAAGTAGCTTGCCATTTGCCCTTACTAATTGATAGGTCCCGTTTGGAAAAGATTTTTGTACCTTGTACATACCCGTCCACTTCTTCTTGAGATTATTTTGGAAAGTAAAATCCAAATAGCTCTCATACTTCATCACCAGATCACCTCTTCTATCCTTTTATCAGGTAAACTCTGATTAAACTTAGCAATTAGCTTCTCCTGTTGCTTTACATAATAATCTATGGCTGCCTCCCTGTTCATCTGCAAAGTTTGGAGACTAACAATTTGATCCTGTAGCATCCCCTGTTGTGTGGCATTGACTCGCCACATCCCCTTCAAAGAGTCCAATTGTATATGCACCAACAAACATCGCCTCCTTATCGTAGACCAATTCAAATGGGGTAAATTTGGTCACCACCTAGTAGGACATCATGTACGCCCACAAACATTTTGAGATTCTCTTCCCACTCCGCCTCCTGCTTGTAAACATACTTTGTCAGCATTTTTATGATTTGTCCATTTGCACTTTCTACCAAACAATTACATTGAGGATGATAAGGTGACAAAAACCGGTGTTGAATAGCCAGCTTCTCTATACTAAAGCCTTCATAAGTTTACTCCTAAGTCCATGTCCTCTATCCGACACGAGAACCCATGGCACTTCGAAATGACAACAGATGTTGTCAAAAACAAATTGAGCTACCACATGAGCATTTACCTCCTTCACAGCTTTGGCTTTGACCCACCGGGAAAGGTAGTCAATAGGTACTCCGCCTCATTATTGGTTTGAACATCTTCCAAGTCATAGGCTTTTGAAAAGATCACCCTATCGTGTGGATCCCGTATCACCACACCTCCACCTGCCTTTTGTATTACCCTCCTATATTCTCCATCAAACCACATGGTAAAAGCTCCCGCTAAATTGGGTTCCTCCTTGGTTTCATCCCGCACCACCCTAGGATAGATTGGAAAATCAAGACCCTTGCTGACTAAAATATCCGCCAGGTGAGATCGCTTGTGTGGTCAATTTTGAATTCAAACTTGAACTCTTCTAGCTCTATCACCCACTTCATGATCCGCTTCCCTGGCTTCAAGTGCAGCACTACCTCCAACAATAAATTACTGGCTGTGAGCACAAAAAACTTTCGCACGATGAGATACACCTTGCACTTCCTGTAGGCAAAAGGCCATGGCCCACTGTTCGGCTTCGGTGTACGTTGCCTCCCCAAGACTTATCACCCTGCTTCCAAAATATACAGGTTTATAGCTTCTTTCCACCTTCTACAATAGTACCTCCCCAATGGCTACGGTGCCTACCGTCATGGCAACATAAAAATCATCTTCATGATTGGGAGGACACACAGTAGGCAGTTGACACAGAATTTCCTTCACCCCGTCAAAAGCTACTTGAGCTTCTTCATCCCATTCAAAACCATGCACTTGTTGCGTCCTCTTTTGAAGGGGGTATACATACTACAACAACATCCAAAGAAACCTTGAGAGATACTTCAGCTTGCGCACGAATGATGCCAAAGCATGTGCATTGGGAGGAGGCTCCATCAAGACTAGAGCCTTGACCTTTTCTGCATCCACTTCAATTCCATTTTTTGACACCACAGGCCCAACAATGATGCTCGTGGTTGTGCTAATCTGCACTTCTTGGGATTCAACTGACCTCCCTCTTCATCCAACCTCTGAAAACACAGTTGCAACTTTGAAAAATGATCCACCCTTAAGCTATAACACCCAATGTTGAAAACCATGATGAACCTACCCAAATAGGGACCAAACACTTTGTTCATCCAATCCTGAAAGGTGGATAGGCATTTACCAGTTCAAAAGGCATCTAACGGTATGCAAAGCAACCCCATGTAGATATGAATGTCTTCTTGAGCTGGTCTTCAAGATCAATCTCTATTTGAAAGTAACCTAAAAACCCTTTCATAATGGAATACCTTTCATGGCCAGCCACCCGATTCAAGATATCATCCTAAAACCGCAATGGGTAGTGATTCCTCTTGGTCGCAACATTCAATGGCTTACAATCGACATACACCCACCATCTCCCATTCTTTTTAGGAGTGATAACTACTGGGGAAACCCACTCTGACTCCCTCATGGGGTATATAATACCTGCAGCCACCCAGTAATTGATTGATCTCCTGCCAAAGGGCTTCCTTTTGAATTTCACCCAATCTCCTTAGCTTCTGCGCCTTAGGCTTGTATCCTTCCTTGAGGATTATTTTATGCTCAACACCCTTGGCTCCTTACAAATCCTTATACTCTTTTGCAAATAAGTTCGGAAAGGATGCACACAATTGGACATAGCTTTCTTTCTCTTGCTTGATCAAGTCTCCACTTGGCATATTGATCACCTCTTCAGTACCTATGGCATGCACCTGTGCTTGCACCTCCTCTTTTGCACAAGGTTCTTCCACAGTGACCCCAAACAAGTCAGCATCAATCTTGAGCATATCCTCCTTGATTTCTTCTTCCTCCATATCTGTATAGCCCTCATCATAGGCCATTTTAGTCTTGTACTCATAGCTGGTGGTGTCATCCTCGTCCCTCGCCGCCATAGGATGGAAATGGCTTTCCTTGGTCTTCAAATCTAGCACCACCTGTCTTCCTTTTTGTTTATGAGGCAAGGTAAACACCCTGCTTTTCCAGTCCTGTTTGGCACCTATTGCCAACAACCACGGCCTACCCAAGATGATAGGATATGTGTTATCCCTAGATTTCATCACAAAAAAGTCGTTTAGGCACTAGGCTATGCCCATCACTTTCACTCTTACGTCCTGGGCCACGCCCAAACACCTAGCTTTAGCATGGTTAGCCATCCTCATGTGCACATTTGACTTTAGCTACTGCCTTAACCCCTGTTTCCTTCATCGCAACTTTCGTCATGACGCAAACTTATGCTCCACCATCTATATAGGCTTGAACCTGCATCCTTTTCTCAATGATACCATCCACCAAAGGAAGAACATTCGTCGGGCTACCTACCTTGACTGCCATATTTTGCACTGCCTACACATTGCCCTTACCCCTTGGCAACATGGTGCTAATGCTAGTCAACCATTGTTGCCTCAGCGTTGGGTTCAATGCCAACAATTGTCCAAAAGTAATATTAGCTCTTTGACTTTGGACATCACTCACCAAATCATACTCTGGATGGCCGCGCCCAAGCTGGAAATCCATTTGTTTAATCCTGCGACGCCTTCTTTTCTTGCTAGCTAGTTCCAGGCTTCTCTTTCCCCTTGTATACTTTCTCCTTGCCTTTACGAGCTCTAGTCTCCCACTCCATTTCTATCTCCCTTTCAGCTCTAGCTCTTTTGTTGGCCAACACTTTGACATCCTGTTTATCCACCGAATGATGTTCACCCTAGGGACTTCACTGCCATCCATTTAGGCTTGCTGCACTGGATTCTCAATTGCCTACTCCCTCGGGCCATTAAATTGTGCTCGGCCTCTCCCTCTTCCAAACAATGGGTAGATACCACCTCTTTTCCTCAGCAGGTGAGGACAGTTTGGCGCATAATTCCCTTTCTTCACCGCAATTATAGCACCTTCCAGGTAGTAGAGGCCTTGCCCTGGCCCTTGCTCCTCTCAGCTGTCCCTTGTCCATTAGACTCAACCAGAACTCTTGCATCTACTCCGATAGATCCTAAACCGTATGTCTACACTGCTGTGAAATAGCAACCGTAGCCCTATTCCCTTGATTTTCCTTCTGAGTTGACTCCCGTGGACTTTGGTTGAACAGGTGCCATTGCTTCATAACCTGCTACGCCTTGCTCTATCTTCTTTTTTATTTTTCTACTTTTCGACCTTGCAATTGTCACTGCCCCGTTGTAGTTCTCCGGGCTTCCAAAGTCCACTACTTCTCACACCTTTAGGTGTAAGCACGCCATAAACTTATCCAATTGGAAGGACTCACCATTGGCTACCTGCATAGCCACTGCTAACTCTGCACAACATGCTTTGGAACGATCTAGAAACAAGCTAAATTCCTCACTTACATCTTGCTTTAGAGCCTTTAGCCTTGCATCCATCTCAACTCGAGATGCTTCTGAGTGAAAATCATGTAAAAATCTTGCCCATAGATCTGGCCATGCTTGTCTCGGCTCAATATCCAAAGCTTCAAACCACAGTTTGACCTTTCCGTGCATCACCAACGGAAAGGTTTACATCTTGCTGTCCTCATTAGGCATTTGTACAGACAACATGTACAATTCAAAATCTGAAATCCATTCGTCTGTATTCTCTTCACTTGTAAAAATCGGACCATAGCTTCAGGACGCCATGCATCCTTACCAATACCAAAACCTATATTTTTACTTCACCAACGGGAGCAATCATCGTGCTCCTCAGTGGGGGCACCAAAAGATGGATAGGGGGAAGGGGGTATGCACCCAGGACACAAACAATTGCCTCTCTACAGCTCAGGGTAAACACAATACCTTAATCCACTGGGATTCACCTTCAAAATCCGCAACACTTCTTGACTCACCCACAATATACCAAACCACCATAGTTTAACGCACACCCACAAATTCCATCGTTTCCTACCTTCCCATGCACTCAAACACCACACACTCTCTCTCCCTTTGCACACATAACCATCAAGGGGGTGCACACGCCAACATACACCCGGTGACAACCTATACAAGGGCAAAAGAGAGGAGGGGGGGGGAAGGGAATCGACACCACAAAACGATGGAGTTCAAGGGAGTTTTCCATTCATTCACAAAAAACTAGTACAATCTTCTTTATGGCACCATAGCTGCACCTTGGCTTGCCACAAACATTGGCTCGACAAGCTTTCCCTAAATCTTCTTTGCACACAGGAATACACCTCTGTGGCAGCGACACACTGTTTCCTCTTTGACTCCTTGTTACAAAGAAAAGTCCCCTTCTTGGGCTCACCCCCACACAAAAGAGCTCAAAGGACCAAGCAAAATAAGTCCTTGCCTTGCCTCAAATGAAGTTCTCTCCTCGGCTTCTCGCTACCTTTACAACACAGCTGCCGAAGAAGATTGGGGAGCCCTCGTATCTTTCCTCCTTCAAAAACACCACACAAAAAAAACCCTCTTTCTTCTCCCTCCTTCTTTTTTGGCATGCCCAAAGGGCAAAGGCTATAGAGATCACTTCTCTTTTTGCTTACTAAAATAGGAAAAAGGTTGAGTTGTATTTTTAAGCATTTTTCGACATGTCAAAAATGTTGATTGGTTGAAATAAGATAGTGGGTACTCATTGAAATGAATTGTGTGAATCTAATGATGGGCATGTCTTGAGTTTTGAAATATGAAATGAACTCTCATATATTAAGGAAAAGATTTTGGGTTTCCCAATGCCTTTGGAAGCATGAAAGGTTGACAGCCTTACATGTTAAATGATAAAGCCTTAGAGGCTCCACAAATCTCAAGAGTCACCTTTTCATTTTGAAATTTGTGTTACCCACCTTTTCATTTTGAGAATTTGGTTCACCCCTTGAAACTTGAGGTAATAGAGTAAAGTTGTCATTTTTGTTAGTTAAAACTTTATGGAAAGAATTTATCATTTAGGTTTTAACCTTTAAAGACTTTTTATTTTTATTTTTAAAGATTTTAAAGCTAAGTTAGAACTTAAAGATGTAGAACTTTTAAAGTAAGGTCTCGGATGATCCAATGAGGATCTAGAGTTTTTTTTTATTAGAAGGTAAAACTTTGAATTAAAGAAAGTGAAAATGTTACATGGATCCATAAGTAGGGGGAGGGTCACTCCGAGACGCTAGAGTTTTAGGACTTAGAGCTTTAAAGCTTTTAAAGTGGGATTTACAATTTTAAATTTGTAAAAAAGGTTTTAGAGCTTAAAAATGTAGAGTTTTTAAAGTGGGGTGTAGAGCATAGGGATCTAAAGCTTAGGGTGTAGAGCTTAAGGGTGCTTTTTTAATTCAATTCTATGTGCATACTTATGTTTTTTTAAAAAAAAGCTTAGAGATGTAGTGATTTTAAAGTGGGATCTACCCTAAGATCAAAGCCTAAAATTGACACCTAATTTTTTTGTCAAGGGCTATTTTGCCTATCAAAATAATCTCAAAATTGCATGTCATTTTTTGTATTTATATCTTTAAGTTAACGTTATGTATGGCCAATTATATAAGTTGATTGCATTACACAAAGTATATGAAAGGGGGCTTGAAAAAATCGATGTCAAAAAGAAATTTTTATCATGCCTGGTAGGCCTTGTGATTTTATCACTTGTTATCCATCCAAGGAGCAAAGACACGATTTCGTTTCTTCCTTTTCCTCTTTTTCAATTCCCAAGAAAGAAACCTTATACTTTCCACACATAACCTCTTTTGTCCATGAAGTCCACGTTGGGAATTTCCTTAAAGCCCCCCAACCACCCTTTACTGTGGTATTCACAAAATTAGGCCCTTGAACATATGGTTTCCATGCTATCGGTGCTCCCCCATGCCAAAACTACCAAATATCCACCACTTCAATGCTCTAGAACTGTGGCACTCCAATCTTTTTGATCCCGTTAATAGAAATTGTTAGAAAATGACAAAATATTCGTAATCACATCACATTCACCTTAGTGTATCCAGCTGCTAATGATTCCGATTTGCAAGCCGTCCATTTCTACTGACTCCACACAGTGCATGCTACCGTGCGAAATCTAGTCGAGGCCAAAAAAAACACATGATGGCATGCCTTTTAATGCGGATAATCTAGCACACACCCGATCCTTGACAAAATTTTAAATGTCCATAATATTCCCATTTGGACTCTGATCTGTAATCCAGAAAGACCGGCATGCTCCAAAACTTGAGCTTCACATGCCTATACACTGACTTCAAATTTGACCATATATCCCCATCGGCCCTGCCCGTTGAGGATCCGCAAAAACTTCCAACTTTGAACTAGCATAACTTTCACAATGAAGCTCCGTTTGATGAGTCATCTGGATGGGACTCTAGAGCATCTTGAACACTATATTTCAGGGCACATTCCTCATATTTTGTACACCTTGATTTTCCATCTCGATTATCTCAATTTGGAGGCTCCCTGGCCTAAAGAACCTCTTTGAGCATACATTTTTGCTGCCATTGTCCTGCCTAGGTCTCCCACATTGGCTTTAGCCCTTTACCACGCCCTATCTGTATACACAACATTGCACGTAACACTTTCCAGCATGGACACCAACGTTTGGTTCTAAGGACAGATTGGATGGAGACAATTACCCTGTGTACGCTTACATGATGCAACATGTCTTTGTGTCAAAGGGAATTTGGAACATCGTCGATGGCATTGATGTTCATCCTGGTTCTGAGGATGTAGGCGATGTTGAGGATGTTGCAAGTTTTGGTGGTAGGATTGTTGCTGCTAGAGTTGTTTTTCCTCGGCTGAGCAAGCTCATTGGGATGTAAAAGATGTGCAGGCTCATGCATTGATTGTGTTGTCCATGAAGCGCACTAGTACTCCCCACATTCGTTCAACCAAATTTGCAAAACAGGCTTAGGATATTCTGGTTGTTCTTTATGCAAGTCACAATGAGGCAAAAATTGCGTTGTTGCGTAAAGAATTGGAGTCAAAGAATATGTATGGGTAAGATGACATGGACACTTTCCTTCTTGGTGTCAAGGATATCAATGAGAAATTTTTATCATGCCTAGCAGTCCTTGTGATTTTATCACTTGTTATCCATCCAAGGAGCAAAGACACGATTTCGTTGCTTGCTTTTCCTCTTTTTCAATTCCCAAAAAAGAAACCTTATACTTTCCACACATAACCTTTTTTGTCCATGGAGTCCACGTTGGGAATTTCCTTAAAGCCCCCCAACCACCCTTTACTGTGGTATTCACAAAATTAGGCCCTTGAACATATGGTTTCCATGCTCTCGGTGCTCCCCCATGCCAAAACTACCAAATATCCACCACTTCAATGCTCTAGAACTGCAGCACTCCAATCTTTTTGATCCCGTTAATAGAAATTGCTAGAAAATGACAAAATATTCGTGATCGCATCACATTCACCTTGGTGTATCCAGCTGCCCTTGACTCCGATTTGCAAGCCGTCCATTTCTACTGACTCCACACAGTGCATGCTACCGTGCGAAATCTAGTCGAGGCCAAAAAAAACACATGATGGCATGCCTTTTAATGCGGATAATCTAGCACACACCCGATCCTCGACAAACTTTTAAATGTCCATAATATTCCCATTTGGACTCTGATCTCTAATCCAGAAAGACCGGCATGCTCCAAAACTTGAGCTTCACATGCCTATACACTGACTTCAACTTTGACCATATATCCCAATCTGCCTTGCCCGTTGAGGATCTGCAAAAACTTCCAACTTTGAACTAGCATAACTTTCACATTGAAGCTCCGTTTGATGAGTCATCTGGATGGGACTCTAGAGCATCTTGAACACTACATTTCAGGGCACATTCCTCATATTTTGTACACCTTGATTTTCCATCTCGATTATCTCAATTTGGAGGCTCCCTGGCCTAAAGAACCTCTTTGAGCATACATTTTTGCTGCCATTGTCCTGCCTAGGTCTCCCACATTGGCTTTAGCCCTTTACCACGCACCTATCTGTATACACAACATTGCACGTAACACTTTCCAGCATGGACACCAACGTTTGTTGCTAAGGACAGATTGGATGGAGACAATTACCCTATGTACGCTTACATGATGCAACATGTCTTTGTGTCAAAGGGCATTTGGAACATCGTCGATGGCATTGATGTTCATCCTGGTTCTGAGGATGTAGGCGATGTTGAGGATGTTGCAAGTTTTGGTGGTAGGATTGTTGCTGCTAGAGTTGTTTTTCCTACGGCTGAGCAAGCTCGTTGGGATGTAAAAGATGTGCAGGCTCATGCATTGATTGTGTTGTCCATGAAGCACACTATTACTCCCCACATTCGTTCAACGAAATTTGCAAAACAGGCTTAGGATATTCTGGTTGCTCTTTATGCAAGTCACAATGAGGCAAAAATTGCGTTGTTGAGTAAAGAATTGGAGTCAAAGATTATGTATGAGTAAGATGACATGGACACTTTCCTTCCTGGTGTCAAGGATATCAATGAGAAACTTACTTTTGCACGTGGTCATTTCAAATAGTTCCCTTGTGTCAGGACACCAACAAGGCCGGACTAGACAAAGGCAAGGCCAGGCTAGGTAGTGTGGAAAGGGAGTCCAACTAGGGCAAAGGGCAAGGGGACATGTTATATAGTGGGTGGTTGTGTGGTGGACTCCTAGGTTCTAGTTCCCCTTGTCTAACATTGGTATCAAGAGCTTGGTTTTTTTTTGGGAAAGGCACAGCCATGGAGGAGGGGAGCCACACAAACTTGCATAAGCAAGTTGCACCTCTCGTGTGAGGAGGACGACAGGCCGAAAACCGTGGGCAAATCCCCTTGCAAGGCAAAGCCGCCGAGGTGGGACCTGCATAAAAAAAAACCCTTGCGGGCTCTACAGCATTGCGCCGGGCGGGGGAGTAACTCTTGACTCAGGGCCAAAGCCCCTTGCGCACTACAGTGACCGCCATGGCCTCATCTCCTCCCTCGCGCGCTACTATAAGCGGCCATAGCCGCTGACCTTGTTTCTTTCCACATTGAATGGGTGACCAACCCCTTGGGGGTTAGTGGCCACAGCTTTTTTTTCAAATATAAGGGATGGTACCCACAATGGGGTAACCCCCTTCCCTCGTGTGCGGATTCGGCAAGGCTCGGCATATCGATACGGCCGGCAAACGATCTTATATTTTTTTTTAAATAGCTACTAGGGAGGAATCAAATCCTAGTGGGACACTAGGTGGTATGATTTCAAAGATACACTTATTTTAATGCATTATTGCAAGCATGATTACAAAGCTTTGTCAAGGAGCACTGTCATGCTTTCATATGGCATGAGGTGTCCTTTGGAATCAAATAAAAGTCTAGGCTAAGGGGACCACAGGAAGACTTTTGCTGCCAGAAATGGATCCTATTTTGATGATTTTTTTGCACAAGGTTCCAATCCGAATTGGAAAATGAATATAAAAAGGAAGTCGTAGGTAATGATCTGAAGTTTTTTCTCATATTTTTACTTTTTTATTTGGAGCCACGGTTGAGGAGATATGATCAAAATACTGTGACAACTCATTTCCAACTTTTCCAATTTTTGTTCACACTGGCTCTTCTCTTCTTTTGTAAACCCTTGGGGGTTCCCTTCACCTATAAAAGGGGACCTCTTCTTCCTTGAAAAGGAACTCAAGCATTCAAGCCATTGATGAGAGGAATTCATGAGGGAGTGTGTAGTAATGCTTAATTGTACTTAGCCATTAACATAAGCCTAAACCTACACTTTCTCCTAGAAGAAGACTAGCCATTCTTGCAACAAGCTAACCTTGAAAGATCAACTCTAATCAAAGAAGATCTTGCACTTGGTGTATCAATCAAAGTGGAATTCTCCACTCTTCTTCTCTCTCCATCAATAATGGTGCCGAAGGGTTTGTCAAGTAAGATGTGTTCTACATTGATGTTTTCTTGATTTCTTGTTGTTTTCTTTTTCATCTCTAATCCAACATGTATATATATCTAATATCGTCTCATTAACCAAACATATCTCTCTCATTCTTAGCAATTCATCCTCTCTACAAATTCTAGGTTCTCTTTGCTACAGGTACATCTCTCCCCGCAGTATCCTTATTGCCTACGGGCAAGAATAGGGCTTGGGAGGGAAACTTCTCATCTCTTCACTTCTCTTATATCTACATTTCTCACATACTATCCTAGATGAATAACCCACATGATGATAATTTCTATCGCTTTCACTCTGTACGATCTATTAGAATTAACATATGGATTAGCCGTAAAATACACTTTCAACAACGTATAGTGTTTCTCTTTGGCCTAGAAAGACTCATTGAAATACTTCTATCACCGAATCCCATCATACTACTTCTCATAGACTATAATTTTTCTTTTGATGTAAGCGTAGTTATCTTGCTATGAACCAAGAGGATTTGTACACACAATTAATCCCAATCACCAGACAAAATATATATATTATGGTAAGCACAAAACTACAATTCCAAAGAAAAATTCGTAGCCTATTTGGTCAGTCAAGATTGAATGCCATTAACTCATCTATTAACTCTTTCATACTACCCATGATACTATACGACCATAGCCTTGATGTTTTCATCTTTGTGTTGTTTTGACACTCTCTTTTGTGTTCTTTCTTTGTGTGTGTGAGTGCAAGAGAGAAAGAGTGAAACTTCTTTGATTGCACTTCCGTCCAAACCCTAGTCTTCATGGCATCTATGGTTTAACTCCTTCATATAGTTTTTTGGAGTTCTCTCACAAAATCTCACAGCCATAACCCCGGTGCTTTCCCGGCAAGACCGCAAATTTCTCGACACCGCGATGCTATGGCAGGTGATGACACTTATGAATTGCTCGACATTCAAGAATTTTGTGCACTTCAGACGTGCATGTCAGTCATGGATGAAAATTTTAAAGCTTTAAATGCAAATGTTACTTAACTATCCACATTAGTGATTCAATTAATGCAACAGCGGTCCAAGGGTCCTACTGACACCCACATGCATGAGCACGTTGTTACACAACGGCAAGGCCCTTATAATCTAGGGCAAGGCCCAACTGCTGATACTTTACAAAGTCTCACTGCAAAAGAGGTGGATGAGTTGTTGAAAAACACCAAACCATTGATTTTTAAGGGAGAAGACCGAGACCGCAGTAAGGATGTAGTGAATATATTTCTCAGCAAGTGGGATGGAATTCACACCTTACGGCGTACTCCGAACGAAGTCAGAGCTCTGCAAACGAGCTTAACTCTGGAAGGCAAGGCCTACAAATGGTGGATGTCTCTCAAGGAGAAGAATATCATACCACAGAGCTGGGCAAATTTTGAAGCTATGTTTAGCAAATAATTTTTGCCTACGAATGAGGCAGATCAGAATTGGACGGCTTGGGACACATGTTTCATGCGCCAATACCCATCATTTCTTGAATATATATCTCACTATCAGGATGTTATCCTCAAGTTGGAAGGCTTAGATAACTTTCAACAAGTACGGTGGTTTATATGTGGTCTGACACCAGAGCTTAAGAAGTACGTCAAGACCCAAGACACTAAAACACTGAGGAAGGCATAGTGAAAGCACATATTCATGATGATCCAGATGAAAAGAAAGCACATAATATTCACATGGTAATACACGCACTCAGTATGGGTACAATAAAAAAACATTTACAGTAGCCAATTCAAATGCATCTAAAAAACCCAAGGGGTCCAGAGGTCCTCTCTCTCTTGAGGACTTTGATAAAGCTAAGAAAGAGAAATTATGTTTTCAATGTTTAGGAAGAGGTCATGGCAAAAAGGATTGTCCCAAGGGGAAATCTACTTCTCATGGAAAGGAGAAAGTAGTGCACACAGTGCAACTACTACCTCTTGAGTCTTCCTCACGATTCTCTACAGTGGAAGTAACACACACCGAGGTGGTACATGAATGCTGTCTCATAGCTTCCATGTAGCAACAAACTTTTGGACCACATGAGTTAGTACGTATACACGGATCTCTGTAAGGCCACAAGGTGCACATCTTGGTAGATGACGGTGCTACTCACAATTTCATCAATTATGGATTGGTGAAAAAACTCAAATTGTCTCAAACTCCGAGTACCCACCGCTATAAGGTAGCAATGATGAATGGACATGATACCGAAATCTAGGATACTCAATGCCGAGCTGTTCCGTTGGAAGTACAAGGTTACTCCACATGCTTGGATTTCCAAGTTATGAACATGGAAAGGGCAGACATGGTCCTTGGTAGGGAGTGGTTGCATAGCATAGGATCATTACTAAAGCATAGCTATGAGCACAACAGCTTGATGTTTGAATCCCATGGCGCACATGTGTTGTTGTAAGGAGAGAAGGATGTACCTTCTTCACCATTGATTTGTCCCGCTGAGCTTATGCAGCTCGTTTCTGATAATAAAATAGATCAAGTTTTCTATTGTTACTCACTGTTTCATTTTCTTTCTAACATTGAATCTGTTGAACATTCCTCAACGCCGCATGCTTCTCTCTCATCTCTTCCACCAATGGCTAATTCCAAACAAGTAAACGTTGCTATTGAGCTACAGAAATTATTAAAGGAATTTCAAAACGTTTTTCCTAATGACTTTCCACTAGGATTACCGCCGACACGATTGGTGCAACATCGCATCGATGTGGCTACTCTCTATAGCTTAACATATATCCAACGACCCAAGCCACACAGAATCACACACACATACACACCTTATGCCGACCTTCACAATACAGACCGCCTCGAGCAATCACCGGGTATACACATGAGCACATGAGCACTTCAGTACAAGAAACCCACCAACAAACCATCGTATCCCGACACCACTGGATCCCAATCTATAAATGCACTCACACATGGAGGAGAAACACGTCTCGATCACACATACAAGTTGCTCGCACAATATCTCTACTTCCCTCTCTGCTCATAGACACACAATCCCGGAGCCACCGCTACCACGGGCATACGGCAGAGAACACAAGGCAGATAATATTGACAGAAAACTCGACAAAAAAAAACACAATCAACTACGTATCACATCAACCCGATCAACACAAGGATGGCAAGTTCGATAATTGTCGACTTCGTAGCATAATGCTTTAGGCAGTTTGATCCTCTCCTCATTGGCGATCTCTTTCCAAGCTTTCTCAGAGTGGTGTTGCTGGCGGTCCTTCTCTTCTACTCACGATCGAACTCCCTTTTCGCTTGAGGCCGCCCACTTGTCCTTGGCGGCACCTTCTCCTTTCGACGGCTCTGCATCGCCTCCATCCTTCACCTCCCTTGCTGTCCTGGCGACCCTCCTCTAGCTTACTATGGCCACCCCACCATTGGCAGCCCTCCTTGTAAGCTGTGCCTGCTCCACGAGCTGGCCCCCGTCCTGGATAACGGGCTGCCTCACCTCCTGTTCAAGGCATGTCATCCCCCACCTTTCGAACTCCCTCCTGCAACCAGTTGACCGCCCCTATTCCTTCAAGCAGCCCGCCACTGGCCGCTCTCTAGTGACCCCGTCACCTACTCTGTCTCCATCACCTGGCGGTCCCTCACGGGCCACCCTCAGCGTGCATGGCCAAGCCTCTTGGTGGCATCCCTCTTGCTTCTGGCCTCTTCTCTCTGCAATCGGCCAGTTTTTTCCTCTTGGCCTCCCCTTGACTGCCCTCGCTCTACGCTTGCACTGCAACTCCAAGGCGCCCATGCACCAACACACAGATGGCGCACTTGCCTTTCCTGCTCTCGTTACCTGCAGCCTGCTTTCGTTATTTTTTTAGCATGACAAGCTTTAAAAGAAACTTATCTTGCGACTTAGCGGCCATTCCCACCGGATGCCGAGCACCGCCAAAAGCTGTGAAACTTTTACCATCATTTGGAGACGACCCGGCTTTTACGGCCGTAAAACGATAACCAGTGGCCTTATAGAACCAAACCATCTCTTTGATATTCGTAGATACTGCCGCTACAAGCATTGGATGCTTCGACTCTCAGTGTAATCATGGTAGATGGCCTCGTCCTAGCTTTAACGTGAAATGGATCTGCAAAAACCTTCAATTGACAAGACAATGGTCGAGCCATAGAGGAGCTGAAGACCGTGTTCATACATCTGCAAGCACTTCGACTATTAGTGACCAAAAACCAATACTTGACCTGTTAATTGCCACATCTGGCATACACATCATGATCAAGCTTGCCGTTAGCGGAATCTGGCATCGACTCCACCGCTTCGACTTGTATCTGCATGATTCCATAGCGAGGCTATAGCCATTATTCTGGACCGGCGTAACTTAGCTGTACCATCATTATCCAACCCCTCGTTGAGAATTCATGCTCAACCATAGCATTATTTAGGTAAAGTTAGGATTGCATAATAAGAAGTTGATAGATAGTATGAATATGAAGCAGTAGATAGAGAGAGAGAGATTCATTGCCTGCCATCGTAAAACCCGCGTGGGTCAAATGGAAAGCCATAAACTCTCCCAATTGTAATGAAGCTTCCGCTAGGATAAAAAATATAGCTTTGATCATCATCATGCGTCTGTAAAACATAGGCAAGTATTCCTTGCTTTGCACTTGTAACTTTGTCAGCCAACAAGTCTTGTAGGCCTTCATAGAACCACCCTTCAAAAAGTTGTATACATGGACTGGCAAACATTGGCAAAACCTCATCTGTAGGCTCTTCAAGCAGTACTGGAGCAGGCACACAGCCTCGCATGTCCTGTATCCTTGCCATAGCTTTAGCAATCAAAACCTGCGACTCGTCATTTACATCAACCACTGGATCATTGAACCCCCAGTTTGATTCATTGAAGCACTCTTCTTCAGTCAACATGGCCTTACCATCACAAGGCAAGAGAGAGGGTTTCCCAACCTCTTGGTGTGCAGAAAATGTCTCTTCACCTGCAATATGTTCCGCTTTGACCACCTTATCAACATGCATAACATCATATGTCTCATACCTTGAGAAAGAAGACCCCGTTTCCCATGTGCTGTCCATATCCAAGGCACTGCTATAGCTCGAATACATCTCGGCTTTCTCCACAAAACTCATCGGCTTTGGCACTTCAGCTATCTTCTCCACTGCTTGCTTTTCGGAAGTCACTTGGTCAAGCAAGTCAGGCGGTACTTGGTAGACTCCTCTCTGCAGTTGCTGAGACCTCATAGGTCCACACAATATCGTCTCTACTCTCTCATCATCCGCTGCTACCACATGTGCATCAACAAAGGGGCGGATTACCTGAAGTTCTTCCCCAACAATTGGCCTTGGCACCAATGGACTCGCCAGAACCTGCTTTGCCTGTTGCTTCTTTAAAATCTTCCTTGTCCTGCTCTGCACATAGGCTACTGGCGCCTCCTCGTACGTGCATGGTCCATCCATCTCGACTTTATCTTGCACTTTTACATGCAAGCAATCCACAAACTTGGCCATCTTCAAAAAAATCTACATTCTCTACAGCAGTTACCTTAACCAACTTGATCTATATGGCCTTGAACTCCCACATGAATCCTCGGAAATCACCGTCAAGGATTTGCTTTAGGTTGTGCATCATTTGCTTCACTTCACTCCATTGCGTGTTGGCCACATATCGGCTTTGGAATTCCGCTTCCAATGTGATCCAATCCTGTTTTTCTTCAGCCTACAAGCTCTCATACCATACCTTTGCTTTTCCACAAACCAAGAGCGGGAAAGCTTGGGCCACTCCCTCTTCTTTTGACAAGCCACTCTTCAGTAGGAAAAGGCCGTAGTCCTGTAGCCACACTTCTGCATCCTCAACACCTGTAAAAGTCGAAAAAGCCGACCATGCCATTTTTGTTAGACCCTGCTCTTCAAACCGCGACACCGTCTTCGACTTCACCAAGGAGAAATCTGTAGATCCTCAGTGGGGGCACCACTGATGGGATGCGGGAAATGGAAACACACAGAGTACACAAACTAGATGCCTCTCTATAGCCCAGCAGATATCCAACACCCCAAGCCAAACAGAATCACACACACATGCACACCTTTTGCTGACCTTCACAATACAGACCGCCTTCGAGAAATCACCGGGTATACACATTCACACATGAGCACTTCAGTACAAGAAACCCACCAACAAACCATCGTATCCTGACACCACTGGATGATTACAACTCCCCAATCTGTAAATGCACTCACACATGGAGGCGACACACGCCTCGATCACACATACAAGTTGCTCGCACAATATCTCTACCTCCCTCTCTGCTCACAGACACACAATCCCGAAGCCACCGCTACAATGGGCATACGGCAAAGAGCACGAGACAGATAATATTGACAGAAAACTCGACAAAAAAAAACACAATCAACTATGTATCACAACAAGCCGATCAACACAAGGATGGCGACTTCGATAATTGCCAACTTCGTAGCATAATGCTTCAGGCAGTTTGATCCTCTCCTCACTGGCGATCTCTTTCCAAGCTTTCTCACAGCAGTGTTACTGGCGGTCCTTCTCTTCTACTCACGACCGAGCTCCCTTTTCGCTTGAGCCCGCCCACTTGTCCTTGGCGGCACCTTCTCCTTTCATCCTTGATGGCTCTGCATAGCCTCCATCCTTCACCTCCCTCGCTGTCCTGGCGACCCTCCACTAGCTTAGTATGGCCACCCCACCATTGGCAGCCCTCCTTGTAAGTTGTGCCTGCTCCACAAGCAGCTGGACCCCCTCCTGGATAACGGGCTGCCTCACCTCTTCTTCAAGGCATGTCAGCCCCGACCTTTTGAACTCCCTCCTGCAACCAGTTGGCCACCGCTATTCCTTCAAGTAGCCCGCCACTGGCCGCTCTCTAGTGACCCCGTCACCTGCTCTGTCTCCACCACCTGGAGGTCCTCTTCCTTTGATGGGCTGCAGCCCTGGAGGTCCCTCATGGCCAAGCCTCTTGGTGGCATCCCTCTTGCTTCTGGCCCCTTCTCTTTGCAACTGGCTAGTTTTTTCCTCTTGGCCTCCCCTTGACTGCCCTCGCTCTACTCTTGCACTGCAAGTCCAAGGCGGCCATGCACCAACACACAGATGGCGCACTTGCCTTTGCTGGATCTCGTTACCTACAGCCTGCTTTCATTTTTTTTAAAAAAAAAGCATGACAAGCTTTAAAAAAAACTTATCTTGCGACTTAGCGGCCATTCCCACTGTGTCGAGCACCACCAAAAGCTGTGAAACATTTACCATCATTTGGAGACGACCCGGCTTTTACGACCGCAAGAAGATAACCATTGGCCTTATAGAACCAAACCATCTCTTTGATATTTGTAGATACTACCGCTACAAGCATTGGATGCTTTGATCCTCAATGTAAGCATGGTAGATGGCCTCGTCCGAGCTTTAACATGAAATGGATTTGCAAAAACCTTCAATTGACAAGCCAATGGTCGAACCATAGAGGAGCTGAAGACCAGTTCATACATCTGCAAGCACTTCGACCATTAGTGACCAAAAACCAATACTTGACCTACTAATTGCCGCATCTGGCATACACATCATGATCAAGCTTGTCGTTATCGGCATCTCGCATCGACTCCAACGCTTCGACATGTATCTGCATGATTCCATAGCCAGGCTATAGCCATTATTCTGGACCGACATAACTCCGCTGTACCAATGGATCAACTAAAAGGCAAAGGCAAAGCTTTTTAGTGGGGATCCACTCAACATCACAATTTTGATACGCTCAAGGATGCATTAGCTACAACTCCTATACTAGTTATTGTAGATCCTTTGAAACCATTCGTTTTGGAAACGGATGCCAGTGATTGTGCTATTGGAGCAATCCTGTTACAAGATGGACAACCAATTGCATTTGAAAGAAAGAAGCTTGATGCAGCTCAACAGAACTAATCTACTTATGAGCGTGAACTCTATGCAATAGTGTCTGCTTTAAAAACATGGTGGCATTATCTGTATGGTGCTCAGTTTGAGATTGTGTTTGACCATGAACGCATCAAATAGTTTACACAACAAACAAATTTGAAGGGTTGGAAAGCCAGGTAGACCAAGATTTCTTCAGGAATATGATGCCAAGCTCAGGTATCATAAAGGTCGATACAATGTGGTGGCTGACGCTCTAAGTCGTATACCGGAGATCAATTCTCTCTTATTCACGGAACTTCGTAGTGAGTTTTTGGATTCTCTCAAAGGAAAATATGAGCATGATGAAGCATATTCCAAAGTGTGGAGCCATGTACAAATGAGGGATCCTTCTCACTTGAATGATAGTAATGTTACGTAAACCTCCACACCTAGTTCTCCTCTATCGAGTGATGAACTACAGTGATGGAAGCATTTCACCATCGATAATGGGTACCTACTCCATAAGGGAAGAGTTTGTGTACCGAAGGACACAGACATTCGACGCCAAATTCTTTATGAATGTCATGATAGTCCAAGTGCAGGGCACCTGGGTATTAGAAAAACTTATGCTCTCATACGATGATAGTTTTACTGGCCATGTATACATGGCTTTGTTCAAGCTTATATCTTGCATTGCCAAAAATGTCAAGTTAACAAATCAGAGCGCCTAAAATCAGGAGGACTCTTACATCCTTTGGAGATTCCCAACAGAAAATGGAAAAGCATCTCTATGGACTTTATTGTGGGTTTACCAACCACTGTACGAGGTCATTACTTGGTATGGGTGGTCGTAGACCGGTTGACTAAATTATGTAAGTTTACTCCAACCCCCGGGGCGGTCACTTTTTAGAATGTGTATGCTATCAGGTGAGTTAACCTGAGAGGATTATTAAAAGATCAAAATGTATACATACAGACGGAGGTGGGGGTTTTTTAAATAGGCACGTAGTGTAAATATAGTATGTATATTGAGGTATTATTAATAACCTCTTGAACGCACGTGATATAGGAAGCTTTTGATAAGTGACCGCCCCGCGCTCCAACCAAATCAACGGTTGAGACACCAGAACTAGCCAAGCTATTTGTGGACAATTTATACAAATTGTATGGTTTTCCAAGTAACATTGTCAGTGACCGTGATCCCAAGTTTAACAGTCACTTCTGGAGGGCTGTGTTTAAACGATTGGGTACACAACTGAACCTCAGTATAGCCGATCATCCAAAAACAAATGGTCAGATTGAACGAGTTAACCAAGTGCTAGAGGATATGCTAATAGCATACGTCAGCAAAAACCAGTCGGACTGGGAGGAATACTTACCTATTCTCGAGTTTGCCTACACCAGTGCTAAGCATGTCACAACTAGATTTAGTCCTTTCATGCTCATGTATGGGTTTCAACCTAGGTCACTTGTTACGGTGAGGTTGGCAACCGAAAAGCTCTAAAAGATTAAGGATTTTCTCCAAACCCACATGGATATGCTGAAACTCGCTTGTCAAAATGTCTGACAAGCACAAGATCGGTATAAGAAGTATGCTAATGAGAAACGTCGGCAAGTTACCTTCGAGGAAGGGGAGGAAGTATTTTTACGTGTGCCAGAACATTCAGAAATTCTGAAAACTGGGCTAACACCTAAATTATCTCCCCGATATTGTGGACCTTTCAAAATACTCAATCGAGTAGGTGATCGTGCCTACAAATTATTGCTACTTGCACATTCTCGTATTCATCCGGTGTTTCATGTAAGCTGTTTACGTAAAGCGGTTACATGGGGACGACAATGTCATTGACCAACAGACTTTGGTTGATTTCATTGAACCTCCTACCTTACCGCATGAACCTGAATGTGTTCTCAATTATCAGGAGTTGCGTACACGTCATCATGTACGTCAACAAGCCTTAATCAAGTGGAAAGACTGACCTGAGGAAGGTGCCACTTGGGAAAACATTAGTGTTATTAAGAAGAAGTTTCCCACTTTTGTTTTCGAGGATAAAACTCTTCTTAAGGGGGGAGTAATGTCAGGACACCGGCAAGGCTGAACTAGACAAGGGCAAGGCCGGGGCTAGGTAGTGTGGAAAGGGAGTCCAACTAGGGCAAAGGGCCAGGGCCATGCTATATAGTGGGTGGTTGGGTGGTGGACTCCTAGGTTCTAGTTCCCCTTGTCTAACACCTTGTGCAGAATGTTCTTGATGCCTTGCGAGATTCTTACCAGACTTTTACCAGTACTTGGAGACTTATGACCCAAGGAAATCCTGAAGTTGTCAAGTTTGATGCATTATGCACATTGCTGTTGCAAGAGTCACTTTCCAAGAAAAAAAAAGGAGTAGAGAGCGTGTAATTTAACAGGCCTTTATTACTGCTCAAAGAAAAGGTGGTAACAATAATGTAGCCACTTGTCATGGTTCTTCTAGGAGTGGAAAATCACATGTTCCTAATGCTTCTGTTGGCCATAATTTGTTTGGAAATTTTGGTGATAAGGGGAAAAAGAATATGATTTGACATTATTTTAAAGCTAATGATCACTTGATCATTATTTTAAAGCTAATGATCACTTGATCAAGTAGTGTAGTCCTAAGTTGAAGGCCAAAGAGGTTGGTTCCACTACTAATACTAGTTCCACTACAAATACAACTATTGTTGAGTCTTCCATGATTGTGATGTTGATGTAGAATGGGTTTTTAGTACAGAGTACACTTATAATCATGATGTCCATGATGCATGCATGTCAGTTGCTGCAAATTCACATATTTGGTATTTTGACAGTGGTGCTACAAAGCACATTACCTCACATCATGATTTGTTCACCTCTCTTGAGTTTGTCCCTCATGGGACTTCAGTTACGTGTGCCAACCATGCCTCTTATCCAGTTCAGGGAGTTGGAAAGATTGTTCTTACTAATGCGAATGGTAGTTCTTTCACACTTGTTGATGCATTGTATGTACCTGGGATCAATAAGAATATTTTTTTTGTATATGCACTTGCTAGACTTGGAGTTTTAGTCAAGTGTATCAATGCCAGATGTACATCACATGATCTCCATTTTGGTGATGAAATTGTTGCATCTAGCATTTTATGCTGTGGGCTGTATAATCTCACTTTGTATGACAAGTGTGGGCAGAATTTTTCAAATGCAGCTGTGGATTCTAAGACTATTTTAGATGCAAAACTTTGGCATGCATGTTTTGGACATCTGAATTTTACCAATTCCCTACATTTTCAAAAATTTGATATGGTTGCTTCTTTACCGCCTCTTGAAGCACCTGTCAAACATTTTTATGACGGCTGTATTTTGGGTAAAATGCAACATTTGAAGTTTCCAAAGGATGGTTTAGTTAGGGCCACATGTAGGTTGTAGCTTATGCATAGTGATGTTTGTGGGATCATACAAACTTCGTCCTCGGGAGATTACCTTTGATTCACGACTTCCATTGATGATTACTCCATGCATACATGGGTATATCCACTTAGAGCAAAGTCTGAAGTATTTATGTGCTTCAAACAATTTTTGGCTATGGTTGAAAATGTCTTTAAATGTACTATGGGCACCCTTTGTTTCGATCGACGGGAGAAAGTATGTCTCATGAATTCAATGCATTTATGGCTAGCTGTGGGATAAAACACCAATGTACAGTGCCTTATACACCTCAAAAAAATGGAGTTACTAAGAGGAAAAATGGGCCACTTATAAAAATGGCACAATGTATGGTCAAAAGTCAAGTTTTGCTGCATTTGTTTTCGCTTGGGGCCATCATGTGTGCCACTTATGTACTTAGCAAGTGTCATATAAACGCTTTGCAGTCTATCACTCCATATGATAGAAAGCCTTCTATTGAGTGCATGCGTGTTTTTTGATGTTTGGCATATGCTTTGGTGCCACAACATCGTAGAAAATTGGATGATAAGGTTGTCAAATGTATTTTTGAAGGTTATAGTGTTCAAAGAAAAGGTTACATGTTCTATCATCCACAAATACAATGTATCTTGGTCTCATGGGATGTTGTATTTGTGGAAGATTCTGTTCAGCCCTTGTTGTCATGTACTAAAGACAATAATGTCAGCTCATAGGACATTTATGACACATTGTTGCCTCTTTTTAGTGGTGGAAGTTCAAATGTAATTCCAATGAGGCAAATGTACAACCTATGGGGGTTTCTAAAAATGTTACAGATAAGCCAATTACTAATGCAAATGTACATGACGTACTTGATGAGGAAAGGACTGAGAATGAGCAGGCTAGAGGTATGCCTAAATGGTTGGTGCATACTTTTCATGATAGTAAATTGGATGCACCTTTGTCTAGTCATACTCATTCAGGTCCTCGCCATGCATCAGATTATTATGCTTTGGCTGTGTCTAGCTTACATGATGTTGAGAAACCTCTGTCTTTTGATGAAGCATAAAATTCAAAAAATTGGATGGTTGCCATGCAATCAGAATATGATTCATTTATAGAAAATTCCACATAGACTTTATGTGATTTGCCTCCTGGAAAAAAGGCCATTCGTATGAAGTGGGTTTACAAGTTGAAATGCAACCCGGATGGTGAGATTGATTGCTACACGGGGCAGTCACTTATCAAAAGATCCCTATATCACGTGCGTTCAAGAGGTAATTAATAATACCCCAATATACATACTATACTTACACTGTGAGCCTATTTAAAAAACCCCCACCCCCCTCTAATGTATACATAAAAGTATACATTTTTATACATTTTGGTCTTTTAATAATCCTCTCCGGTTAAATCACGTGATATCATACACATTCTAAAAAGTGACCGCCCCGTGGATTACTATAAGGCTCAACTTGTTTCAAAAGGTTATGCACAACAAAAAGGGATAGATTATGAAGAGACTTTTTCTCCCATTTGTCATATGACTACTGTGCATTTTCTATGTGCATTGACAACTCATTTTGGTTGGGATGTACATGAATCAGACATTGTTACTGCTTTCTTCAATGGTGACATATTTGAGGAAGTTTATGTAACATAGCCTCACAGTTTTCTCAAGAAAGGACAAGAAGATAAAGTGTGCAGATGTAAGAAATCTTTGTATGGGTTGAAAAAATATCCTTGTGCTTGGTATGAGAATGCTGATACTCATTTGGTTAAACGGGGCTTTCGTAACAGTCCAATAGAAAACACATTGTATGTAAAGTGTGAGGTTGATGTACTTCTGATTGTGGTTCTTTATGTGGATGATTTGCTGTTCATTGGACCAAATGAGAGACATACTGCTGAATTTGAGGCTGATTTGAATGCTACTTTCAAGATGAAAAATTTGGGGTGCCTTGTCTTATAAAAGTTACATAGAGACATTACTATGTAAGTTTGGACTCGAGCATTGCAAACCTATTGCCACTATTATGGAAATAGGTTTGAAATTAAGTCTTAATGATGCTGGTGATCATGTAGATGTCACCCTTTAACAAATTTATGGTGGATGACTTATTTATGTATGCAACACAAGGCTAGATATTCAGTTTGCAATCTCACAGGTCAGCAGAGTTATGCATAGCCCAGGGTCTAAGCATTGGCATAATGTCAAGATAAATTTTTTCTACTTGATTAACACTTTACATCTTGGCCTCTTTTATCCCAAGGGGGGATCATTATTGCTAGACTTACATGCTTTTTCAGACTCAGACTGGGCTGGTTTTTTTGACACGCGAGTGTCCACAAGTGGTTTTGGTTTCATGCTTTGCAGTTCATGTATCTCATGTTTGAGCAAGAAGAAACCTATTTTGGCCACTTCTAGCTATGAGACTAAGTATAAGAGAGTCTTCACAGCTACTGTTTTTGAGTGTGTATGGCTCAGATGCCTTATGGCTGATTTGGGTGTTGGACATGACACTATCAAAACTATCTACATTGACATTCAGAGCACATTGGCAGTTGCGAAGAACCTAGTTTTTCATGCTTTCACAAAGCACATTGAGGTGCATTACCACTATGTTAGGGAGAGGTTCTCAACAGGAGAGATCAACTTGGCTTATGTGCCAACACATGACAACCTTGCAAATATTTTCACAAAGGCATTGTCTCGTGAGAAGTTAGAATCTTTTTGTAGAGCTTTGGTCTTACTCCCCTTTGTGGAATGATCATGTCCTTAGGGCATGGCACTTTGTTTTACTCTATGTGCCAATTCTTGTTCACTGCATCACTCCCAAGGGGGATTTGTTACCATATACACATGGTAGTGATATGTGTGAACACATTTGTTACCATATACATGTGGTAGTGATGTGTGTGAACACATTTAGGATCGTCATGCCATTTTTTCCCTCACTAGTATTACCATATACATGTGGTAGTGATGTGTGTGAACACACTTAGGACCACCGAGGCATTTTTTCCCTCACTAGGAGATTTTCCCCCCGTGCATTGTATATACGACCATCACTCTAGGGCCAAATTATCTTTCCATTGCACACTAATGAGTACACTCTCTGTTGTGTGCCTTGAGCTTCCTTTGTCTTCTCCAAGCTGTGTGTGCTTTCCTACAACCCTAATTCCAACAATTGGTATCAGAGCAGGTTGCATCCTCTCGGGCTTAGTTGCCACTTGCTCCAGCACATGCTTGCTCACTTTCTCTGATTTCTGTGAGCTTTGGCGAGTGTTTGTAGGTCAAAAAAAATTGAGAGAACTCGTGGAGCTCAGTTTGCTCAGATTTCTGATTCATGCAAGCTATTTCGTCATTTTGCGCAAAACTTTTCTTAGTGTCGTTTTTTGCATAATAATTTCCTTACAGTCTTCTACGGTTTGTGCTATATAGCACGTGTTGTTCCCACTTTGTTTCATCTCTTTTAGGGTAGTTTTCACATCAGGTGCATGCATTCATCATGGCCGACAACAACACAAATGTGCTCAAGATGTTTGCTGCTGAGGACAGATTGGATGGGAACAATTACCCTATGTGGGCTTACATGATGCAACATGTTCTTGTGTCAAAGGGTGTCTAGAATATTGTGCAGGGTATTGATGTATGTCCTGGTTTTGATGATGTAGGCGATGTTGAGGATGTTGCAGGTCTTGTTGCTGCTAGAGTTGTTTTTCCTACAGCATAACAAGCTCGTCGGGGTGTTAACGATGCGCAAGATCATGCATTGATTATGGGAAGCGCACTATTACTCCTCACATTCGTTCAACAAAATCTACAAAACAGGCTTGCTATATTTTGGTTGGTCTTTATGCAAGTCGCAATGAGGCAAAAATCGCATTGTTGCGTAAAGAGCTGGAGTCGAAGATTATGCATGAGTCGGGATTTCATTGACATAATCACAATCCTGTGATTATGTTAATTGTTGAGATGTCGAGCTCTACACCTTGAGCTGGCATCCACTACGGGTCTTGGCCGCTTACGGCATTTACTCACTGGCGCGTTAGGTGACCGACACGGAGGATCTCTGCCAGTGATTCTACAGCTGGACTACACTTATAGTGCCAGCCTAGTACGCTTCTAGCGAGTTCACACTTAGTGACCGCATGTACATATGTGCTACTTTTCAGCTTTAGCACTTAGTCATTTTTGTACTCTCTTTTCTGTGAAGAAGAAGAAGAAGCTTTCCATCTCTGTGTGCTTTGTGCTTGTCTTGTGTAGCTCTCTTGCATCCTCATTCTTTACATGGTATCAGAGCCTGGTGCAGGCAAGAGAGCCTAAGAGAGCAAGAGCATCACAATCCCTTCGTTCGCAATCCACGACCAGATGCCGAGTTTCTCACAAGTTTCTGAACAGGTCTCCAAAGTGCAGTATACAGAGATTTACTGTACAAGTACAGTGGTTGCATGTACGCTTGATTGTGGACACTCGTTGAGTGTAGAAAGCGTTACAGGAACCACGATAGCAGGTTCAGCAGATTTGCAGGTTTTTGCAGATTGCAGCTATTTTGTCTTAGTGCTTCAAGATGTCTGACGGTTTCAGTCAGATTGTTACTGAGAAGCTTGAGAAAAATAACTACCCTGCATGGAAGTTCAGAATAACAAATTTCCTAAAAGGAAAAGGTTATTGGGACTATGTAGAAGGAGACAATGAAAAGGAACCAGAGATTCCCGAGGCAAATGCTACATCAGAACAAAGGAAAGCTTTGAGGGACTGGCAACAAGGCCAGAGCAAAGTGATGTATTGGCTTTCTATGAGCATCACAGATGGCATGATAGGCTATCTACAGGATGCTGAAACCCCCGCCATTGCATGGAGAAACTTAGGCAGAGTGTTCGAGGTGAACACCAAGGCAAGGAAGCTTCAACTAAAGTCGGAGCTAAATCAGGTTAAGAGGAACAACCTCTCAATCAATGATTATGCCTTGAAGATCAAGAGTATCATTGAGGCTCTTGGATCTATTAAAGTCTCAGTGGAAGATGATGACATTGTCCGTGCATGCTTGGATGGTCTAGGAGATGAGTATGTACATTTCAGGTCTTCCATGAATACAAGAGACGACATCCCCGTGTTCCAAGATTTGATTTCTATGCTTATTCTTGAGGAGAAGAACCTTGACACATCTTCTTCTCATGGCAAAAATAATTCTGAACAGGCCTTCTATTCTAACTCCAACAGAGGTAGAGGTAGAGGTCGTGGTCGAGGCCCAAGGGGTTGCAGGGGCCAATTTCTGGAAGGTCAATCAAATCAAAACAATACAGGTGGTAGTGGAAACCAGTCTCAAGGCAGGGGGAGTCAAAGAGGTCGTGGTGCAGGATCAAGCAGGCAGCAACATACTCCAGATAGTAGAGAATGTTGGACTTGTGGTGAAAGAGGTCACATGTCACGTGACTGTCCAAAGGGAAAAGCAAGTAGAAAGAGAGAACAGGGCAACTATGCATCTACTAGCAGAGATGCAGATGACAGCAAAAACGAGCGCATGTTTGTTATGCAGCATGTAATGAATACAATGACTGCAGAGAATTCCACCCAAGATGATGTTTGGTATGTGGATTCAGGTGCCTCTAATCACATGACGTCTCGTGGAGAGTGGTTTAGAGATATGCGCAAACCAGATGTGTCAGGCTATGTGCAGACAGGAGATGACACAGCTCACCCCATTGCTCATGTAGGGGACATACCTCTAAATACGAAGAGTGGGAAATCAAAGTACTTAGCAGATGTACTTCATGTCCCAAACATTACAAAGAATCTTGTTTCTGTTGGACAAATGGTTGAGCAGGGTTTGCAGGTTCGCTTCAATCCAAATGGCTGTTATGTAGAAGATTTCCAGAATGGCTGTAAGCTGATCACAGAGGGCAAATGTGTGGGCAGAATGTTTACGCTGAATGTAGACATGCCTGAGGTAAAAGCTGCATGCAATCAAAACAGATTGTAAAAGGTTTGCCCAAATTCAAGGTGGATGGTATGCATAAAGTGTGTGCAGCATGCTAGTTTGGAAAACAGTCAAAGGGCTCATTTCCACATGAGCGCAATGTATGTAAAAAGCCACTTGAGGTGGTGCACACAGATGTTTGGGGTCCAACCGATACTGCAAGTATACATGGTTTCAGGTATTATGTCTCTTTCATTGATGACCATACAAGGAAAGTATGGGTCTACTTCATGCGTAACAAAAGTGAAGTGTTTGGTCACTTTCAAGACTTCAAAGTCATGATTGAGAAGGAGACAGATATGCAAATCAAGACATTGAGGTCAGATGGAGGGGGAGAGTACTTCTCCAATGATTTTTCATATTTTCTGCGAATGCATGGTATACACAGGCAGTTTACATGCAGATATACTCCACAGTAGAATGGGGTCGCAGAAAGGAAAAACAGGCACATTGCAGAGGTTGCACGTGCATTGATGAATGAGAAGAACATGCCTCATCATTTCTGGGCTGAAGCTGTAAATACAGGTGTGTACATTATGAACAGGACACCTACAGCTGCGGTGCATGATGTAACACCTGAGGAAAAGTTTACAGGTACAAAGCCTGATTTGGCACACTTGAAAGTGTTTGGCTGCATAGCTTACGTGCATGTACCAGATGAGTTGCGTAGGAAATTGGATCCTAAAGCAGAGAAATGTATTCTTGTGGGATATTCTCTTGAACAAAAGGGGTACAGGTGCTACAATCCTACTACACGAGAATTACGAGTGAGCCGAGATGTAGTCTTTGATGAGATGAGCAGCTGGTACAGCAATGCACATGGCACTATTGGGGCTGATGTAAAAGATGATGTGGTTGTACAAAATGTGAGGCCACAGTCACAGGTTTTGAGTGGGTGACCACAAGAGTCCTCTTCTTGTGGCTCTGTTGAGAAACCATGGAATGGTAGACTACGTACGCAGGTTACTCCACCAACAGGTACAGGGAATGTATCACGAAAAGGAAAGGAAAAGGTTGATGAACCTCCCTTTATGGTTGATGCATCATCAGGTTTTTCACATGTAGACATGGATTCAGATGGTTCTGAACAAAGTCTTGATGAGGAATTTGGAATTCCGGCTGTCAGGACACCTGGTGTAAGGAAAGTACAAGAAGATGCTAGAGGGAAAAGGAGTGACCCAGGACCGCGCAGATCTAATAGAGTCAGAAATCCAGTTCAGAAATTGACTTATGATGGGTATCTAGCGCATCACCAAGCCTACATGGCTAAGGTGATACAGGATGTGGAGCCCACATGTTTTGAGGATGCAGTTGGAAATGTGCATTGGGATGATGCAATGAATGAAGAGATGGATGCATTGGAAGCAAATGACACATGGGAGTTGGTGCCATTGCCAAGTGGCAAGAAAGCTATTGGCTGTAAATGGGTGTATAGAACCAAGCATAAGGCTGATGGTAACATTGAGCGTCACAAGGCAAGGTCGCAAAGGGTTATGCACAGACGTATGGCATAGACTATGAGGAGACCTTTGCTCCAGTGGCAAAGATGACGACAGTGAGAGCTGTCATAGCAGTGGCTGCATCTAGAGGATGGATTATGCATCAAATGGATGTAAAGAATGCCTTCTTGAATGGTGAGTTGCAAGATGAAGTGTATATGGATCAGCCACCTGGTTATGTCGATCCAGGTTACCCAGATTATGTATGCAGACTTCTCAAAGCTTTGTATGGTTTGAAGCAGGGCTCTAGAGCATGGTATGACAGGATTGCCAAGTATCTTGTCAGTATTGGTTTTAGGAGAGCTCATGCTGATCATTCACTCTATGTACATGAGAGTGATGTGGGGATTGTGGTCATTACCATATATGTAGATGACCTTATTATTGTTGGTGACAATGCTATGGAGATTGACCATGTGAAGGGTCTTCTCAAACAGGAGTTTGAAATGAAAGATTTAGGCGAGTTGCGCTACTTTCTTGGCATTGAAGTGATCAGGACTCCAGAGGGTGTATGGCTATCACAGAGATAGTATGCTTTGGACATGTTGTCAAAGTATGGTATGGCTGATTGTAAGCCAATTTCTATTCCCTTGGATGTGAATGCAAAGTTGAGTGCAGAGAAGGGTGATGTTGTTGAGGATGTCAACATGTACAGGAAGATTGTGGGTAGTCTAATCTACTTGACTATCACGAGGCCAGACTTCAGCTACACAGTAGGCTTGGAGAGTCAGTTCATGCAACTTCCGAGGAAGCCACATTTGGATGGAGTACGACGCACACTTAGGTAGGTGCAAGGTACTCTTGACTACGCATTGTTCTATGCAGCAGATGCACCATTAGCATTGTATGGGTATACAGATGCAGATTGGGCAGGTAGCATTGTTGATAGGAGATCTACGAGTGGCTTCATGTTCTCTTTTGGGAGTGCTGCTGTTACTTGGAGCAGCAAAAAGCAGCCTACGGTTGCTTTATCGAGCACAGAGGCCGAGTACAGAGGTGCAGCAGTTGCGGCGTGCGAGGTAGCTTGGCTACGCACATTACTTGAGGACTTGGGAGTGCAGGTGGACCAACAGATTTTCATCCATTGTGACAACCTCAGCAGCATGCAGTTGGCTAGGAGCCGAGTGTTCCATGCCAAGACCAAACACATAGAGGTCCATTACCACTACGTTCGAGAGCGAGTGTTGGCGGGCGACATCGACTTGGTCTACGTCAGCACAGAGGAGCAGATAGAGGATATCTTTACCAAGGCCCTCGGAGCTGAGAAGCTTCGACGTTTCCGGACTATGCTTGGACTCTGCGACATGCAGAGCTCGAGGGGGAGTGTTGAGATGTCGAGCTCTACACCTTGAGCTGGCATCCACTACGGGTCTTGGCCGCTTATGGCATTTACTCACTGGCGCGTTAGGTGACCGACACGGAGGATCTCTGCCAGTGATTCTACAGCTGGACTACACTTATAGTGCCAGCCTAGTACGCTTCTAGCGAGTTCACACTTAGTGACCGCATGTACATATGTGCTACTTTTCAGCTTTAGCACTTAGTCATTTTTGTACTCTCTTTTCTGTGAAGAAGAAGAAGAAGCTTTCCATCTCTGTGTGCTTTGTGCTTGTCTTGTGTAGCTCTCTTGCATCCTCATTCTTTACATTAATAACTTTAGTAATTACAAAAGAAAACCACATGATCACAATAATTGTTAACATGAATTTGATTATGACCTACAAAAACCCATAGAGCCAGTTAGCCCGCCGAACTTTTCTTTTTTCCTTGGGGATCCCGCCGGGAAAATAAAAGAGCCTAGTGAGCCCGTCGAGCAAAAGTAAACGCGCGATGAGCCCGTCGGGAAAATAAAAAATCCCAGTGGGAGTAATTATTTATAGTAAACAACGTGCTTACCGAGTGCCGGGTATAGTCATCTCCTTGTGAATTGGCCTAAGGTTACAGAGCCATAGGTCCTTTTTTTGGGCCGAACGTGATTCTTAATTCGGTAACCACTTCTAAAATTTTTAAATTCCTTTACCGAACATAAAGGTACAAAACCAAAACAATTAAAAATTTGGAGAGTCATGCTCATTGCAATGAATCCATTGGTCCAAATGAGGGTTGTAATTGGTTTTAGAAGATGAGCATATGTAAGACGAGTCGATAGTCGAGGGTTGAATGTCTTGTACTAGTGTACTAAACATATAGAAATCGTTGAAGTCTTGCACTTTTCACCATCATATATTTGAGCTGATATACATTGTCAATGCACAATATAAGAGCTATAATCCTTAATTGGGTGAAAATAGCTTTTATATATTGAATTGCTTGCATAAGGGGGCTACAATCCTTCATTGGGTACAAGTAGTCCTCAATTGTGTGATTATATTGAAGGTTTATCTGCGTTAGTTCATGCATTGGTTTATATAGAGAGTGCATTATGTATTATGAAAGATTATTAGTGCATGAAATGACCAATCATATATTTTATTGCTTTCGTGCGTTTTTTGCAAACAACTGACATCGTTCAGTGTAGAAGTTGATTATTCTTTGTAGCATTTGAAATTAGATGTGTCTTATTGTTTGCAAATCAAAGTGGACATATAATTAATCATCAAAATAATAATTGCATTGAGAAGCTCATAGCATTGTTGTAGTTATTATGCTGTGCATAGAGTGCATTGCAATGTGTATGTTTGCTCACAACATAGGTGATTGATATGGGGATTGACTAGCGTGCATTGAAAATATCATATTGCGTAGTTTTGGTTACTTTTTATAGTGAATGGTTTGTTAATATATATTGAAAATAAGAAAATGTTTTAAAAACTGAACATCTAGTTCTTTTGTCTTCAGTCTAAATTTAAAAGAAATGGAGAAAAATGTGGGCACAAGTGGTACGAAGAAAGCCAAAGGATGAAAAAGCTCTTGGCAAAGAGTGTAATTATGCTCACAACATATGCGGCCGATATATAGAGTGACAATGTAAATTTTATCTCACAAAAAAGTTAGGCGGTGCACCACGTATTAGGAACCATTTTTGGGTAGCGTTAAAAAGAAATGTAAGAAATATGAACATCCTCAGGAACCTGCAATTGCAAAGCTTGAGAGAAGAGATTGCCAAAAAGGATGGCAAGAGACAACAAATATATAGCTTTGTTATGGGTGCAAGTCAAGAGCAGATAGAGCCAAATATTAACTCCGTTAATCATGTGGTGGTGCCAACTAACCTTGGAGAACAGCCTGCACAGGGGGAGGAAATTTCAAGTAGCATTCCTTTTAAGCGTCACAATGAAGGTGGACTTGGTCAAATGCATAAAAAATCATTACATCAAAGCTTTTGAGTACAATCTCAAGAAGAAGCATAAACTACACTTGCCAAAGCAATATTCTTCACTAGAAGTGCTCTGGTCATGGTAGACAACAATCATTGGAAGGCTGCTTGGAAGAAAATCGATCAGTTTGGACCAGGATTTTCAGCTCCTTATCACACGATACGAAATGTTTTCTTGGACAAATGTTACAGCGAAGTCAAAGAGGGTATTGGCAAAATAATACTTGGAAATATTTTGCTTTCAGGATGCACAATTTTGAGTGATGGCTGGTCAAATGTTCAAAGAAGACTGTTGATCAATGTAATGCTGGTTTGTCTAAGGGGAGAAACATTTATAAAGACAATTAATAGTTCTGGTGCAATTAAAAGTGGAAAATACATTTTTAAGGTCTTGATTAATATAATTAGAGAAATTGGTGATGAACATTTTGTTCAAGTAGTCATGGACAACGCAAAGAATCATAAAAACACTAGTAAATTAATAAAGAAGTGCTTTCTATACATTTTTTCCAATGGTTGTAATACGCACAGCTTAAACTTAGTGTGGTGAAGGATTGGTACACTAGCGAAGTAACCACATGGTTTGCCAAAATAATTGACACAGTGCATCAAGCTGTGAAATTTATCTTGAAACAACAAAGAGTGCTCAATTTTTATAGAATACTCATTTCAGTGATGTTGAAACTTCCTGTTGAAACTCCATTTTACACGCATTTTTATACATTGGAATCACTTTTCCGCAATAAGTGCATTGTGATTGACACATTCAATTGTATGGCCTTTGATGAATGGTAGCTTGAACAAAAAGAAAAAGTGAAAGATAAAATTACATGTCTATGTGGCGACGTAAACAAGGCTGCTTAGTGGAGGAGTGTAATAGATGCATACCATGTAATGATGCCCCATTATGTTTAATATACGCAACCTTGATCAAAGGGCGCCAGATTTGGGCAAAGTGTGGATGACATGGTGGTCAGTCCAAAAGAGTCTTGAAAATCCCGAAGAGCTAAAAGAGTCTGTAGTAAAGAAGGAGTGGCAACTAACATTATCTTGCAAACAACAAAGAATTTTGGCCAAGTATTTTCATGCAAGGTGGAAGAGCGCTCATAGTCCACTCCATAGCGTGGCTTACATGCTCTATCTGGAGTATTGGAATTTAGATCTGATGTCCAATATAGAGGTGGCCAATGATTTTTATCAGGTGGTCAACACATTCTACTCCAACATTCAGGACCGAATTGATTGCATCAAAGAAAAGAGTGCGTTTAGATTAAAAGAAGGTCCTTTTGTGAATGATTTTTTGTTGGAATTAGGGTTCCAGAGAAACGCACACAGCTAGGAGAAAACGAAGGAAGCTAATTGCAGACAATAGAGAGTATGTTTCTTAGTGTGCAATGCAAAGATAGATAGCCCTAGAGTGATGAGCGTATATACAATGCAGGTGGGAAAAAACCTCTTAAAGAGGGAAAAAATGCCCCAGCGGTCCTAGTGTGTTCACACACATGACTACCACATGTGTATGGTAACAAATCCCCCCTAGAGTGATGCAATGAACAAGAGCTGGCACATGAGTAAAGGGAAGTGCCATGCCCTAAGGACATGATCAGTCCACAAAGGGGAGTAAGCCCAAAGCTTTGCGGAAAGCTTCAAGCTTCTCACGAGACAATGCCTTTGTGAAAAGATCTGCAAGGTTTTCCTGTGTTGGCACATAAGCCAAGCTGATCTCTCGTGCTGACAGTCTCTCCTTGACATAGTGGTAATGCACCTCATTGTGCTTTGTGTGAGCATGAAAAACTGGGTTCCTCGCAATTGCCAATGCGCTTTAACTGTCAGTGTAGATAGTGTTGGCAGTGTCCTGTCCAACACCCAAATAAGCCATAAGAGCGTCTGAGCCATACACACTCAACCATAGCTGTGAAGACTGCCCTGTACTCAACCTCACAACTCGAAGTGGCCACAATAGGTTGGTTCTTGATCAACCATGATATACATAAACTGTCAAGCATGAAACAAAAACCACTTGTGGACACTCGCGTGTCAAAACAACCAGCCCAATCTGAGTCCGAAAAAGAATGGAAGTCTGGCGGCAATGATCCCCCTTGGGATAAAACAAGCCAAGATGAAAAGTGCCACGAAGGTAGCGGAAAATTCTCTTGACAGCCTACCAAATTCTTAGACCCTGGGCTATGCATAAATCTACTGACCTGTGAGGATGCAAACTAAATATCTGGCCTCGTGTTGCATACATAAATGAGGCATCCAACAACAATTTGGTAAAGAGTGACATCAACAGAATCACCAGCGTCATGAAGACTCAATTTAAAACCTGTTTCCATGGGAGTGGCAATAGGTTTGCAATCCTCAAGTCCAAACTTACATAGCAATGTCTCTATGTAAGTTTTTTGACACAAGGCAATACCACCATCACACTGATTAAACGATATACCCAAGCAGTGATGCAATAGCCCCAAATCTTTCATTTTGAAAGTAGCATTCAAATCAGCCTTAAATTCAACAATATGTCTCTCATTTGGTCCAATGATCAGCAAATCATCTACATAAAGAACCACAATGAGAAGTACATCACCCTCACGCTTTACATACAATGTGCTTTCTGTTGGACTGTTACAAAAGCTGTGTTTGACCAAATGAGTGTCAGCTTTCTCATACCAAGCACGAGGATATTTCTTCAACCCATACAAAGCCTTGTTAAATTTGCACACTTTGTCCTCTTGTCCTTTCTTGAAAAAACCACGAGACTACGTTACATAAACTTCCTCAAATATGTCAGCATTCAAGAAAGCAGTAACAATTTCTGATTGATGTACATCCCAACCAAAATGAGCTGCCAATGCACATATAAAATGCACAGTAGTCATACAACAAGTGGGAGCAAAATTCTCTTTATAATCTATGCCTTTTTTCTATGGATAACCCTTTGCAGCAAGTCGAGCCTTATAGTGATCAATCTCACCATCCGGCTTGCGTTTCAAATTGGACACCCACTTCGTACCAATGGGCTTTTTTCTAGGAGGCAAATCACATAAAGTCCATGTGTCATTTTCTATAAGTGCATCATATTTTGATTGCATGGCAGCCATCTAATTCTCTGAATCTTTTGCTTCATCAAAAGACAGAGGCTCCTCAACATCATGTTAGCTAGACATAGCCAAAGCATAACAATCTGATGCATAAGGTGCATGGCAAGAGCCTGAACAAGTACGACTAGAAAAAGGTGCATCCAATTTACTATCACGCAATGTATGCACCAACCATTTTGGCATACCTCTAGCCTGGTCATTTTCAGCCCTTTCCTCATCAAGTACATCATGTACATATGCATCAGTAATAGGCTGATCTGTAACATTTTTAGAAACCCCATAGGCTGTAAATTTGCCTCATTGGAAATTACATTCATATTTCCACCACTGAAAAGAGGCAACAAAGTGTCATAAATGTCATGTGAGCTTACATTATTGTCTCTAGTACATGGCAGCAAGGGCTGAACAGAATCTTCCACAAACACTACATCCCGTGAAACCAAAAATACACTTTGTTTGCGGATGATACAACTTGTAACCTTTGCTTTCAGCACTATCACCAAAAAAAATACATTTGACAGCCTTATCATCCAATTTTCTGCGTTGTGTTTGTGGAACCAAAGCATATGCCAAAGAGCCAAAAACAGGCATGTGCTCAATAGAAGGCTTTCTATCATGCCATGCTTCATATGGAGTAATAGATTGCAAAGCTTTTGTAGGACACCTGTTTAGTACATAAGTGGCACACATGATGGCATCAAGACAAAAAGAATGCGGCAAAGCTTGAGTTTTGACCATACATTGTGCCATTTCCATAAGTGACCTGTTTTTCCTCTCAACAACACCATTTTGCTGAGGTGTATAAGGCACTGTACAGTGGTGTTTTATCCTACGACTAGCCAGAAATGCATTAAATTCATGAGACATATACTCCCCCCCTCGATCAGAATGAAGGGTGCCCATAGTACATTTCGATACATTTTCAGCCATAGACAAAAAATTGTTTGAAGCACAGACAAACTTCGCACTTCACTTTAAGCAAAAATACCCATGCATGCCTGAAGTAATCATCGATGAATGTCACGAAGTACAGGTAATTGCCCAAGAACGGAGTTTGCATGGGCCCACAAACATCACTATGCATAAGCTGCAACCTGCATGTGGCCCTAACTGAACCATCCTTTGGAAACTTAAAATGCTGCATTTTACCAAGAATACAGCCTTCACAAACATGTTTGATAGGTGCTTCAAGAGGCGGCAAAGAAGCAACCATATTAGATTTTTGCAAACACAGCAAATTGGCAAAATTCAGATGACCAAAACGTGCATGCCAAAGTTTTGCATCTAAAATGGCCCTTGAATCTACAACTGCATTTACAAAATTTTGTCCACACTTGTCATACAAAGTGAGCTTATACAGCCTACGACAAAAAAAGGCTAGATGCAACAATTTCATCACCAAAACTGAGATCATGAACTGTACATCTCTCATCCACAAATTTGAATACAAGTCCAAGTCTAGCAAGTGCAAATACAGACAAAATATTATTCTTGATCCTAGGTACATAAAGTGCATCAACAAGTGTGAAAGAATTGCTATTAGCAGTAGTAAGCACAATCTTTCCAACTCCCTGAATCGGATAAGAGGCATTGTTGGCACAAGTGACTGAATTCCCATGAGGGACAGATTCGAGAGAGGTGAACAATTCATGATGTGAGGTAAGCACCACTGTCGAAATACCACACATGTGAATTTGCAGCAAAAACTGACAAACATGCATCATGGACAACATGATTGTAAGTGCACTCTATGCTAAAAGCCCATTCTGCATCACAGTCTCCTTTAACAGAAGACTCAACAATAGCTGCATTTGTAGTGGAACCAGCATTTGCAGTGGAACCACCCTCTTTCTTCTTAGCCTCTTTGGCCTTCAGCTTAGCACATTGCTTAAATCAAGTGATCATTAGCTTTGCAATAATGGCAACGTATCTTCTTTTTGCCCTTATCACCAGAATTTCCAGATGAATTGCTGCCAGCAAAAGCATTAGGAATGAAAGTTTTGCCACTCGCAGCAGAACCATAAGAAGTGGCTACATTGCTGTTACCACCCTTTCTTTGAGAAGCAATAAAAGCCTGTTCAACTGCACGCTACCTAGTCCTGTTTTTTCTGGAAAGTGACTCTTGCAACAACAATGTACATAATGCATCAAACTTGACAACTTTAGGATTTCCTTGTGTCATAAGTCTCCAAGTATTAGCAAAAGTCTGGTAAGAATCTGGTAAGGCATCAAGAACAATCTGCACAAGGGAACTATCTGAAATGACTTCACCTACAGAAATAAGCTGCTCATTGATATCGTTGAAACCAGCAAGAAAAGTGTCCATATAATCCTTCTCATGCATAATCTTCGACTCCAGCTCTTTACGTAGCAAAGCAATTTTAGCCTCATTGCGACTTGCATAAAGACCAGCTAAAATATCCCAAGACTGCTTTGTAGATTTTACTGAACGGATGTGAGGAACAATGGTGTGCTTCACAGACAACACAATCAATGCATGAGCGTGCGCATCCTTTACATCCCAACGAGATTGTTCTGCCATAGGCAAAACAACTCTAATAGCAGCAATCCTTGTAGCAAGACCTGCAACATGCTCAACATCGCCTACATCCTCGAAACCGGGATGTACATCAATGCCCTGCACAATTTTCTAGACGCCCTTTGACACAAAAACGTGTTGCATCATATAAGCCCACATGGGGTAATTGTCTCCATCCAACCTGTCCTTAGCAGCAAACATCTTGAAGACATCTGTGTTGTTGTCAGCCATGGTAAATGTTGCACCTGATGTGAAAACTGCCCGAAAATAGGAGAAACGGAGCGGGAAAAACACGTGCTATATAGCACAAATTGTAGAAGACTGTAAGGCACCTGTTATGCAGAAAATGGCACTGATTTTTTTTTTGCACAAAATGACAAAGTTGCCTTAGCAGACCTGTCTATAGTGGAAACGAAGACCGAAATGAGGCCAAATAAAAAATTTGAGCAGACTAAGCTCCACGAGCTTATTCGAAATATTTTTTGACCTACGAACGCTTGCCAGATGTCATTGTAATCGGAGAAAGTGAGCAGGTGTGTGCTGGAGCAGCTTGCGACTAAGCCCTGGAGGATGCAACCTGCTGTGATACCAATTGTTGGAATTAGGGTTGCAGAGAAACGCACACAACTAGGAGAAGATGAAGGAAGCTCAAGGCACACAATAGAGAGTGTGTTACTTAGTGTGCAATGGAAAGATAGATAGCCCTAGAGTATGGGCGTATATAAAATGCACGGGGGAAAAAACCTCCTAAAGAGGGGAAAAATGGCCCGGCGGTCCTAGTGTGTTCACACACATCACTACCACATGTGTATGGTAACATTTTGTACAGGTAATGACAAAAGAGCAACCTGCATGAAAGTGGTGGATGATGAATGGTGGAGAGCATTACTCGACCTTACGTCCCCTTGCAATGAAAGTACTGGCATAATGTGCAGCAAATTCAAGTTCAAAGAGAAACTGGAGTATGTACAAGTATGTTCACAACATTATTTGCAACAAACTATTAGCAGACATAGCGGAAAAATTAGTGTGTATGTTTTGCAATGAAAGGATATTGAATCACATCGAAAGTGTTGGCTACAAGGAGGAAATGCCAACTTGGTTGTATGATTGTCAAAACGAAGGCGAAGAATAGTTCAATGTTGGTTTATCTCAATGCACTATAGACAAAATAGAAGAGAATTTGATAATAGATGTGATGGTTGAATTACATGGACACTCAAACTTAGAACCAAATAACAACTTCACACATTCAATAAGCTTGAAGATCGTGTCAAAAACTATTATAAAAGACCTTGTATTCAATGTGTTTTGATTATATACAATGCTTCATATTCACGATTATACATAGTTTGTCGATCTCAATTGTGTTGTTATGAAGCAGCATCTTGGTCACCAAACAGATTTCTAATTCTGCTAGGGGTATCTTGGAAGGATTTCTTGAATTTATACTCATTTTCCATGCCAAACATAATATATATTCCTTGTGGAATATCTTGTAAACAGATTGCACATTGGCTACTATTTTGCATTAAACGAATAAGACATACGAAGTGATAATGACCACATGCCAATTATAATATCCACTCCATCTATCAAAATTCTTGTAGCAAACTGGACATTGGGAAGATGAGGATGCATCTGAAGTAGACGAGGGGACCAAATCTGGATGCAAGACAAGGTGGCTGATGTGTATTCCTTGTACAGACGAAGGATTCACTCGCTATGTCATATTCAAAACGTCTTGGCTTTTGTGGTGAATGATTTTCTCCATCCAGACCTGTGAGGGTTTGGGTGTCTGGGTGGCTATAGAAAGTTGCGTTGTTTTTGCATCTTTCTCTACCAACTGTGTCATATAAATATCTTTCTCTCTCTTTAACTATAGATCGGCACCTTCCACTATCAATGCCAGATCATCTCGGGTGAAAGTGACACAACTCTCCCTGATATTATGAGTGGCAACAATTGTCTCTTTTCACAAAAAGTCTATTGGTCGCTGTTGCACAAAGTGAACATATAATATTTTTGCAAAATATAACACACAATTTGCATTGTGCAGTGGATGGCCATAAATGTCCAAGTAGATCCTCTCAGTGTTTTTTTTTCTCGCATCGTGGAGGCACTTCAATACCTTCCACCTTCCTTTCTTGATCTCTGCGTCCTCACATGGCCGTATTGTTTTGATCATGTCTTTGGTCACTTCTTTATTGATCTCTTTCCATTGCATGTGGTTTGGATTTTCCCATTTTCAGAGTCGTTGAGTAGTGCGTCGTCGCTTGCTGTGCCGACATACCATGTGCTAGAGACTTCATACGCTGAAATGCATTAACAGCCGCTTGTTGTTGATCATCAAGCACTGATTGGGTACCACAAACTTCTTCTTCATTGGCCATTTTCTCTTGGAGTTGCAATGGACAAATAGACAAATATTCAATATCATTGACAAATATATATTCTCACGATTCAACAGCCTCACAGATGCATAAGGTAGCAACATCTCGTCCACTAGATAAGACGTCATAGACGACTACATCAAATCACAATTGCCGTACCCAATTGAACCACAAGACAAATTTGAAATACCCCGTATAACACGACAAATTTGAAATGACTAAAGATAATTTACTCAAAGAGGTAATCACTCCAAACCAGATAATATACTTCAATAAAAATGAAATACCCCGAACAAGAAAAATGTATATCATAAAAATATTTAGATCGGATAAAAGATGGTGCAAGTTCAACAAGCGATCATTAGACAGGATTAGGGTCTGTCTTTAAATGTTCTTTGAAAAATATCAAAACGTTAGATGCATTTCTTCTTTGTTCCCACTCTCTTAACTTCATCCAACGATCTGCTTTAATGTGAATGGCCCTCATAACATCTTGGTCGAGCTGGTACAAAACTTCTTTTGGAAAATAAACTTTTCTGGTGGGGCTGGACTCCAAAAATCTATCGGCATGTCGAATAGATAACCCAATGCATAAATGTCGATAGATTTTGTGTATGTATCTGGGCACCATGGATTGTATAGTCCTGGAGAAATCCCCACGGTTGCCTAACCATCTTTTCATCCGCTACTCTTTGTGCCTCCAAAATTATGGAGTCTGACTGTCCGCTTGGATGCAGATAATTAATTGACATGCACTTAGCTGGCATTCTAAGCATCATTCCCCAATCAATGATGCCGACATGGGGTTTTTTGTACGAGTAAAGTCCAACATTATGTTGAACGGGTGTAGGTCACTATGCACTATCTCGACCGAGTGGACAGTCGCAATGCCATAGATTAAAGAGTGACAAATGGCTTGCATCTGCTCGATCACTGCTTTGATCCGCACCATCTCTATCTCTTATACATGCAAATTTTCTACAGGCAATGACCTCTAGCCATTATTTAGCCAATGCATGTGGCGTCTAAACATACCGTTTGCGAATGGCAAGCGGCACATCATGCCCCCACGGTACCCCCATTGTATTATGGAAATACTGTGATCCAAGGAGATTTGGTGGTAAAGCCAATGCATCTTACAATGGAGGGTGAAGTGTTTGCATTCCTTGCTCTGTCTAAAAGCTATCAAATTTTGCGTCACTCCTCCCCATGTAGCATTTTTCCACATATGTAATGTGGTCTAGAAAGAAAGAGATGCCTTTGATGGTGTACAATGTGCACACACCAAACTGCTCCAACCCTTGTACCTTCTACCAAGGCCTCATGGGGGATGCCAACAAGATGAGCGCATTTGGCATTCAAAGCCATGCGCATGATTGTGCCAGTGCCGCTGGCATATGATCTTGACCTCCCAAAGCTAATTCACATCTTGGGCCATCTTCAATCTCTTGGGTAAGGCTGATTGTTCCTGCACTTCCACATGCTTCATCTTGACCTTTTGTTCCTCCCATAATTTATCCCAGAGCTCTAATTTGACATGTCGCAGGCAGGAGAGATATCTTTCTTTAAGTATTTGCAACAGACTTTCATATTGCTCAACACTGTCCTAACCTTGTGGTGGGGGTCAAATTCTCGAATCCCTATCGAAATCAACAACTCGTATTGGGCTTCACCTCGCAGATTGTGCTCTCTGTTCTCCCAAATAGCTCTAGTGAGTTCTTTGATGATGAAGACACTTCTTTCACTAATCTACTGTATGCGACCATCTGCACATGATGATATTGCCAAAATACATTCTTTTTAAATGACACACATAATACTTTTCTTTTGATTTGTCTTCATTTTAGCAATGGACAATAAAAAACAACATATCAAATACAAATTGATGGTTTCACACTACACTAACGCTCTCACACTATTGCAGGTAAACCCTCAACCATGACTTGAAGATTTTAAGAAATGTACGCGAAAATATTGATAAACATTGAAAACAATCTTCACTTTAAATTGCAATCTGTTACACGTGAAAAATACAGAGCAAACAAGTGGTTTATAAGAACTTCATCCAGATCAAACAATACATGTTAAAAATCTGGAACATTTTAGCATATAGTGAATTTTTAACTTATATTTTTCACCATGCACTCTCATACTAGTTCAACAAAGCACACACTGACTTAAAGACTTCAAAAGATTATGCAAGATTATATTTATTCAGGTTGATAGTCATTTTGACTTTAAATGGTATGTTTTCTCGTGTAAAATACAATAAATATAAGTCATTCTTAATAAAGTTGTCCAATTCTAACAGAACATGTTAAAAATTTAAAACAATTCAAAGCCTCTTGGAAGATATATGCATTGTAATGTATACATTATTGATTTTATTTTAGCTCATTTAAAACATTGGAAGTATACAAATGGGGCTAGGAAATTGCAAAGAATGTTTTTCTCTTTAAAAAGATAAAGAAATAGTTAGCATGCAATTTGTGCTCTCACAGTTTTTTATATAGAAGTTATGTAAATGTAGCGTTTAAAATAGCAATGATGATTGATGCTCTTTAAAAAGATACAAAAGAATCTTTAACATCATATAGCCACGTTACCGACCGCCGATTCCCATATGTTTTTTGGAAAAGGGAAAGGGAAGTTGACTTACCATAAGGATACTAGATTCGCTGCGTTACAGATGTAGTACCTAGACAATAAGCCAATACTTACCACAAGGACACCATCTTCCCCGCGTCACTGAGGTGATTCCCTTGTGGTAAGTACTACTCCATAGAACAACTTACGCACACACTCCCATTGTGTGGTAAGGTACATTACGACTGACGTACAATACGACAAAAGGGATGCTACCACACAACGTATATACACACACAACACATATCCAGGTCGTGTGGTCAGGTACTCCGCTTTTGCCATGCACTGCGATGTAGAGCATTCTCCCACATAACCCCTTCTCTCCCTCTCTCCTCTCGACGTACTTGCAAAGGCGGTCTCTCTCTCTCTCTCTCTCTCTCTCTCTCTCTCTCTCTCTCTCTCTCTCTCTCTCTTTCTCTCTCTCAGAAGATGACTCAAATAATTAATAATGCCCAATGGGCTTGATCGAGGCCCTATATATATAATTCTACGGCCCCCTCGGGCTTTTTAGTTTCCCGGCGGGCCTACAGGGAATACTTAAAAGCTCGATAGGATTTTAGTGGGTTTTCAGGTCTCCCTAAACCGGATTTTGTGTGATCATGTTAAGTGTAATCATGTAAATGTGTCAATAAGACCTTGTGATTACACAAAATTTATGGTAATTACATAAATATCAAATCCTTGTGCATGAGGAAGATGATATGGACTTTTATTGCTGATGTCAAGGATATCAATGAGCAACTTATTTTTGTAGGTAAAGTCATTTCAGACAGTTCCCTTGTGCAAATTGTTCTTGATGTCTTGCCAGATTCTTACCAGACTTTTGCTAGTACTTGGAGATTTGACCCAAGGAAATCCTGAAGTTGTCAAGTTTGATACATTGTGCACATTGAGGTTGCAAGAGTACTTTCCAAAAAAAACACGACTAGACAATGTGCAGTTGAACATGCTTTTATTGCTGCTCAAAGAAAGGGTGGTAACAACAATGCAGCCACTTTTTATGGTTCTTCTACGAGTGGAAAATCACCTGTTCCTAATGCTTCTGCTGGCAAAAATTGATCTGGAAATTGTGGTGATAAGGGCAAAAAGAAGATGCATTGCCATTATTGTAAAGCTGATGATCACTTGATTATGGAAATGTATGGATGCCAATACATGTATACTAGAGTGCCTATGCCTAGTAAGGTAGGACTCTCCGTGGTTACATTATATGTGGAACTGGCCTACCACATTTGGTATGGATTGATATGAAAGGATATGATGAGTTGGTATGAAAAGGTAGAAGGGTGATAGATGATGGTCTATTTGGAACAACATTTCTAACCAATGTTGCACCTATGCACGTTTACTTCATTTTTTGCACTCTCATCACACCATACACATGTTACACATTTTTTCACTTTTAAACTGCTTCCTACTAATCATTGCTACTCTTTTGGTTTTTAGCTACTCATTGTGCTATGTAGGCATGTACCCAGCCTCTTGTACCTTTCACTCGACCCCACCACTGTGTATTCATCTTTTAGCACTGAAGAATCTATAAATAAATATGTGCAAGAGGAAAATGCTCACTCTTGCAGTGGGGGAGGTGCACTTGCACCATGTGCTCTCTTGCTCTTTGTCTCTCTCTTATCGCTATAGCAAGGATTATGCGTTGTGCGATTTGTCAATTATGCAAATATATTTTTTAATGGATTGTAGCACATTGTTTTTGGTATTTTGCAAGCCCACTACGCGCCCATTTGTAGCAATTTTTTTGAGGTGCATACAACACTGTACATTTGTGTTTTATCCAACGACTAGCCAAAAATGCATTAAACTCGTGAGAAGTATACTCCCCCCCTTGATCTAAATGGAGGGTGACCATAATACATTTCGAGACATTTTCAGCCATAGCTAGAAATTTCTTGAAGCCCATAAACACTTTGGATTTAACTTTAAGTGGATACACCCATGCATGCCAAGAGTAATCATCAATGAATTTCACTAAGTAAAGGTGATTTCCCAAGGATGGAGTTTGCATAGGCCCACAAACATCACCATGCACAAGGGATGCACAAGTTGCAATCTACATGTGGCCCTAACTTTGAACCATCCTTTAGAAACTTTTAACACTACATCTTACCCAAAATAGAGCCTTCACAAACATGCTTCACAAGTGCTTCAAGAGGCGGCAAAGAAGCAACCATATCCGATTTTTGCAAACGAAGCAAACTCACAAAACTTAGATGCCCAAAACATGCATGCCAAATTTTTGCATCTGAAACAACCTTTCAATCCACAACTACATTTGCAACATTCTACTCACTCTTGTCATACAAAGTGAGCTTGTACAAACCAAATCATAAAATGCTAGATGCAACAATTTCATCACCAAAACTGAGATCATGAATTGTACATCTCTTATTCACAAATTTCAGAGAAAGACCAAGTGGAGCAAGTGCAGTTATAGACAAAATAGTATTTCTGATATCAGGTACATAAAGTGCATTGGCAAGTGTGAAAGAACTGCATGAGTTAGAAAAATCTTTCCCACTACCTTGACTAGATAAGAGGCATTGTTGGCACAAGTGACTGTATTCCCATGAGGGACATCCTCGAGAGAAATAAACAAGTCGTGATGTGATGTAATGTGCTTTGTAGCACTACTGTCAAAGTACCACACATGAGAATCTATAGCAACTAACATACATGCATCATGGATAGAATAGTCATAAGTACTATACACTAAATGCCCACTCTACATCTTCATCAACATCAAAATATCCTTTCACAGAAGACTCTACAATAGCTGCACTTGTAGTGGAACCAACCTCTTTCTTCCTGGCCTCCTTTGAATTCAATTTAGGACACTTCTTAATCAAGTGATCATTAGCCTTGCAATAATGGCAACGCATCTTCTTTTTGCTTTTTTACCAGAACTCCTAGACAAAGTGTTGCCAACAGAAGCATTAGGAACAATTGATTTACTACTCGCAGAAGAATTATGAGAATTGACTACATTGTTGTTAACACTTTTTCTTTTCTCTCTCTCCCATGATCATATGCACATGCACACAAAGATGAATTTTCAGCTCAGTCTGTCTCACCATGCATGAGCACATACAAAAATTTTACTCCATATTACCCGACACATACAAGCTAAACATTCATTTATGTGTGTATGTATAAAAGAACTGTTATATTTTCTTGACAAACCTCATTCTAGAGGTATTATCAAAGCGTGAGTCCTACTAAACATTGAACAAACTCTTTTGAGTAAAGAGTTGGGCGTTTGCACAAGGGAATTAGCATGAAGGTGTAAGAAAGAAACTTCAACCCTTTAATGGGGGGAGAACTTCACATACTTCAAGGATTCCTCTCACAATTGGTCTCCCTTGATCTCCAAAGTTAGAAGGGTCTCCCTAAATCCCTTTTGGCGGAAAGTTGCATGACTGGTAAACAACTAAGGAATTTCAAAACTCTCTCCTGCTTGGAAGGATCTGGAGCTCATGGTGGTGTAACATAATCTCGGGTTATGCGAAAGGCTTCTAATCAAAAGACTTTTGGTAGTGCTAAATCCTCATTTCCACATATGTGTGGATCAAAAATTAATTGGAGAGCCTGGCACTGGCCAAAAGAAAAAATGTTATCTCTTTCCAAGGCCCAGAACACCTATAATGTCCTGGTATACAAAGTGGATTGGTTTGCTCCACTCAATAGAAGTTGGAAGAATAAGTGGTCAAATTTGGTAGAATACTATCAACACCATTTGGGAGACTAAAGGGCCTGAATAAATAAATATATTCATTTGGAAAGTGCTCTAGGGTGCATTGCCTACTGGGATTAAGGTGTGCACTAGAGGGATCAACTATGACATCTGGTCTGGCTATAGGGCATCCTGTTAAGACCCCCTGCATCTGTTCTGCAAGTGCCCTACTTCGCGAGGGCTATCTGCTAGGGTTTGCAAATGGGTAAGAAGGACTTGAAAGACCATTTTCTTTACAGATTACCTTATTTTGGGAGGTCGGGGTTTCCAAAGCAATGTCGTTTTGGTGAGCAAACAAATTATCAGCTTTTGCTACCTGAACCAGGTCTAGAAGTCTAGAAACTCTCAAGTTTTTGAGAATAAATTGGATGTAGTTCATTTTGACTATATTATGCATCAGATCATTGAGCTCATACATATTCTAGGAGAAAAAAGGGGGGAAATTGAGAAGGAAGAAGCAGTGAGCTGCTTAGAACACTCAAGAGAGTAGGAGTATTGTCAACTTGTTTCTGTGTAAGTCCTTATTGGAACCTTAGTCCCCTCAAAGCACATGTAGTGTTTGAGGAAAGTTGTATTCTTTTTTTAGCTAATATAATTTCGCTCAACTCACAATTGTGAGTATGAAAAAAATTATAATCGAGCAAGTGCTTCCAATTAAGGGCTTTTTATCATTTTACCATGCAATGTTCTCTTGAGAAAAAATTGTCCTACCGATGCTTGCCTTGCAGGCAATGAGGAAGGAAAAGTCCCCTGGGTGGGATGGACTCATTGCCAAATTTTTCATAGAATTTTGGGAGGATCTCCACTACAAGAGGCTCTTCACATTAGCGACGCTCATAGCAACGCCAGCTGGGGTTAAAAAAAAAAACCGAGCGCGCCCAAAAACTCAGATCTCAGATCTGAGTTTTTCGGCGCCCTCAAGCAAAGAGCAGGTAACGCTCCCTCACTCTCTCTCTCTCTCTCTCTCTCTCTCTTTTTCTTTTACACACACACACACACACACACACACACGAGGAGAGGAAGGAGAGCCAGGTATGCTCCTTCCCTCTCCTCATTCTCATGTTCCCTTCCCCTCTTTCTCTCTCCCTCGCTCTCTCTCTCACACACACACACATACACACACACATATAGTGTTTTTGAGAGAGAGAGAGAGAGAGAGAGAGAGAGAGAGAGAGAGAGAGAGAGAGAGAGAGAGAGAGAGAGAGAGAGAGAGAGAGAGAGTGCAAAAACGCACACACATACATAAACAAAGAATGCACACACACATTGAGAGAGAGAGCATGCATAAACAAAAAACGCACGCATTGAGAGAGGAAAAGAGAGAGAGAACATGCATAAACAAAAAACGCACACATTGAGAGAGGAAAAGAGAAAGAAAACATGCATACGATCCAAAAAAACGCACACACATTGAGAGAGAAAGAAAGAGAAACTAAGGGAGCGTCGTAGGAAACTAATTAAAATTAAAAGACCTAAAGATCTAGCCGACGAGGAGTTGAACTGAAGACCTATTATTCAAGAGAGAAATGGCATAATCAATCTATCATACTTGGCATGGGTGATAGAAAGGTTATACCATTTATCTCTTTTTATTGGCACACACATCCACACACGCGCACACACACAGGAAGAAGAGAGTTATAACGTCGTAGGAAACTATCTTAAAAGACGTTAAAGATTAGGTTATATGTAGACTTACATTAAATTAGATTTAGGTTTATTTTTAACTAGATTTACGTTTATTTAAGCTAGATTTAGATTTATGTTATATTAGATTAGATGCGGGTCTCCATAGACTGCGATGCCTGCATGAAGCGGGTGAAGAAAGCCCTCAATGGAATATAGGGTATTGCTGCCTTCACTCATAGTGGGCTCCGTCGATCCAAAAGTACTGGTGAAATGTCTTCAGAAGATAGGGAAGAAGGTGGATCTTCAGGGCGGCAAGAGTCACTACATCCCCGACACAATGACCATCTAGACAACCTCTAGTCATTAGACTTACGTTAAATTAGATTTAGCTTTATTTTTAGTTAGATTTACGTTTATTTAGATTTACGCTTATTTACGTTAGATCGAGTCCACGCAAGAATTACTTAAGGTTTAGGGTTTAGAGTTAGACGAACAGTGAAAAGATCTACTGTGAAAAGATGTTAAGATGAAGTGAAGTGCTACAGCTAGAGAAGAGGCAAAGGGATTTTGTCCACTACATGCAGTATCATGTAGACGTGGGTGTCTAGATTTCTTGTACCCACAAATATAGGTATTGACCAATAAAGACGAGATTATAACCTGGTGGTTCTGATCTCCGTGCACCTCTAGACCGAGGTGTGCGGGGATTGGACATGACTAGAGAATGTGAGGTAAAGAGAGAGAGAGAGAGAGAGAGAGAGAGAGAGATAAGACGAAGAATGCCAATAGAATATTAAATTTGTTGTCTAGGTTATAAGTTTTTTATCCTCATTATGAGTAGCGACGAGGATGTGGGACCGTCCAACCGAAACACCTATCTCTCAACGAGGGTCTTATGTCCTTGTAATCAATGCAAGCATGCTGTGCGACGGACAAGACGTGTTTCTTTGCAGCACGTTCGTGAATTTGGCGAGTTCGATCCATCTATTATAGATCGAGTTGTTGCCAATTATAACTCGTCGGACTCTGACGCTGGCCAACAAGCAGCAATTTCACCATGTATTGGACACTTATTCTCTCACCTGCCTTCATGCCCGACAGCTTTGGGTAATTCAGCCAAGTGGGTTGGCTTCTTTGCAAAATTTCTTGTGCCTTCCACGTCCTAACCCTTGGTAGGGGACAGAAGCTGAGATTGTCTCTGATATCTTTAGGTGCCTCTACCAGGTGGATTAGGTATTGTGGGTACTTTGTAAGCCAAGCCTTCCTGCACTTTGGCTGAGAATCCACTATAAGGTTAACTCCTTCTGGCTTCGAGGTGTCCGCATTGTAGAGAGGTACCTTTGGCTCTTCTCTAATCCGCTTGTTTATTGTAGCTGCCTCATATTTCAGCAATGGATATGGGAGAGAGGGTTGAAGCCACTCGCGCCTGAGATTGCTGACGTCGATCTTTTGAATTGTCATAGATTTCAAGACCCTCTGCTCCCATTCCAAGGCTTTCTTTGTGCTTTCTCTTAGCTCTTCCTCTATTTCCTTACGCAATTTTTCCTCCTCTTCTTGTGTTAGATCCTATGGCTCTTGAGAGGATCCTGCTATGCTTTCATCTTGCATGGGTGTGTCCACAGGATCTGCCACATTGTCGAGGTCGATGCCCTCATTGGCGTCTGGCCCTGAGCTTTCTGCCTCTCCTCCTTGCTGGCCTTTCAACTCCTCAATTTGCTTGAGGAGTGTTTGCTTTTCCGCTTCAGGTTCTCCGCCCATATTCACGAGGAGGTCATTAAGTTCAGTGTTTACTCTTTCCACCTCCTCGAGCTTTTTCTTTATGCTTTCCACTTCTTCTTGCAGGGCTTTTTGGCCCTCCTCCATTCTTGTTTGCATTACAATAGAACCTTCAGCCATCATTAACCTCTGCTTTTTAAGTCCCTGTCTGCTTTTTTCTTTCTTTCTCTTTCTTGGCTTTCTTGTTCATCTAGCAGTGTCTGCCTTATCTGCTCCACTTCCTCCTCGGTGAAAGGGACATGGGGAATGTTTTCCGCTCCAGCATCAAGAATCTTGAAATTCTTGATATAATCTTCAAAGCGGTCCCATTGCACTCTTCTGGATGATCCGGACATAGACTCGAGAGATGGCTTCCAAAGTTCGTTTAAATCACCCTTGTGGGCTCTTTTTGCTCGAAAACTCTCTATCAGCCTCTCGAGTCTTGCCGCTTTCTGAGACCTGGTTTCTTTGGCCGACACTTGAGCAAACTCCTTCTTTCCTTTCTTCTGCTCGAGTTTCTCCTCTTCAACTGGCTCCAGCCATCTCTTCAATCTCGTAGCCACCCTTGGTGCCCTTTGCGGCTCATCTTCCTTGTCTTCTTTTAATCTCAGCCATTCATTCTGAGATGGGGGGTCAGGCCACCTTCCTTTAGTGTGTAGTGCCCCATAAACCACTTTGGTGATCAGCTCTCCTAGCACTATGTAGGTTGGCTTTTTGTTGCACATCTTTACTAAGCTGTCATGTATGTATGCCGCATAGTTGATTATCTTTGGGGTTCCTTTTGTCATTGCCCAAGTAAACGTTGTGGCAATTGCACTTGGCGGCATCCTGTACTTCTGTGGCCTCTTAGTGCACATGTGGAAGTACTGGTTGTACAACTGGCTCATAATTGCCACCTTTGGGTTGGCAATGTCTTCAAAGGTGTAATTTGCCTTTTTCTCTTTGTGCACTTTGACTTCATTCCTTCTTTTTGTGACGCTGTCCCCCTCATTGGAGAGGTCTAGTGCATGGGCTACAACCCGCTCCGTGATTATGATCTCTATACCTGGTCTGCCTTGTAAATCTGTTACCTTGGCCACTCCATCCTCTTTGATGCTTGTTACAAATTCCCATACTCTTTTGATGTCCACCCCTGTTGGCATTGCTTCGAAGTAGTTGTGGAGGTCAATTTTCTCCAAGTAGCCGGCCATTTTGCTTCGTACAAACTCATTGAGCTCTCTCGGCAGCATTGGTAGCTCTATGACATTGCCTTCATTGTCCTTGAACAGTCCCTGGTAGATCTTTAGGTCGTTTGACTCTAACAGATCTTGTTGTATCCAAGTGCTGGTGGGCTTTAATGTTCCTTTTGGAATGACAAAGGGTTCCACTTCGTCCAGATAATCTTTGATGGTCATTCTTTTCCTCTTTGCCGGTGACTTCGAGGCTGCCATTGATCCTGCTGCACTCAGTAGTCCGAAGTTAGCATTTTTTACATATTAGCTGGGAAATTGAGTTTTACTTATCCAAATGACTTGAAATTGAAAATAAATCTTAAAAGGAACTTGTGAAGCTGTGCATGTGCTCACAGTGCAAATCAGGCCAAAAATTTTCATCTAGACATCTTACGCGTAGGATGTCTTTTTCATGGTTCATACTTGACATGCAGGTAGTGTAAGGCTCATGGAACATGGCTATAGGCTTGGATTTGAATTTGGATATCAAAAAGTTGATTTTTGGGCTGATTCAGGATTTAGGTCAAGATTTGGGTAGAATGTCCATCATAGGTAGCAATTGATGTCCAAATGGGTTGAAAACTGGTATATGGGCTTATTGCACCATGGTATTGGCTCCCATGATGTCATTCTTTGCACAGAAGGCTAAATTTATGCTGGAGCATCCTACGTGTAGGATGTCTTTTTCATCAAAATGACACGAATTTTTTTTCTGTGGGTTGTCCTTGGCCTATGGAACATGGCCATGTTCTTGGATTTGAAGTTGGACAAGATTTGATGCTTGTAAGGCTCTGTGAGGTGTTTTTGGGCTCAAAAAGTGTATCTTGAAGGTGTTGGGGTTCAAAAGTGATTAGAATGGCTTCAAACTTGACATATGGGCTCTTGATGATGAGGTAATTGGATCTGGAATGATAAAACATCCCTTACATGCCAAAAAGGTCAAATAGACATCCTACGTGTAGGATGTCTATTTCATCATTTTTTCTCCCTAACCACACAGATTGTTTGCTGATGTGTTGTGCAAGTTTCATGGGATTTGGACAAGATTTGGTAGGTCTTTGGCCAATTATTGCCTCTATGCCGTAACTTTGCGTTTTTCCATGCATATGAGGTCAAGCTTGGTCCAAATGTGATGAAACTTGGTGTATGGCTTGTAAATGTCATTCAGAACATGTGCATGACAAAAAATGTTGGCGTCTGTGCCAAAAAATGCCCTTGAGACATCCTACGCGTAGGATGTCTCCTGGTGATTTTTTCAATGCTAATGCTCCTAGTGCTTGCCCTTTGCTCCCCTAAGTCCCTTTTGAGCCTAATTTCAACATTCAGAGCCTCCGAGCCGTTTTCTGACTTTTTAGTGCTTTTTGGCGATGAAATTTCTCGATGTTGATCTCCATAGCTTCCCGATCCCTTGGGGATCCTTGCCGTATGGTTTTTGTCGCCTTTGGCTTCACCGGAGCTCCATTTGGCAATTTGTCGCTCTAGAAGCACCCGTGATTGCGTTTACATATCTTTGATGATTTGTGGTGGTCTACGACCATAGGCCCTTGGTTGTTGATGGTCTAGGAAAGCCGCTCGTGAAGTTTGGTGGCAAACGGACTTGCGGTTTGGCCGCAAGTGCAATTTGACGCTTTGTGTGTCTGATGCCGTTTCGGAAGTTTAGTGCTGCCTCGGGTCACTTTTTGGTCATGCGGGTCATATAGACTTGTCGAGCATGTCGAGATGCTCCTACACATGAATTTTGGTAGCATTTGGTCGCCGTTTTGCCGATTTCCCATTTGGTGGCCTGTTGCGGGTTTCTGGGAATTAGGGTTTTTCCCGATGGTTTCCTACTTCCTTTGGACATCCAGGACTGGTCTAGGTCTCCTAGACTAGGGTAAGCTGCCGATGAAGTCTTATTGCTTTCGGGTTAGCTATTAGGCCACCGTCTCTACTTGCAGGTCTCTACCGCTCGCTTTGTGTGTGACCCCTACGCTAGTTTTCACGACATAATGACAAACATGCGCGAAAATCTCAAGGTGGTGAGCCTACCTCTCATGTCTGGAGCTGGTCGGGTAGTCGTGTGCGTCGTAGAAGCTGCTGGAAGGTCGATCCGCTCTAGGTGGCAAAAGCTCTCTCCACAAAGTCAATAGTGAGAATGAGCTAAAAATGGGGTGAAAATTTCTTATAATGGAGGTCCCCGAACCACTTTTCACAATGCAAATCTGGCTCAAAAATTTCTTGATTTGGACTCCATTTGCTCTGTTTACCAGAAATTTGCATTTCGGTCAAAACCTGGCCAAAACACGCTTTCCGCTCCAGTCTCATAATTGCACCCCCACTGTACCATAGGTTGTCCTATAGTCATTGATCATCACCATTTTTTTTTTCATTACGACTGTTTTTCACCTGCTTTATGTATTTTTGAAGTTTTTCTGCCGAAAATTAGCAAAAGTAAAAGGAAAATAGCAAATCAAACCGAGAAAATCCCCAAAAATCATAATAAATCACAAACATCACCGCAACACATTATATACACTCACATGCAATTTTTATGGCCGGATTTCTTCGTTTTACCAATATTTTGCCTGAAAAATGGCTATTTCTACTTATATACACACACCTAGGGGCTTGATTTGGTGTTTGACCCCATATACCTGTAGATTCATACTGTATAAGGGCATATGTACTTGGGTTACTCCAAAAAATTTCGCAATCAAACAACAACCCTTAAAATAGTCGAAAATCATGCCCTTTTTTTGTTGTTTCTGTCATCGGTTCCGCATTTGAGAGTGCCTCTAGAATGCCTCCCCCCCTCCTAGCCGGAGACCTCCCGAACGACAAGGTTTCGCGTCAGAGTATGTGCCGTGCATAGGTTAAAAAAGTTGTGCTAATGCCTGGCCGATTAATGTGGCCCTACTTTATGCATACTCTGTCAATCCATGGAAAAATTAATGATGTGCAAGAGAAGGGAATAAGAAAGATGCTTATTGGCATTCGTCGTTGAGTTTTTTTGCTTTCTTTGCAAGTAACAGCTGTAACTCTACTACTCTCTGTTTAATTGTCTTTTGCGCAAAAGGTAATTGCTTGGCCGACACTGTTGATGGAGTCGTAGCTGTTTCTAAAGATAGAATTGGCTGTGATGTAATGGCTATGGGACTTATGACCTTGGCTTTCCATTGGTATTTTGTTGCTACCAAGTTTTGTAGATGGTTTGGCTCTTTCTTGTTTGCTGTTGGTTAGTCTTTCATCAGCATCCACATATGTCGGTTTTCCTTTTTGAAATGCCGCTGTCTGCTTTCCATTGTTGCTTGTACTGAAGGTAATTCCTTTTGATTTTGCTTTGGTATCCAAATGTGAGTGACATTTGGGTTATGGCTAAGCATTTTCTTTGGGATCCATATCTGTTTTATGACCCTGGGTTGTGGTTGAACCATCTGCTTTGTTGGAATTTTGTAGTTGCATTGTTCTCTGTCTGCCATGGCATTTCTATCCTTCCGCATCCATACTTGTTTACCTTGTTTTGGTAGCCTAGATCTTTGCATTGCGACCGGTGATTTCATATGTCTGTAATTAGCATGGTTGGCTTTTACTTGATTGTTTGTCGCGGGTATCATGTTCTTTAATGGCATTTGTGCTTTGGGATTTGTTTCCAGTGATTGCATGGCTTGTTGTTGATCATGCTGGTATTGCTGAGCAAAAGCTATCACCTGTTGTTCATGTTCATGCTGAATTTTGACTGCCTTTTCTTTCCAATCTATTTACACATTGTACTCTTTTTGCCAAGGCTGCCCCAGCATCATTGGGTGTTGTGTGCTTTCATCTGTCACCACATAGAATTTGTGTGGGTAAATATATTGATGTAGTTGTACATGCAATATAGTCCATCCCAATGTTTTCAATGGGTGTGATGTGCTACTTTCCAGCACTTGAGGAGTAGGGTGAAGTTGATCTGTGACTTTGAGCTGTTGGTATAATCCATAAGAGATTAAATTTGCTTGAGCACCCGAATCAAGCAATGCTGTTGATTCAACTTGATTGCTGCCCACTTTGACCGCAATTATTGGCTCCACTGTTTCCTCCTCCAACTTCGTCAGCCGAATGTCATTGATTCTCAATGGTGGTCCACTTTTTTGTTGTTGTCGTTGAAGCCCTCTTTTTGCAATGCGTTATTGTGCTTCGGCTTGAGCTTCCTCCTGTACTCTCTGTTTTTCCTTTATTCTTTGTTTTGCTTGATGAATTTGTTGGAGCATCTCCTGTGTGAGTGGTAGATGATACCTCCTCAGTTGACATCCACTAATCCAGTTTTGCATTTCTTCACCTACTAATGTAGCAAGCTTGACAGCTCCACTTTGTGATAGATCACTAATCACAAATGGTCCCATCCCTTGCTTTTTATGTTTCTTGGCATGTTGCTTCAAGGTATAAACAAGTACGTAATCACCTGTTTTGACTCTTTGGTACGCACATGTTTGTCAAAAAATTCCTTTTGTCTTCTCTTTTTAGCATAGATTGAAGCGACAACTCATAAGCGGAGTTCATCTAGCTTTTCAAGATCATCAATCCTTGAAGAGAGCTCATGCCCTGTCCATTCCAAGCTTTTTGCTACTCGTAGAGTTGGGATTAAAAACTCTATGGGTAGTATAGCATTTAGGCCAAATACCATGTTGTATGGTGTTGTTCCTATTGATGTTTTGTAAGCTACCCTGTATGCCCATAGTGTTGAGTGTAGCTGCTGATCCCAATCCGTTCTTGATTCTAACACTATTTTAGTGAGAACCGTGCATAGTGTTTTATTTGTGGCCTCATCTTGCCCATTGGCCTGTGGATGGTATGGTGCGGATTTCCTATGTATGACCATGAATTCCTCTAGCAGATATTCAATGACTTCATTGAGAAAATGTGTTCCACGGTCACTAACAATTTCTATTGGTAACCCGTAACGTACAAAAACATTCTCACACAAAAATTGTGCCATGGTGCGTGCATCAACTTTTTGTGTTGCTTTGGCTTCGATCCATTTTGTGAGATAGTCCGTAGCCACAATGATATATTGGGTATGGGTGCAATATGCAGGGGGTGATATAGGTCCCACAAAATCAATGCCCCATTTTGCAAATGCTCTGCTCCCATCATTGGCCGTAATGGCATCTCATCTCTTTTTATTGGCATCTTGGTGCGTTGACATGCATCACAACGCTTTACAAATTCTTCAGCATCCATGTGCAATGTAGGCCACCAAATTCCTGTGGTTAAGACAATTTTTTCCGTCTTATCGCCCAAAAATTGGCCTCCACTTATTCCGCTATGTGCATGTTCTAGAATCAACAGGTATTCACTTTCACTTGCACAGATTCTAAGTTGATTGTCCTTTCCCCACTTATAGAGTTGATTCCCAATTAACTGAAATTCACGTGCTTCTAGCTCTATAGCTTTTTCCCGTGCTCTTGTGATGTTCTTAGGGAACGTTCTGGTGGTTAAGAAGTCAATGATATATTGACTCCATGCAGGTGCTATGTTTACCTGAAACAAAGTTGCGTGATCCACTGGTTGTTTGGCACTACATATAGTACAATTGGTAACATAAGAATGTGTATCCTCATACATAGTTGGCCAATAAATCCCTAACTGTTTCAGCCTCTGGTGCGTCTTCACTGTCGAACAATAAAATGCACAACCCTGGACATGTGCCTCTTCAAGGTAGCACTCGAATTCTTCCAGATTTATACATAATCGTAGGATTAGGTCAAATCCAAGATGATACAGCCGTCCTGCTATCAACTGGAAGTTTTTTGTTTGTCGAATTATTTGTTGTTTGGATCTGCATTCCGTATTATCAAACCTACTTCCTTAGGAAAGAATGCTAACAATTTCTTGAGACCATTTGGGTACCATTTCAATGTTGAAAAGATAAGCATCTGGTATGTCATCATCTACTCCTTCAGGAGCTTCCCCGTTGTGTATTCTTGAAAGATGATCCGCTCTAGATGGGTTTTACCCTTTTTGACCACCACTGTGAAGTCAAATTCTAGCAATATAATAAACCAGCGTACGATTCTCCCTGTATTGCAAGGTTTATTTACTAGGTACAAAAGAGCTTGATGATCTGTGAAGAACACAAATTTGTTTGCAAGAAAATAATGCCGAAATTTCTTTACAGCATAAATCATTCCTAACCCTTCCCTCTCGGTGGTTGTGTAGTTCTTTTCTGCCCTGTTTAACTATCGGCTCGCATAGCAAACTGGAAAATCCATTATTCCATCTCGAGGTTGAGCTAGAATACTTCCAATGGCATATGCTGAAGCATCAATGTGCACATGGAATATCTTTTCCCAATCTGGTGCCTTTAGTACAGGTGCTGATATAAGGTTTTTCTTCAGCTTTTGGAATGAAGTTTCACACTCCTCGGTCCACTCGAAATTGACTAGCAAACGATATAGAGGTTGTGCGATAACCGCATACATGAATATGAATCTTCAATAATATCCGCAGTGTCCCATGAAGGATTGCACTTGTTTCGCATTAGTAGGCGTGGGCAGGTCTACAATGACTTTGACTTTGTCTAGGTCTGTGGTTATGCCATTTCTTGAGACAATGTGTCCTAAGATTCGTCCTTGCTTAACCATAAATACACACTTTTCCGGGTTAAGACAGATTCGATGTCCTGCACTTTTCAATGACCTTTTGCAAATGGTCCATATGTTCCTCTCATAGAAGAGAGTGTACACACAGGTCATCCATGTAAATTTCTAAGAATATTCTTAGGTATTCCTTGAATGTGTGAGTCATTAACCGCTGGAAAGTGGCTGGTGCATTAGTTAAGCCAAATGGCATAACTCGATACACATAAATCCCCCATTCTGTGGCAAACACTGTTTTGTGTTGATCCTCCCTTGCTTTTTCCAGTTGGTTGTATCCTGAAAACCCATCCAGAAAGGAATAAGCCCGTTTCTCGGCCACTCGCTCAAGTACATGTTCTGTAATTGGCAAGGGATAATTATCCCTTATGGTTGCTGCATTCACCTTCTTGAGGTTTACACACACTCGCAGTTTTCCATTCTTTTTGGGAACTACCACAATGGGTGACACCCAATCTGTATGTTTGAGTTCATAGATGAATTCAACTTCCATTAGTTTATCAATCTCTTCTTTGATTCGTTTAGCAAATGTGTCATTATATGTATAAGGACGTTGTTTGCTAGGATTTTCATCCGATTTTAAAGGAATTGTATGTTGGTATATCAATGGATCAACTCCTTTGAGATCTTTAAAGGACCAAGCGAACACATCTCTATACTTCTTGAGAAGTTGTGTTAGCTGTGATTCCTCCTTAGGCTCTAAATCGTTAGCTATATAGATCGGCTGAGGCTTTTCACCTGGTTCTGCGAGGTCTATCTTTTTTGCATTTTCAGACCCATCGTAAGATTCTTGGTTGGTTCTTTCCCTGACTGGTGGAGTCATGATGATTTTTCTGTCCTGGATAGTAAATTTTCAATAGTGTGATGGTACATTCATGTTCCCCTTTTCTGACTCCCCTTTACCATCACTATCTTCTTCCGTAGTCCATATCTCTCTCAAAGACCGTTTCAGTTCTTGGTATTTCTGTTTACGCTCCAGTTTGGTCCACTCTTGGTCCTTTGTTATTTATTTTTTTAATTTTGAGATTTTTGTGATTTTGTTTCAGTTTTAGCTTTTCGTACCTGTTTTATTTCCTCTCGCATTCGTTCTATTCGATTTTTTGAGAACTTTCCTGATATTTGATCTTTTACACAATCCTCTGCGCTTACAAGCATCAAATAGTGATTTTTACCTTTTATCCTGGGCATCAGGTTCTCTCTCGCTTTGTTTCCTGCTCGTTTCCTTCTATAGCGTTCTTGGCGTCTAGGATGTCGATTAGCAAAATTATAAAACTTGATATTCTCGGCTTCATTTCCACGCTCACTTGAGGTGTCTGAACACTCATTATCTGCATCATCATTTACTTCCAAATGTTCAGAGGAGTTGTAAAACTCTTCTTGTTCCGGTGGTTCTACCATCTCCTTTTCTGGTATAATGCTTACCATGTAATAGGGTAGCACATCATAGCCATCCTTATCGCAAAATTTTGTTGTTGGACTGTCGATAATGGTACAGACATCCAATGTTGCGAGTATGTGTTTCCATTCTAGAGGTTCCAAGGCATCTTCTGGGAAAGGTTCCGAAATATACTCCTTGTTCTCAATATGCTCTTTCTAAGACGCATTCCTCTCTTCTTAAGCTTCCACAATGTGAAGCTCTGCACATTCATAGCTCTTTTGGTTGCCCTAACCATGCTGGTAGTTCTGATCCTGCTACTGTAGCCGAATCAAAATCTTCCACCGGTGTTTGGTTCACATCCTTGTAACTATGGTATTTCAGGTGTATTTTAGTTGTCGTTTCGCCATGTCTGAGGTATATGTGGTCATAACCCCAATCTTGGACCATCTTCAATTGTCGCATGAATGGTCATCCCAAGATTATCTCATAATTGTTCTTTTTGTCAAAATCGACTATTGCAAATGTATGCTCATACTCGATTCCGCACGAAGTGACAATCACTTTTTCTAGGAGTCCCAACAGCTTCTCCATGAACCCATCTGCCAATTGCAGTTTCATTCTAGTAGCTCTCAAAGTTGGTTTTTCCCATTTTTTCTAGATTTCTTTGGTGGAGATAGCAACTCCTGCTCCACTGTCAAGAATAGCTTTGGAAATTACTCCTTGGAATTCTACTGGTAGCGTAGTGTTTCCGTCTTCTCCCTCGCAATATTCTCCAACCTTATTCAATGGTACTGGCCTAGTGTTTAGTTGAGGTCTGTCCAACTCTCTGATTCCTTCTTGTAGCTTCAAGGTGGGGTCTTTCACTCCAAATTTTTCTAGGCATTTTCCTAATGTGGTCCACATGTTTGGCCTTAACCTTAGGAGTTCTGCTAACGTGATTGTGCATGCCACAGGAGTGGATAACAACTCAATCAATCCTTGAGAATCCATCATCTTGTTAGAAGAAAGTCTTTGAGATGGGATTGCTCTCACTTCCGACTTAGCTTTGTACTCTCCTAGGTAAGAGGGTAAAGTTCTCAAAGAGTCTGGTTGGCTGTGCCCCGAACTAATTGATCCTTGATCTCCCCCTTGTGAATGTATCTGAAAGTTCATTTGCGACGTTGCCTCAAATTCTTCAATAGGAGGTAAGATCACATTCTTTTCTTTTCTCACGCTATTCAAGTGGTTACTCATCCTATTAGCCTCATTGGCCTCACGGACTTGCTTCCACAGATCATCTAGAACTTTACAGTCCTTACCCATTTCTGCCAATATTTTAGGCTGGAACCCGTCACTTGCCCCATCGATGGTATTTGGCACTATGATAGGGTCTCCTATGGACTCATAGTCATTAGTGAGTCTTTCCTTTGTTTCCTCATGTTTCTCTAATGTTGGTTGGATAGGGGTTGGAGCTGGTGCTTCATGACAATTTGCCGGTTTACCCAGCGGGTCTTACATCAATGATTGAGCCATCTCGATCATATTTTTACACATATCCAACCTCTGTTTTTCTATTTCTGCATATGGATAAGTCATCCACCTTTGCTCCTGGGTTTGGTTCTTTTTAAGTCGAGCTTCATAAGCTTTTACAAGCGCATCCAACTGCTCGTTTACCTTATCTGCCAGTACAGATCCTCCTGATCCTACACTTTTGGGCTCTGCTATTTCCTTGGGTGCTATGACTTCTGTGGTGTGTGAGCTTAAGCTAGCTAGATCCTCTAACCGCTCCAATCTGTTCTTTGTATGTTTCAACTCCTCGAATAAGGCTGTTTGCTCTTGTTCCTTCCTAGCCTTCCTACGTGCCTTTCTAGCTTTCCAAGTGATTCTCTGATTTTTCGTTTCTGAACTTTGGGCATCGGTTTTTGGTTCTTTAACTATGGGTTCCTTCGTCCTTCTTTGGGCTTGGGCCCGTGTTACCGCCTGAACAGGTATGATTGTTTCATTTTCCGATCCTCCACTGGAAGGTACTGTTTCTAACATGTTCAAGGTGGTTTTTGCTCCTTTGTTCGGGTTTTTAGGGCAATCGGAAATCAAATGAGTAATTCCAGGTGAAAGCATGTTAATCTGTCGCGCTTTTTGTGCTAGTTAGCAGTTTCAAGTTAGCACATCTTCAAAAAGTTGGGCATCCGGTAAATTTTTTACAAATAATATCAAATTTTTTTGGAGGTTGTACATTTGGATTTCTTGTTTCAAGTGCTTTCGACTGATATATCATATGTCATAGATCTTGGAGATGTAGCTCAAGTTATTGTACTAGTTAGCATATGCCAAAATTGAGTTAGCATTGTCTGGGACATGAAAAAGCATGACAAGTTAACATGCTTTCACCCTTCCACATTCTGGGCAATACGCATTGACTCTAATGATTTCATCATGAGGACAGTCTCTCAGCCAATGGTCTCCACCACACTTGTAACAGGGTCCCTTGGGTTGTTGATGTGCTCCTTGAGCCCCTCTTTTTGTTGGTAAGCATGTCTCTGTCCGCCCATGCCTCCATTGGCTATGAACATCAGTGTTCGTTCATCTAGGCTATATCTTCCTTCTCCTGCGGCCTGTGTAGTAGTTGGTGGTCCTTGATTCCCTATCATGCTCCATGGTTCTGGCGTCGAGGTTTCTTCTGGTGGATAATAGACAGGGTTTGTTACATATCCATTGGGATCTTCATAATACGCATGCATAGGCACCAAAGCCTTTTCCTCTGATTCAATTACTACTGGTGTGTATCTTATACCAACTGGTCGTAATCCTGGTAGGGGTGGTTGTTGCCCCAACACCGGTTGTGGTCTTTCTACACCTACAGGTCCTGGTAAGTTGCCTGCTTGATATCTAGGCATCGGTGGAACTTGAGGGGAAGCTACTGGAGCTTGGGAAGCGTAAGGTCTCTCTCTCACATATCCCTTGTTATAATAACATTCCTCGGTCCCATGGTTTGTCCATTTTTGTTCAATAGCACACCACTTGGGCTGTTTAGCCTGGGGTTTGCCTGAGGTTTGGTGTACAAGTTGATCTTTTTTAGCACTTCATCTACAAGCTGCTCTTGGTTTACCGCTACTTCTCCTTTTGGTGCTGTCTTGGAAGACTTGCTTCCACTTTGCTGTGAAGACGAATCATCATCAAGGTCCTTGAACTCCCCTTCTTTGCAGACCGCACAATTGTCCACAAGGTACAGAGCCTCCTTGGTCAAATCATTCAACGTCGTGCTCCTTTTCATATGTAAGTCTTTCTAGAGATCTGCATTCCTCAGTCCTTGGATGAATATCAGCATAAGTCTGGACTGAGTTGGCAGTTCTTCAACAGGACAGAACTTAACATATCTTTTTAGTCTTAGGGTTGCCTTTCGTACAGATTCTCCATCTTTCTGTTTGAATTTATGGATTTGTGAGACGGTCTTATGAGCTATTCCCCTTTGAGAGAATTCCTCAATAAACTCGTCAAACACTTCCTCCATCGACTCAAAGTCTCTACGCTCTATAGAGTCAAACCAAGTGGCAACATCATCCTCTAGGGTTAGTCCAAACCCTGCAAATTGGGTGGGAAAATCTAACACCTCTTCGGCCCTAATTACACGCACAAAGGCTGCTACATGATCTCTTGGGTCTCTGCTTCCTGTGTATTTGTTGGTTGGGCTGCACGAGAGAGAGAGAGAGAGAGAGAGAGAGAGAGAGAGAGAGAGAGAGAGAGAGAGAGAGAGAGAGAGAGAGAGAGAGAGAGAGAGAGAGAGAGAGAGAGAGAGAGAGAGAGAGAGAATATCCGTGCTGCATCGTACCCAATTGGCTGCAGTTTACGTACACATGCGTAAGAGAGAGAGAGAGAGAGAGAGAGAGAGAGAGAGAGAGATGCCATGTGCCTTCAGCACGCCTTTCATTGGAATCTTCACCTTGCAAGCCCAACACTCTGCATGCGCGCACATAGCTGCGCTTTGCTTCAGGTCTCCAATCAAATCTGCGCAAGTGTTCAAGAAAAATCAATTTCACAAACAAACAAAATTCCCTTTAGGTTTGATTCAAATAGACACCACCGCAAGGTCGAGGACCCACGTAGTCTACTGTACACAAAGGTGCGCTGTACACATACTCTGTGCTTCACCACTATCTTGCACGAGTTACATATTGCATGGAGGAGTGAGATTGAGACTCTATTTTTCTCTCTTTGTGCATACATGCACCACACTACACTACATGTCGCCATTTTCTTTTGCAAGCAACATATCGATAATGTACTTGTGTCAAGAAAAAAGCATTGTTGTTGCTTGGTCATGCGGTATGTAGAGACTTTTGAGTCCTTTTACATATATACGGGGATGGTCGCATCTCAGTCAGAAGAGCCTCATATGGAAGATGTGCAATATTTGCCACTATTAGTATCATCGTGTCTACACAAAACATCAAGCAGAGGGAGTGATGATCAATTGTGTGCCTACACTTGGACTAGCAGTATTTACATGCTCCATTTAGAGTGACCTACTTACTGTCAGGGAGATTTTGAACAATGAGTCATCTGATTAGAACAATGACACTTATGAGGCATATAATGTGTTATAACCATGGTTCCACACCCTCAACATGGACATAGGGGAGGATATGTTGCCTAAGACAAGAGTGTTCCTGGTTGCTTCAAGTGTCTCCTATGCCACTATGCAATCTCATTTCACATGCCAAAGTTTGAGGCTTAAGGTTCAATGTGAGTGACCTAAAGTTAGCACTTACAATAGAAGGATATATCAAAGATCTAGGACATAGAACATTGGGTGGAAATCCCTTTGATAACTTGTGAAAATTCCACTTTATTATAGATATTTACGCAAACATACATTTTTGCACGTGTCAATTTTTATGTTTATCTTTTGACCTATTTTTTGGTTTATGATCCTTGTATATTTATTACCATGGTATGAAAGCACTCAAGAAATATACAAGTATGAAATCAGTTTTGTGCTCACTTTATCTCACATTTTGGTTTTACAGGCCTTGTATATTTACTACCATGCTACTTGAGCCATGGTATAAAATCACTCAGTAATATATTGGTGTGGTTTTGTGCTGATTTATGATTTCCTACACCTCACAACACTCTCTCTCATGAGTCTCGCTCGATTTTTCCATTCGCTTGGTAAAGTTCACTCGATGTATGGTAAGACTCGCTTAGCACACACTCATGCACTTGCACTATGTTTCTCTTTCATACACCCTAGCTAGCACGATCCCATTCCTAACAAGTGGTATCAGAGCCAATAGTATGCTAGCTAAGTTTTTTATTATGAATTTGCGTGTTTGTCCAATAAGCATTCCTTAATCATCATTAACTAGATCCATTAGGCTTGTTCTTCTATTGCATACCGCATGCCTAATTAGTATTTCATTGGCTAGCATGAGCATGTTCTTGAGTTAAAGACTCTTACGCTGCTACTCACTGGCTAAATGGAAGCTTAATTAGCATACCTCTTCATTATTTGCCATTAGGAACTTGCATTTTTGCATTCAAAAGATGCTCCTTATTTTAAAAAACTTATCCTTTGCAATTGATGTGTGTGCATAGCATGTCTCAAGAGCTTTCTATAGACTATCTCCTTGCTCAAATCCGGCTCCATTAATGCACCAAATCATTTGATCAATTTTTGATCCATTATATGCATTCTTAGTCTTGTGTAGTCCCTGCAGTTCTGAAACTCAAAAGTGTGTGTGAGTGTGCTTAAAATCATTTAATGCCATCTGCCAAAATTTTCAAGTCAATGCTAAAAGGGGCCAAGGGGTGGTCCTACTTCCATGGGAACACTGTCTAAAAAGGGCAATTTTTTTGTACTTTGGACAAAGGAAGGTGGGCACCCTGGGTGAATTTCAAAACTCGCCCAAAGTTTAAATCTACACTTTCGTCAGGTCCAAATGGCCGTAGGCCCAACTGACTACATTCAATGCCTATTCATTCCCCTCGTCCGATTGAAAAACCTCTATGAACGGGTCCAGTCACCGACCGATTTCCACATGGGTCACATTCTATTTGTGCCCTACCCTCGCATGCCCGGGGTCCTGCCTAGTTGCCGCGTGCTTGCCCAGCCTGCCTGCCAGCATGCTTGATCTTCTTGGACCACAAAGAACCTCTTCCTACGCCCAAGAAGCCAAGGCCAAGCCCCCCACAAGGGGGTGCTCCAACCCTCTGCATTGGCTCTAAGGATCTCATCAAATAGCTCCCCAATAGGGTTCAAGTCCCACGCGCTCTCGCCCACCCCTCCTCTGGTGGACTTTCACACCCAAAATTAGAGCTTCGGCTGACAGCTAAGAAAAACTCTCACAAGAAAAAGAAGTTATCAAATCAAGCCCTCAATTTTCTTGAGCTTCAAAGGGTATCCACATCCAAGGGGAGCTTTACATCAAGCACCCAATTTTACAAGCATTTCATTGGGGGTTTCCAAACCAAAGCAAAGGGCATCAAAGAAGCAAAATTTTATTTTGTGAAGGGTGACTTCACTTATGTGAAGAGGAACTTTACAAAATTAAAGGATTTTTGTTCCCTCTCTCCCTCTCTCTCTCTCTCTCTCTCTCTCTCTCATTAAAATTCAAAATCTTCTAGCCAAGCACAATATTTTTGCAATATATTTCATAATCTACATTTATGGAGATGATTTTCTAAGTTGTGCTCGTGTAAAGAGGTAGACACTGGCTGGGAGAGTCTCCTAAGCTAGGACCCCTTTATTAGCACAATGGGAGAGAAGGGAATTGAAAAGTACAATGGGGAGGGGTTCCACACTTGGAAAAAAAATTTAAGGGGTTACCTTATGAAAAAATATTTGTGGTTTGTCATCAACACTGCCTTAGAGCAGCGAGCTAAATCGGATGCCTTAGAGCAGCAAGCTAGACCGGATGGAGTGCACACTAGCTTGCTGCCTTAGAGCAGCAAGCTAAATCGGATGGAGTGCACACTAGGGCATCCACACTCATAGCAAGCGCACATAATTTGCCCAAAGACAAACAAGCATTAGGTATCATCATCACCTCCTTGCATGACAACTCTATGCATTTCATAGAGGAATGTAAGCATGCACATGAAGCCTGACATGTCCTATAAAGTAATTTTGGAGCCAGGGCCAAAATAAGTAAAGTTAGTCTCAAAAGACAACTTTACAAGATCACCATGATTGAAGGGGAGTACATTGCTAGCCTAGTAAATAGGCTTAACAGCATTTTCAGACAACTCACTTACATCCAAGTCAAAGTACCAGAAGACGATAAAGTGGCTGTCTATTAAGTACACTTCCACCTTCTTATGACCACTTAGTCACAATTATTGAAGAAAAAGAACCAGCTCCACCTTTCCAAGATGTCATCAACTCAGTTCAAGTAGAAGAAAGAAAACAAAAAGGTTCATTAACATCATCAAGAGGGTCTTTTATCACAACATCCTCAAGAAGAAGATATTCACCATCGACACCATCAATTGGAAGAAAGTGTTATGAATGTGACACGTAGAGAAAGAGTGCTACACAAACAATCCTTGCAACAAATCTCGTAAGAAGGGACACCCTCCTTCTTGATGCTACTCAAATGGAGGCAGTAGCAGTGGAGAAAGCAGTAGTAGTAGAAACAACAACAGAAGCTACAAAGGGAAGAGACCTATCAAAGGGCCAACTCACATGGTAGAAGAAAAATAAGATGAAGGCGAGAAAAACCTTATCTTTTATGAAGATGCATTTTGAATATTCACCCTCTCTACTTGTAGGGTAGGACTTTTATTTTCCGATGTGGATATTATCATCGTGTGTGGATTTTGTCAGCATGTGTGGATATTACCATATTGTGTGGATACCAACTTATCATCCTGTGTGGATATTGCATCTTCAGTATTTTGTCTTAGTCCAAACCTCAAGGGGGGGATTGTAAAGTATGAACTTTGTCCTAAAGTGTGACTCAAGGTGAGAAGAGTGGAATTATTTCACATGCTGTGGAGCAAGGCTATAGATCTACTTAAATCTCATTCCATGAATGAATAAACACAACTCTATTTTGCACTACATGCTTGTCTATGGTGAGCTTGTGCTAAGCTAACTCAATACTCAAGATTGTGTTTATGAGTCCAAGCTAATTCTATCTTGGAACCTAATTCACTTGAGTGATAATCTTGCTTACACACACACTCACGCACTTGCACTATGTTTCTCTTTCATCCAGCCTAGCTAGCACGATCTCATTCCTAACACTCTGTCAATTGGTCCCCTTGGCTCTCCAAACATGGAAAGGGTTCCTTAGACCCCTTCTGAAGGGAAGTTGCACGCATGGTGAAAAACAGAGGTATCTCTTAACTATCTCATCTTTGGGATGACAAAAGCTTGGGTTGGAAGGATGTGGAGCTCATAGTGATGCAACATAGCTTGGGTATGCATGAAAGGCTTCTAATTGGTAGACTCTTGGAAGTTCTTACAGCCTCACCTCCACCTGTCAATGGATCAAAAATCGATTAGAGAGCTTGGTGTTGGCAGAAGAGGGTTGGCGGACAAGGATGAAGAATGGACTCATGCATTGAGCTACGTAGAACACTTGAGAAAGTAGGTTCTTCATTGGTGGTTTTGTGTTTGTGTACAAGCCTATGTTGGAACCCTAGCCCCCCCAAGGCACATGTAGTGCTTGAGGGAAATTGTATTTCTTTTGAGTTAATATAATATCTCTCAACTCACATTTGTGAGTATGGAAAAAAAAAGGTCCCCTTACATGTTTTAAACTTTTCAAAAAGAGTAAACGTTTCATAAATATGCCAAACAATGTAAGTATGTCGGCACGATTTTGAAAGTGCTTTAATTCATAGAATCCAAGGAGATACCCATTTTCATCCCAAACACAATCTCTAATGGCCAGACCTGGCATGCAAGAAGACAGATGGCGTGCTAGCTGTGGCGAGGGAGAAGAGAAGTGGGAGGGTGTTGATTTTAGGTGAAAGGAAATAGAGGAGACGAAGGCAAGCAGATGCCAGCCATGCACTACATCCACGGGATGTGGGCCAAGCTATACTTTTTTTTAATTTTCAGGGAAAGTTGCATCTATTGCACGGAGCACCGTGTGAGAGCAAGTAGAGCAGCTAGCATGTATGTTACCAAGAAAATGGACTACATTGCTTGCGTTTAATTTTGATGATGTCTTTGATTAGCCTTGCTCAAATTTTTGAGTTCAAGATTGAGAGTGAATGGAATCACAAAAGATTCTAGGTAATAAAAAAAGGTAGAGCCACTCATATTAAAGGTACCTATTTTTGAATGGGGTATTGGTATCTAAAAATATGCTTTTTGAAGTAAGTATAGAAATGAATTTATGTAAGAAAAGAAAAGGAAAAGAGGCGTGTGAGATAGGGGAGGAAGTAACATGGGCAAGGCTACCTACCAGGAGTGCGCACATTGTAGTGGTAGAAACATGAGTCCGTAGTTTCTAGTTGTACAAAGGGCACACATGGAAGGAACCGACAACTGCCAAAGCACAAGCCGCCACAAGAAGACAACAAGGACACTCATAAAGGAGCAAGACGTGCCGCAGATATGCACCCAAAGGTTCGGGATGATCTGGTGTGTTTTTTATGCTAATGCACGGAGTAACGAGCAGTAAGGGAATTTTTGCTCACGGCCTAAGCCACCATTTGTGGATTCATCACTCTGGATGGGCATGTGTTATATCCTTGAGCAAGAGACAAACTATATTATAGATAATGGGGGGAGGGATTCCGACCCCCCTCCCTGCCATGCATTAGCTAGTAGCTTACTCCAGGAAGTGTGCTCTCTTGCCCGAGGACACAAGTGTGCGAAGCAAGAGAAATAGAATGCATGAAGAGAAGCCAGACTGGTTATGTTCAAAGTAGGAAAAGAAATTAGAGGGAAAAGTCTCAAGCATTGTTCTCTACAACCCCAACTGGCCTGCATCACACACACACACACACACACACACACAAAGAGAGAGAGAGAGAGAGAGAGAGAGAGAGAGAGAGAGAGAGAGAGAGAGAGAGAGAGAGAGAGAGAGAGAGAGAGAGAGAGAGAGAGGTGCCAACTAATGGCCTCGTCTATATGTGACATGGGGTCATAGAGAAGGGATCAAGGGTAGAAGTGAAAAGTTGGATCAAGATTCAATGAGGACCGAGGTTATTTTTGGCACTCTGGAATAGTAATCTCTTCACAGACAGTAATCTGTACACATCTTAACTTTTGACGGTGTCGTGCTGTGACACATACATAGTTGGAACTCATGCTACAAGAGTTATCTTGTAACTTTCTAGATACAGAATTATATTTCCTATAATGTACATATGCATATCTAAGTATAATAATAAGCTTTCTATCTCATCCTATTATCTCAAGGGTAACATATTCTTACTTTATTGTGAAAAAGTAATATGGGAAATAGCTCTGCCTCTTTAACTTGGGGCAAAAAGCATTGATTCTTTATTTCTACTATCTCATTATCATCTCACACCCTAGCTAGATCCTATATCTAGGGTAACTTCCAACATATATATATTCTATGTAATTTCATTTTTTTCTTATATCTCTTTTAAATAGCTACTAGAAAGGAATCAAATGCTAGTGGGGCACTAGATTCCATGATTCTCAAAGATACCCCTATTTTAATGCATTATTGCAAACATGATTACAAAACATTGTCAAGGAGCAATGTCATGGTTTTGTATTGCATGAGGTGTCCTTTGGAATCAAATGAAAGTCTAGGCTAAGGGGACCACAGGAAGAGTTTTGCTGCCAGAAATGGATCCTATTTTGATGATTTTTTTACACAAGGTTCCAAACCGAATTGGAAAAAGTATATAAATTGGGAGTCGTAGCTAATAAGCTGAATTTTTTTCCCATATTTTTACTTTTTTATTCGGAGCCAAGGTTGAGGAGATATGATAAAAATACTGGACCCTAGTCTGCCCACATCATGCAGGGATAGCTCATTTCCAACTTTTCCAGTCTTTGTTCACACTGGATCCTCTCTTCTTGTGTAAATCCTAGAGGGTTCCATTCACCTATAAAAGGGGACCTCTTCTTCCTTGAAAATCATTGAAGCATTCAAGCCATTGATGAGAGAAATTCATGAGGGAGTGAGTAGTAATGCCTAATTGTACTTAGGCATTAACATAAGCCTAAGCCTGCACTTTCTCCTAGAGGAAGCTATCCTTGGAAGATCAACTCTAATCAAAGAAGGTCTTGGACTTGGTGTATCAATCAAAGTTAAATTCTTCCCTATTCTTCCCTCTCCATAAAAAATTGGTGCCGAAGGGTTTGACAAGTAAGATGTATTCTACATTGATATTTTGTTGATTCCTTATTGTTTTCTTTTTCATCTCTAATCCAACATATATATATATATATATATATATATATATATATATATATATATATATATATATATATATATATATATATATATATATATATCTAATCTCATCTCCTTAACCAAACCTATCTCTCTCACTCTTAAAAATTCATTCTCTTTACAGATTCTAGGTTCTCCTTGCTACTACAGGTACATCACTCCCCGCAGTATCCTTATTGCCTACTGGGGAAGAATAGGGCTTGGGAGGGAAACTTCTCATCTCTTCATTTCTCTCATATCTACATTTCTCACATACTACCCTACATGAATAATCCACTTGATGAGAATTTCTATCGCTTCCACTCTGTGCGGTCTATTAGAATAAACGTATGGATTAGCTGTAAAATACACTTTCAACAACGTATAGTGTTTCTCTTTAGCCCATAAAGGCTCAATGAAATACTTCTTTCACCGGATCCCATCATACTACCTCTTATAGACTATAAATTTTCTTTTGATGTAAGTGTAGTTACCTTGCTATGAACCAAGAGGATTTGTATACACAATTAATCCTCCACACTAGACAAAACATATATATTATGGTAAGAACAAAACTACAATTCCAAAGAACAATTCGTAGCATGTTTGGTCGGCAAAGATGGAACGGCATTAAATCATCTATTAACCCTTTCATATTACCCATGATACAATATGACCATAGCCTTGATGTTTTCATCTTTATGTTGTTTTGATATTCTCTTTTGTTCTTTCTTTGTGTGTGTGAGTACAAGAGAGAAAGAATGAAGCTTCTTTGATTGCACTTCCTTCCAAACCCTATACTTCATGGAAACTATGGTTTAACTCCTTGATATAGCCTTTGGATTTCTCTCACAAAATCTCACAGCCAAAATCCCGGTGCTTTCCTGGCAAGACCGTAAATTTATCGACATATTTTTTTGTGAGACTAAAGCGAATCTGCTAGGGTGAGAGTTTTTGGGTAACCATGGGTGATCATGTTGAGTAACAGGGTATGCATTTTGACCCAGCAAACAATGCAAATGTTTCAAGCATTTGCAATGTTCATGCAACAACAACATGCCACTGAGAGAAGGGAGATTTTAGCAACTAAGGCAATACAAGTAGTCGTCAACAGAATGGATCAGTTCAATGGCAAAGATGTAACCAAGTACTTATGCGAGTATGTGAAGGAGATGGAGCACATCGTGTGTCAGAAGGTGAGATGATTCAAAGCTTTGAGCTAGTTGTTACTCCACAAATTAGGGAACATATTATGGAAATTAAAGATGGGCATGGGAGAAATTGGGAAGAACTCAAAGTAGATTTAAATGAGAAATATTTCATGGAGGACTCTGAGAGAGTGACCAAAAGGACACTTAGAATGGGTAGTCAAACCAAAGCAAGGACTATCAATAACAAAGCTACTTAGGGAATTTGAGCAGCGCTATGCACAACTCACCACGACAGAAAGGGCTACACTAGATGCAGAGAAGACAGATCTTTTCTTACAAGCTGCAGTTAAAGAGTATCAAGAAAATTTGGAGCTTCTTCTTGAAGATAAAGATGTTGAGAAAGGACTAAAGACCAACGGGAATGAAGTTGAAGGTGTTGTCTCATTGCTTGCCAAACAACAAAGAAGAAGGGACAAGATGGTAGTAAACACTAGAAGTCCTTCAACCTCAACTTCTGACAAAATGGTAAAACCTACTTTTATAGCTCCTAAGTTTGATGAGTCTATGCTAGATGAGCTTGTGAAGGGAATGCGTGTCTTGAAGGTGAAGCTTGCAAAGCTTGAAGAAAAAGGCCAACCATCAGGGCCACTTCCTAGGCAAAGACAACAGGCCAAAGAAGGGTTTGTTAATAGATGTATTTGGTGTGATAGTACAGACCATGTAAGAAGGGATTGTGATGATTCTAGTGATGCTTTGTCAAAAGATGTTGTCTTTTTTAAGGATGGTAAGATGCACTTAAGAGAGACAGGTCTACCCTTGAGAACTAACTTTGGGAAGGGGGGAATGCAAACCTTAGTTGAAGATATGGAAACTAATCATGCCAGCTCTTCAGTTTGAGGCAGCTACTTATGGAGTAAAAATTGAGCATCTTAGTGATGAAGAGGTGAATGACCATCATGGTCAAATTTGGCCAAATGTCATGCAATTAGCTAAAAAGGGTAAGCTTACAAAAGAGTTTCTACATGAAGCAGGTGATTGCATACGTCTAGAAACAGGATGGAATGATCTAGTGGACTCATTTTCAGTGCATGCCTACATTACAAAATGCCAGCAAAATGAGGCTATTGTAGAAGAGAAGCGCAGACGTAAGAATGATGATGAAGGACCATAAAAAAGAGCTTCTAGAAGTGGAGGAATGAGTGACTCATTGCCTTCCCAAACACCCCCGACACAAGGAGCATCTCCACCTGAAGTACTCATGGAGGAGTCTACAACAGGAAAGAAGAAAGAGCCAACAAAAGGTAAGACAAAAGGCCCAACTTGTAAACTACATTTGATATTGAGGTCGCTACATATTTAAAGAAAGTCTTGGAGGAAAGGATTTTGAATAGCAAGATTGAGTTCACTCTGGGAGAAGTCCTTGGCATTGCAAAGTGTGAATTCCATGAGGAGATCATTAACATCATCAAGAGAAAGAGGCAAAATCTTGCTGCGGTTGTTCGTCCACAAGTTGATAGAGAAACCTTGAAGACACAAGGGATGTAGTTGCAAAATAAGGATGTTGATGGAGGTGTGGTAGGATGCTACCAATCTAGTGGGAGAGTGAAGCAAGTGCATTTCTCAAATGATGATGAAGAAGTTGAAGCTATTCCTAGGAGCTACTATTCACGAAGTCACTGGGCAAGGGCTACTACAGAAACTTTGGTCAAGGTAGGTGACCTTGAAGATCCATTTGTTGTCTTGATTGACCATGGTTCAGAAATAAACATAATGTCAAAGAGTCTCTATAACATGTGCAAATGGCCGATGGACACAGATCATGGTTGGATGATAAAAGTGGCAAACAATTCATCTGGTGAATTGTATGCACCATGTTTAGGTGTGAAGGTGACAATAGGTGATGTAAAGATTGACCAAAACTTCTTTGTACATGATACATCTTCATATCATCTCATCCTTGGACAACCCTACATTGTGGGAGTTCGAATGGAAACAAAGGTAATGGATGATGGTTCAGCATATGCTAGGATACGTAGCAAAGATGGTAAACGAGCTGTCCAATTTCTCACAGTTTGTGTAAACCATGACCTCTACCAAAGGTGAGCAAAGAGTTTCACATTAGGGGAATTTTGAGGTCATTTTTCTGCCCTCTAAGGAAGTTTGACCAAAAGATTCTCTCAAAAGTTGGGCGTCCGGTAAAATTTTTGCAAATGAGCTCCAAATCTGGCGGACCTTGCATATTTAGATTCTACTCGTTGAGCTCTTTCCGGTGATATATGGAATCTTTTGCTAGGCTAAAAGGTATCTTTTGCTAGGCTAAAAGGTATCTTTTGCATAACTTCCTCGTCCGACCTCTGGGTTGATAGGGTTTGGAGGTCGGACGAGGAAGTTATGCAAAAGATACCTTTTAGCCTAGCAAAAGATACCTTTTAGCCTAGCAAAAGATTCCATATATCACCGGAAAGAGCTCGACGAGTAGAATCTAAATATGCAAGGTCCGCTAGATTTGGAGCTCATTTGCAAAAATTTTATCGGACGCCCAACTTTTGAGAGAATCTTTTGGTCAAACTTCCTTAGAGGGCAGAAAAATGACCTTAAAATTCCCCTAATGTGATCATAGAGAAATGATGGGTTTTGGCCAAGTACCATTGTAATGCGGGATTGTAGTGGTACAGAAAGAAAAAAGGGTCTCACCTGATCCAAAAATAGGTGAAACTTTCTCAACAAGCTCCTTGGTAACAAGAAATGGATCAGTATGTTTTACAAAACTTGAAGATTTAAAGAGATGTGAGAGGCAATATGTGCATAATGTACAAATATGCATGAAAAAGAGTGGGTTGCTGGAGCCTACTGAAAATGTTTTGGGTTTGTGTGAACAAGTTTCTTTTGTAGATACTATGGGTGAGCTTGATGCTATAATGGGGTCTAGTTTGCATCTTGAAAATTAAGTTGTGAAAATTTGCCCTATGGAAATGTATCAAGTAATAGAAGCCTTTAAAGAAAACCAAATACTTGGCCCAGAAGTCCATGTTGAAACTAAATACAAGCGTGTAGCAAAGAATGTGAAACCAATAGCTTCACCCTTACCAACCAACAATAGGGAAAAGATTGAGTAGGCTTCTTTACAACCAAGTTTGAGGAATCCTAAAAAGTTTGGGCATCCTTCACAAAAGAGTCTTTCCAAGAGTTGTAGATTGGTCGCGAGGAGTTTCTAACACAGGAAGAGACAAAGTGCTTCAAAGAAATGCTTTCAAAGCATGGTAAGGCTTTTGCATTTGAGCCACATGAGATAGTATGTGTTGATCCTTCTATTGTAGCTCCTATGGTAATTTTCACAATACCGCAAGGGCCTTGGAATTTGTAGCCTATTCCGGTTCCAAAGGCTCATTTGCCAAAGTTAGTAGCTCTACTGAATGAGAAAATCAAAATGGGAATCTTGGAGCCTTCTTGTGCTCCATACTCCAACAGGTGGTTCACTGCTCCAAAGAAGAATGGTTCTCTACGCTTCATCCAAGATATGCAACCAGTGAACAAGGTGACAATTAGAAATGTAGTTACATGTCCAACTATGGATGAGTTTGCATAGGCTTTTGCAGTGAGGGAAATCTACTCAATGGGAGATCTCTACTCAGGGTATGATCAATTTCAACTTGCAATCGAAAGCAGAGACTTGACAACCATGAGAACACCTTTGGGTTTGGTAAGGATGTGTACCTTGCCACAGGGAGCAACCAACTCGGTTGCACATATGATGAATGGGATGAATAAGGTCTTACGTGACTTTATTCCTCAAATTAAAATGCCTTTCATTGATGATTTGCCTATCAAAGGATGTGAAGAAAGTGAGAAAGATGAAGCTTTGGATCTCGAGGGATGTCGCAGGTTTGTGGCAAATCACATAAATGATTGTGATAAAATTTTGTCTAGGTTGGAAGAAGTGGATCTTACATTGTCAGGGAAAAAGTCTATGTTTGGTGTCGATGAAGTGCTCATTGTGGGGCACATGTGCGGGCCATATGGTAGGAAACCTTGTCCAACAAAGGTAGATGCCATCCAAAGAATAAAAGAAACATGCACTAGCATCACTGAGTTAGAAGGTTTCTGGGAGCATGTGTCTTTTATGTTATTTGGATTCCACATTATGCACATGTAGCTGATCCTCTTTATCATTTTCTTAGAAAGAATCAAAAGTTTAAATGGATAGAGGCACATGTAAAGCCATGAAAAAGCTAAAGGAGTTGCTCCAATTAGCACCAACTTTGAGAAAGGTAGACTATGAGTGTCAAAGGCCAGTAATTGTGACAATAGACACTAGTCCTACAGGGATTGGATGGGCAATAGGGCAAGATGACGACAAAGGATGCATGCATGTGGTAAGATTTGGAGCAAAAGTTCTAAGTACTGGTGAAAGAAACTATCCACAGATAAAGAGAGAGTTATGGAGTATGGTTACAACCTTGAAAAATGGAAAAGAGTACCTAATTGGTGCATGTGTGGTTGTAGAAACAGATTGTCTACCACTTCTTGGGATGATTACAAGCTGCTCAACACCAGAGATTGCTATGTTGCGGTGGATTTCCTACATTAAGTCCTTAAATCCCGAGTTTAAGCCCATTGCAGGTAAAGACAATACAATGGCATATATGCTATCAAGGGCAAGGTATGAAGATGTGTCACAAATGATTGATGAGGGAGATGATGTAGGCACAAATTTCTATTCTATTTCTCATGTCAAAGGTAACAATGTCTGCATGACTAATTCACTTGAATTGTTCTTGAAAGATCTTTATGAAGGTGATTGGCTTCTTATTGGAATCTACTTGAGTACTCTAACAAAACAGGATGATTGGTCTGAACAATAATTCAAGAGGATATGCAAGAAAGCATATGGGTACTTTTTGAGGGATGGCTACTCGTGGAAGCATCCTAAACAAAAAGGTGCTACACCACAAAGGGTCATATGTAAAAAAGAGACTCAAGTAAATATCATGCAAGAGTTTCATGAGAGTATATGGGCTGGAAACATGGGTGTGTGTGTGCAACCTTATCCAACTTGAAAGAAAAATACTGGTGGGAGGGTATGTATAAAGATGTATCTCAATTTTTAGAGTCATGTGTAACTTGTCAAATGTATTCAAATGTTCGACATCGTGATGGATTGTACCCTAAATATCCATTAGACATGCACTATAAATGGGTTGTGGATCTAGTCACAATTCCTTTAGGACTCTGGAAGATGAAGTACTTGGTTCTTGCATGAGAGGACCTAACTGACCAGGTTGAAGGAAAAGAATTAAGAGATAAAACCATAGAAGTTTTTGTTGAGATGTCGAGCTCTACATCATGAGCTGGCATCCACTACGGGTCTTGGCCGCTTACTGCATTTACTCACTGGCGCGTTAGGTGACCGACACAGAGGATCTCTGCCAGTGATTCTACAGCTCGACTACACTTATAGTGTCAGCCTAGTACGCTTCTAGCGAGTTCACACTTAGTAACCGCATGTACATATGTGCTATTTTTCAGTTTAAGCACTTAGTCATTTTGTACTCTCTTTTCTGTGAGTAGAAGAAGAAGCTTTCAATCTCTATGTGCTTTGTGCTTGTCTTGTGTAGCTCTCTTGCATCCTCTTTCTTTACATGGTATCAGAACTTGGTGCAGGCAAGAGAGGCTAAGAGAGAAAGAGCATCACAATCCCTTCCTTCGCAATCCCTTCCTTCGTTAGGGGTTTTTCGTACAAGTTTCTAAACAGGTCTCCCAAGTGAAGTACACAGAGATTTACTGTACAAGTACAATGGTTGTATGTACGCTTGATTGTGGACACTTGTTGAGTGTAGAAAGCGTTACAGGTACCTGATGGCGGGAAAAAGAGCAGTGCAATCGGGTGGCCTCTGTACTCGTGCACACTCCACAAACCATGCCTCATGCAAACAAGCAAAGAACAAAACAAAGGGGACACCACCCTAAATGAAGAGGTTTAGGGACCTCACACATAGTGCACATAGGCAAGTGAGACTTCTGGCATTATGATGGCATCAAAAAATATGGCAAAACACATAGAAACGAAGCTTAGGGATCTTATGTAGCATATATATACACAAGACATCAACTTAACAATACAACGGCATCTGATCATACATAACAAGGATATAGAGAAGCAAGCCAAGGATGGCATAATCCCTTGTCAAAAACAATCAACCCAGCAAGTAGGTATGATCCTACTAGCAACACATCAATACCTTAGAGAATGATGGCGAGGATGGTGGCTATGGAGCATGAGAGAAGACTCCTTATTTAGGTTTTAGGGCTACTAATGTAGCATACTAGAGGGAGAGAGAGAGAGAGGGAGAGAGAGTAGAGCTCCATCCATAGCTCCTCGTTGTGAGCAATGTCATCATAGCTTCATTGCTTGGTGAAGGGGGTGAAGTGTTGGTTTTGAGTGAGAGAAGGCCTCCTTATATAGGTTTAAGAGAGGGTTTATGATTAGGGATAAACATGCTTAAATCCGCTGATTGGGGTTACTTTTTGCTTAGGGTGGTCAACAGATTGAGGTCACCTGATATGTCACCATCAAGATATTCTCTAGAGTGATGTAAGAAGGGAGGGTAAATGCTGATTTTTCTGATTGTGACACATGGGGATAAGGCCTTGACCAACATTTAAGAGCAGGTAAGGTGGCTGTTGAAACTGAAGGTTCTGGACATGTCAGAGGGGGACCTGCGGGGGGGGGGGGGGGGGGGGGGGTGACAACTTTTTTGCCAACCACCTGGGTCCTCGTGAATATCAAATTCTCAAAAATTCCTCAACCATGGCTTCTTTTGACATGTGTTCTTTGAAAAAATCAGCATGTCTCTTTTGAACCCAAAAGTCTTTATCCCTGTGACTCACCTTTACCATAACATTTTCCCTTTTTCTCCTCCTGTAACTGCATTGTTGATGCCCAATCACTGCTTCTAGTAACTGTGAACTGTTACCTACCAAATACTTATGGTGCAGTAAAAAATATTTACCATGGATAAAAAAAATTTACTGTAGGTAAAAAGTGATTTGTATTTACCATGTAGGTGAAAAATATTTACTGTAGGTAAAAAATATTTACTGTGGTAAAAAATATTTACTGTCGGCAAAAAAGTGAAAACGGAGTATGCTGTGCTGTGAGTCCACACGAACATCCTCGTGTAAATTTCACTAGAAATTCACACCTAGAATGGGCTATTCTGTAAGATATAGGTTGTAGGCATGCATAAGAGCTCGTTTCCACGTATCTTCTGTCCATGGAACTTTTTACTCTTTGGTGCTTGTGAAGTAGATTTTTCTTCTCTTTCAAGATCCCTTGGACTAGAGTATCCTCATCTCCCCAACAACTGACTGTGCCTTTATTGCATCTTCAAAAGGGGTCCTAAAAACCATGCATCATATAACCCTCCCCCTTGAGCTAGAGGTATTTGATGCCTCTAGCTGTAGGTTGTGCTACAATAGGGTTCTCTTGAATACTTACACACCTGGTACTAATTGAATTTGCCATGTTACTGCTTTCTTGGCTGATGCACCCTGTTTAGTCCTTTCTGATGAATAATTGTATCCATCTATGACTACCAACTGGTCTCCTAGACCCTTGAAAGCCATACCCCATCCATTGTCAATATCCGCTTTCACTGGTAGCATTCTCTTTTTTTTTTTTTCTTCTCTTTTTTTCCTTTTTCTTTTTTTTCCCCCAACCCCTCGTTGAGCATTCATGCTCAACCATAGTATTATTTAGGTAAAAGATGACTGTATAGAGAGAATTATATAACATAGAGCTATAGACTGTATAAGAAAAATGATAGTATAGTGGCTATATAGATAGGATAGAGATAGAGAAAAAAGCATCTGCTACTGCATCACCCTCCACGGTCAAATGGAAAGCTCAAAGCTCCCCCACGCATGGTGTAGAATCCACCTGAATCAAAAGCAAACCATTGCTCATTGCCATCAACCTGTAAAACATGTATATCCAAGCCTTCCTTTGCACCTGTAGGCCGATAGACAGGACACCCTTCCAGCTCTTTATAGCACGGAGCTTCGTCACCCTGCATCCATAATCCTTCGTGTCCACTATAAGCATACTTGCCATCACTTGAGAAACCTGAATCATAAGCAGCTATCCTACCATCTGCTACAGAACCCTCCATGGTATAGTCCACTTCAAAAAAACCTCGCCATTGACACAAAAATATATGTAAAGCAACCTCCAATAACACATGTATCCATAGCATCACATAACATAGCAAGACCCTGCCATTTGCCTCCACTTGCTGCATAGCCAAGCAAACCTGATCACTTTTCAAACCTGTATCCAAACCCTCTGTAAACGTCTCCACAACCATCTCTTTATACTCAGAAACATGACCTACTAGAGCTTCAACCTGTGCAAATACCTCATCACCAAGAAGGTTGGCGGCACCTTCCTTTAATTGGATATGGTGTTGGGTTACCGTCACTCCTTTAATGTGCTCGTAATCAGTTAAAAAGAGGCCAACATGCTTCTTTAGTACCTGCAAATAGGGTTCTCTCTCTTCTTCTAGTAGGTCCTTAGCTAGCATCTCCTCTAAGCCTGTGTCTTCTTCCTTGTTTAGAGAGTCTTGGCTTGCCACCTACCTTATGATTTGGTCGCAACTCAAGGGAACCTGTCTCCCAATCTTGCCTAGCTTTCATAGCCATAAGCCAAGGTCTTCCAAGGATTAGCGGATAGCCCTCCGCCTTAGTTGGGATCACATAAGCATCAATTGAGATTGCCACACCAAAAGCTGAAACCTTCACTCCATTAACCTTTCCCACACAAGCCACCCTTACATTGTTTTCCATCTTAGCTTGTAAGGAAGTTTGCTCGTTTACTTCCAAACCCAACCTGTGCATTAATTTCTCTGTCATAACACAAATCTCGGCTCCACCATCTACGTACACATTGGAGACTCGCAGACTCTTAATCTCTGCATCAATGACTGGCACGATATCCTTCATGCCTCTCGCACTAATAGACCCAACTGACTTTGCCTTAGCCCTCCTGGTGCTGACCATCTTAGACCAGGTTCTACGCATCTTTGGGGAAAGGTGGAGGAGTTGCAGGTAGGTGGCTGTTGAAACTGGAGGTTCTCCTGAATATCAAATTCGCAAAAAATCCTCAACCATGGCTTCTTTTGAAATGTGTTCTTTGAAAAAATCAGCATGTGTCTTTTCAACTAAAAAGTCTTTATCCCTGTTGACTCACCTTTACCATAAGATTTTCTCCTTTTCTCCTCCTGTAACTGCATTGTTGATGCCCAATCACTGCTTCTAGTAACGGTGAACAACTAGTTACTAACCAAATACTTATGGTGCAGTAAAAAATATTTACCATGGGTAAAAAAAGTTACCGTAGGTAAAAAGTGATTTGTATTTACCATGTAGGTGAAAAATATTTACTGTAGGTAAAAAATATTTACTGTCGGTAAAAAAGTGAAAACGGAGTATGCTGTGCTGTGAGTCCACATGAACATCCTCGTGTAAATTTCATTAGAAATTCACACCTAGAATGGGATATTCTGTAAGATATAGGTTGTAGGCATGCATAAGAGCTCGTTCCCACGTATCTCCTATCCATGGCACTTTTTACTTTTTGGTGCTTGTGAAGTAGATTTTTCTTCTCTTTCGAGATCCCTTGGACTAGAGTATCCTCATCTCCCCAACAACTGAATGTGCCTTTATTGCATCTTCAAAAGGGGTCCTAAAAACCATGCATCATATAGCCCTCCCCCTTAAGCTAGAGGTATTTGATGCCTCTAGCTGTAGGTTGTGCTACAATAGGGTTTTCTTGAATACTTACCTACCTGGTACCAATTGAATTTGCCATGTTACTGCTTTCTTGGCTGATGCACCCTGTTTAGTCCTTTCTGTTGAATAATTGTATCCATCCATGACTAACAACTGGTCTCCTAGACCCTTGAAAGCCATACCCCATCCATTGTCAATATCCGCTTTCACTGGTAGCATTCTCTTTTTTTTTTTCTTCTCTTTTTTTCCTTTTTTTTTTTTTAAAAAAATATTTTTTTTGCCCAACCCCTCGTTGAGCATTCATGCTCAACCATAGTATTATTTAGGTAAAAGATGACTGTATAGAGAGAATCATATAACATAGAGCTATTGTATAAGAAAAATGATAGTATAGTGGCTATATAGATAGGATAGAGATAGAGAAAAAAGCATCTGCTACTGCAGCACCCTCCAGGGTCAAATGGAAAGCTCAAAGCTCCCCCACGCATGGTGTAGAATCCACCTGAATCAAAAGTAAAGCATTGCTCATTGCCATCAACCTGTAAAACATGTATATCCAAGCCTTCCTTTGCACTTGTAGGCCAATAGACAGGCCACCCTTCCAGCTCTTTATAGCACGGAGCTTCGTCAACCTCCATCCATAATCCTTCGTGTCCACTATAAGCATACTTGCTATCACTTGAGAAACCTGAATCATAAGCAGCTATCCTACCATCTGCTACAGAACCCTCCATGGTATAGTCCACTTCAAAAAACCTCGCCATTGACACAAAAATATATGTAAAGCAACCTCCAATAACACATGTATCCATAGCATAACATAACATAGCAAGACCCTGCCATTTTCCTCCACTTGCTGCATAGCCAAGCAAACCTGATCACTTTTCAAACCTGTATCCAAACCCTCTGTAAACGTCTCCACAACCATCTCTTTAAACTCAGAAACATGACCTACTAGAGCTTCAACCTGTGCAAATACCTCATCACCAAAAAGGTTGACGGAACCTTCCTTTAATTGGATATGGTGTTGGGTTACCGTCACTCCTTTAATGTGCTCGTAATCAGTTATAAAGAGGCCAGCATGCTTCTTTAGTACCTGCAAATAGGGTTCTCTCTCTTCTTCTAGTAGGTCCTTAGCTAGCATCTCCTCTAAGCCTGTGTCTTCTTCCTTGTTTAGAGAGTCTTGACCACCTTCTCCTTCTGGGTTTCGCAGTATTATACCCATGACTTCCAAAGAGCTAGCATCCTCCTCAGATGACTCATCCTCAGATGAAGAGCAGCTCCTTGTGCTCTATTCATCCATAGAAGTCTCCATCTCTAGGTCTTGTTGTCTACCCTGCTTCATGTCATACACAATGTTTTGTTGTTTGCCACCTACCTTATGATTTGGTCGCAACTCAAGGGAACCTGTCTCCCAATCTTGCCTAGCTTTCATAGCCATAAGCCAAGGTCTTCCAAGGATTAGCGGATAGCCCTCCCCCTTAGTTGGGATCACATAAGCATCAATTGAGATTGCCACACCAAAATCTGAAACCTTCACTCCATTAACCTTTCCCACACAAGCCACCCTTACATTATTTTCCATCTTGACTTGTAAGGAAGTTTGCTCGTTTACTTCCAAACCCAACCTGTGCATTAATTTCTTTGTCATAACACAAATCTCGGCTCCACCGTCTACGTACACATTGGAGACTCGCAGACTCTTAATCTCTGCATCAATGACTAGCACGATATCCTTCATGCCTCTTGCACTAATAGACCCAACTGACTTTGCCTTAGCCCTCCTGGTGCTGACCATCTTAGACCAGGTTCTACACATCTTTGGGGAAAGGTGGAGGAGTTGCTGCCATGAAATCTTTGGTCCTTGCTTACTCACATCTGCTACCAGGTCGTAAGGTATGGATCCTACCCCAAGTGGAAAGTCTTCTACTCCTATGTGCCTCCTTGACCTACTCTTCCTTTTCTTGTCTCCTATCACTTGGGAGGAACCCTCATTCCCTTTATCCACCTCTGAAGCTTCCATTTCATCAGTTCTTTGTCTCCTAACTCTCTTTATTGGCATGGCAACAGCTTCCTCCATTTTTTCTTTCCCTTTATCCTTACCATTGTCAAGACTTATGACAGAGACAGCCCTGTCCTCCCCTCCCGATGGTAGTGGAGAGATCTCTGCTAGTGTTTGTGGTGGTGGAGAAGGGGGTCTCAATATTTGGATTGGTGGAGCCACGCGTGCATTTTGTCCATTTAGTGGCCTAGCTCGAGGAGGAGTGACTTGCTGGCGAGGAGGTCGTCTTTGATTACCATTTCGTTGATAGCGTCGTGGATGGGGGTAATAATACATGCCGTAACCTACCTCTCCACAGTTGTAGCAAATGTACTCACGTGCTTGCCTTTGTCCTTCTTGTCTATTTCGTTCATTTCCTGGCTGGGGAGCCCTTACACCTTGAACCACATTGATGGACAGGCTCTCTAGTTGATTGGTGATTTGTTGAAGTAATTCTTGTTGAGAGGACTCTTGGTTTGTTTCTCCTGTCCCTGCTACTACCCTTGCCGTAGGTTGAGCTAGCGGTGGAGGCCCCATTCCCCCTTGTAGTTGAGCTTGGAATTTTAACTTCCTATCCTTCTCCCTTGCATAAGTCATAGCTTTATCAAAGGTATCTGGGAATTTACCTTTTACCTTTTCTCGAAGGATGGGGTAAAGCCCTGCCAGGAAACAGTCCTTATTTAGGCATTCTGGCGCCCTTTCGCCTTCACCTAGTGATGCACACCATTTCTCCCACAGGTTGGAAAACTTTCCTTCATAGCTTCTATAGTCATTGGGTGATGTTTGGCGTAGCTCTAAGAGCTGTCTCCATATCTCCTCTGGAGGCTCATGGCGGCGAAATTCTTCGATGAAGGCCATCTTTAAGGACTCCCAGTCTCTTCTTTCTTCAGGTGCCAAAGTTTGATACCATAATTTTGCACCTTCCCTCAAGACCAAAGGAAAGGCCCTTAACTTAGTAGCTTCGTCATCCCTTCTCGATACCAGAAAGGCCATTTCCAAATTATCCAAAAAGTCTGGAGCAACCTCCCCAGGCTTACCATAAAAATTAGGGAAGGCCATAAGTGAGAGAGTAAACAATTACAAAAACAACTCCAATTTATTTTAAAATAGAGGATGGTAATTACAATTTGGAGCTCTGGCACAACTTAGCTCAAAATAGGATGAAGATCGACACATCAAAGGAATGGTAATAGTCTAGTAAGGGTAGAATGACAGGATGAGGAGAGCGCAAGATTTCCCCAAGTCTCTCGGCTCCAAACAACAGGGTTATTCTTTGCTGATAGAAGATTTTTCTATCAATACAAATATTCACATGGATATGACGCACAAAATGGAAAGGAAACATGCGGGGATCATCATTCTCATTATTGGCATCCATACTTACACACAAGAGCCTAGCTTAGTTGCACCACCTTGGGACCAATGAGCCTGATCAACCACAAAAGGTCAGCACCTCGGATCACTTCGACTCTTCCTGATGCATCTGTGAAGACATAAGGCGTGATGGCAACACTTTGTACAATGCTGAGCCTTTTAGCAAGCAACAATTGGATGCTATTACCATAATCAGCATGATGAATGAAAGTGACACCATTAATGTGCAGCACATCATCAACTAAGATAGTTTCCTTAGATTGAGATAACTTCTTGAAAATTAGCAGCAAAGGTAGGGCAGGGAGGCTTTTCACCCGGTCTCCAAAGCACTTTGGACAATATCCAAAGTGATCTTCATGCGGACAGGAGGTTGGCTTGGGATTGGTGGTGTCTGGATTCACAAAGTGCACTGGGAGCACTCGCAGACGGGCGGCAATCTTGTAGGCAAGCCTTCACCTCTTTGCTTCAGGAGGATTTAGGGGTGAGAGTCGTGGTTGCAAGTTGGAGGTTGAAGTTGGTTGCTCACTAGCCTTTTTCTTGCCTGTAGTGGTCATGTAATCCCTTATTAATGAGATTAAGCCAAATGTTACCTTACGCTTGAGCACGCGCTGCGGCCTTGGGCCACTTAGGTGTAGAGGTGATCTTCCTCCTCTTAGTCGGCTCCTCAGGAAAGAGAGGTCTAGTGATGCTTTCTCTTCCCTTAATGTGTGTCACAGTTCCTTCGTGTATGTTGATGTAGAATATTTCAAGCTCGTGTGCGTTGGAGGTTTTTGGAGCACTCATAGGTTGAGAGGAGAGGTATATCAAGCTCTTCTTCTTACTCTCCTTCGTTGGCGACGATCACGAACAAGGCATGTAGAAGAACTTACTTCTTGAATTTCAATGACACTGCAACCTGGTAAAAAGACCTCGATGAAAGCTTTTAAGGCCTCTAAAGCCTCCTCCTCTTCTGTTCTCCAATTTGCAAACTCCTCACGCCATTCGTCCATGTTGTAGATTGCACATCTTCATTGCTTGTGGACTGAAGGTCTGTGTAGCCCTCCTCAGTGGGGGCACCAAAATGATGGCGGGAAAAAGAGCAGTGCAATCGGGTGGCCTCTGTACTCGTGCACACTCCACAAACCACGCCTCATGCAAACAAGCAAAGAACAAAACAAAGGGGACACCACCCTAAATGAAGAGGTTTAGGGACCTCACACATAGTGCACATAGGCAAGTGAGACTTCTGGCATTATGATGGCATCAAAACATATGGCAAAACACATAGAAACGAAGCTTAGGGATCTTATGTAGCATATATATACACAAGACATCAACTTAACAATACAACGGCATCTGATCATACATAACAAGGATATAGAGAAGCAAGCCAAGGATGGCATAATCCCTTGTCAAAAACAATCAACCCAGCAAGTAGGTATGATCCTACTAGCAACACATCAATACCTTAGAGAATGATGGCGAGGATGGTGGCTATGGAGCATGATAGAAGACTCCTTATTTAGGTTTTAGGGCTACTAATGTAGCATACTAGAGGGAGAGAGAGAGAGAGGGAGAGAGAGTAGAGCTCCATCCATAGCTCCTCGTTGTGAGCAATGTCATCATAGCTTCATTGCTTGGTGAAGGGGGTGAAGTGTTGGTTTTGAGTGAGAGAAGGCCTCCTTATATAGGTTTAAGAGAGGGTTTAGGATTAGGGATAAACATGCTTAAATCCGCTGATTGGGGTTACTTTTTGCTTAGGGTGGTCAACAGATTGAGGTCACCTGATATGTCACCATCAAGATATTCTCTAGAGTGATGTGAGAAGGGAGGGTAAATGCTGATTTTTCTGATTGTGACACATGGGGATAAGGCCTTGACCAACATTTAAGAGCAGGTAAGGTGGCTGTTGAAACTGGAGGTTCTGCACATGTCAGAGGGGGACCTGCGGGGGGGGGGGGGGGGGGGGGGGGGGGGGGGTGACAACTTTTTTGCCAACCACCTAGGTCCTCGTGAATATCAAATTCTCAAAAATTCCTCAACCATGGCTTCTTTTGACATGTGTTCTTTGAAAAAATCAGCATGTCTCTTTTGAACCCAAAAGTCTTTATCCCTGTGACTCACCTTTACCATAAGATTTTTCCTTTTTCTCCTCCTGTAACTGCATTGTTGATGCCCAATCACTGCTTCTAGTAACAGTGAACTGTTACCTACCAAATACTTATGGTGCAGTAAAAAATATTTACCATGGGTAAAAAAAAGTTACTGTAGGTAAAAAGTGATTTGTATTTACCATGTAGGTGAAAAATATTTACTGTGGTAAAAAATATTTACTGTCGGTAAAAAAGTGAAAACAGAGTATGCTGTGCTGTGAGTCCACACGAACATCCTCGTGTAAATTTCACTAGAAATTCACACCTAGAATGGGCTATTCTGTAAGATATAGGTTGTAGGCATGCATAAGAGCTCGTTGCCACGTATCTTCTGTCCATGGCACTTTTTACTCTTTGGTGCTTGTGAAGTAGATTTTTCTTCTCTTTCGAGATCCCTTGGACTAGAGTATCCTCATCTCCCCAACAACTGACTGTGCCTTTATTGCATCTTCAAAAGGGGTCCTAAAAACCATGCATCAGTACCACGATAGCAGGTTCAGCAGATTTGTCGGTTTTTGCAGATTGCAACTATTTTGTCTTAGTGCTTCAAGATGTCTGACGGTTTCAGCGAGATTGTTACTGAGAAGCTTGAGAAAAATAACTACCCTGTATGGAAGTACAAAATAACAAATGTCCTAAAAGGAAAAGGTTATTGGGACTACGTAGAAGGAGACAATGAAAAGGAACCAGAGATTCCCGAGGCAAATGCTACAGCAGAACAAAGAAAAGCTTTGAGGGACTGGAAACAAGGCCAGAGCAAAGTGATGTATTGGCTTTCTATGATCATCACAGATGGCATGATGGGCTATCTACAGGATGCTGAAACCCCCGCCATTGCATGGAAAAACTTAGGCAGAGTGTTCGAGGTGAACACCAAGGCCAGGAAGTTCAACTAAAGTCGGAGCTAAATCAGGTTAAGAGGAACAAACTCTCCATTAATGATTATGCTTTGAAGATCAAGAGTATCATCGATGCTGTTGGATCTATTAAAGTCTCAGTGGAAGATGATGACATTGTTCGTGCATGCTTGGATGGTCTAGGAGATGAGTATGTACATTTCAGGTCTTCCATGAATACAAGAGACGACATTCCCGTGTTCCAAGATTTGATTTCTATGCTTATTCTTGAGGAGAAGAACCTTGACACATCTTTTTCTCATGGCAGAAATAATTCTGAACAGGACTTCTATTCAAACTCCAACAGAGGTAGAGGTAGAGGTCGTGGTCGAGGCACAAGGGGTTGCAGGGGCCAATTTCAAGAAGGTCAATCAAATCAAAACAATACAGGTGGCAGGGGGAGTCAAAGAGGTCGTGGTGCAGGATCAAGCAAGCAACAACATACTCCAGATAGCAGAGAATGTTGGACTTGTAGTGAAAGAGGTCACATGTCACGTGACTGCCCAAAGGGAAAAGCAAGTGGAAAGAGAGAACAGGGCAACTATGCATCTACTAGCAGAGATGCAGATGACAACAAAAATGAGCGCATGTTTGTTATGAAACATATAATGAATACAAGGACTGCAGAGAATTCCACCCAAGATGATGTTTGGTATGTGGTTCAGGTGCCTCTAATCACATGACGTCTCGTGGAGAGTGTTTTAGAGATATGCGCAAACCAGATGTGTCAGGCTATGTGCAGACAGGAGATGACACAGCTCACCCCATTGCTCATGTAGGGGATATACCTCTAAATACGAAGAGTGGGAAATCAAAGTACTTAGCAGATGTACTTCATGTCCCAAACATTACAAAGAATCTTGTTTCTATTGGACAAATGGTTGAGCAGGGTTTGCAGGTTCACTTCAATCCCAATGGCTATTATGTAGAAGATTTCCTGAATGGCTGTAAGCTGATCATAGAGGGAAAATGTGTGGGCAGAATGTTTATGCTGAATGTAGACACGCCTGAGGTAAAAGCTGCATTATTTGCACAGAGAACAAGTGTTGTGGCTGATGTTGAAACTTGGCACAAACGCATTGTCCATGTCAATGAGCAGAGATTGCGCAGCATGCAATCAAAACAGATTGTAAAAGGTTTGCCCAAATTCAAGGTGGATGATATGCATAAAGTGTGTGCAGCATGCCAGTTTGGAAAACAGTCAAAGGGCTCATTTCCACATGAGCTCAATGTATGTAAAAATCCACTTGAGGTGGTGCACACAGATGTTTGGGGTCCAATCGATACTGCAAGTATACATGGCTGCAGGTATTATGTCTCTTTCATTGATGACCATACAAGAAAAGTATGGGTCTAGTTCATGCGTAACAAAAGTGAAGTGTTTGGTAACTTTCAGGACTTCAAAGTCATGATTGAGAAGGAGACAGATATGCAAATCAAGACATTGAGGTCAGATGGAGGGGGAGAGTACTTCTCCGATGATTTTTTAGATTTTCTGCAAATGCATGGTATACGCAGGCAGTTTACATGCAAATATACTCCACAGCAGAATGGGGTCGCAGAAAGGAAAAACAGGCGCATTGCAGAGGTTTCACGTGCATTGATGAATGAGAAGAACATGCCTCATCATTACTGGGCTGAAGCTGTAAATACAGGTGTGTACATTATGAACAGGACACCTACAGCTGCGGTGCATGATGTGACACCTGAGGAAAAGTTTCCAGGTACAAAGCCTGATTTGGCACACTTGAAAGTGTTTGGCTGCATAGCTTACGTGCATGTACCAGATGAGTTGCGTAGGAAATTGGATCCTAAAGCAGAGAAATGTATTCTTGTGGGATATTCCCTTGAACAAAAGGGGTACAGGTGATACAATCCTACTACATGAGAATTACGAGTGAGCAGAGATATAGTCATTGATGAGATGAGCAGCTGGTACAGTAATGCACATGGCACTATTGGGGCTGATGTAAAAGATGATGTGGTTGTAAAAAATGTGAGGCCATAGTCACAAGTTTTGATTGGACCACAAGAGTCGTATTCTCGTGGCTCTCTTGAGAAGCCATGGAATGGTAGACTACGTACGCAGGTTACTCCACCAGCAGGTACAGGGAATGTATCACAAAAAGGAAAGGAAAAGGTTGATGAACCTCCCTTTATGGCTGATACATCATTAGGGTTTTCACATGTAGACATGGATTCAGATGGTTCTGGACAAAGTCTTGATGAGGAATTTGGAATTCCGGCTGTTAGGACACCTGGTGTAAGGAAAGTACAAGAAGATGCTAGAGGGCAAAGGAGTGACCCAGGACCGCGGAGATCTAACATAGTCAGAAATCCAGTTCAGAAATTGACTTATGATGGGTATATAGCGCATCACCAAGCCTACATGACTAAGGTGATACAAGATGTGGAGCCCACATGTTTTGAGGATGCAGTTAGAAATGTGCATTGGGATGATGCAATGAATGAAGAGATGGCTGCATTGGAAGCAAACGACACATGGGAGTTGGTGTCATTGCCAAGTGGCAACAAAGCTATTGGGTGTAAATGGGTGTATAAAACCAAAGCATAAGGCTGATGGTAACATTGAGCGTCACAAGGCAAGGCTGGTCACAAAGGGTTATGCACAGACATATGGCATAGACTATGAGGATACCTTTGCTCCAGTGGCAAAGATGACGACTGTGAGAGCTGTCATAGCAGTGGCTGCATCTAGAGGATGGATTATGCATCAAATGGATGTAAAGAATTCCTTCTTGAATGGTGAGTTGCAAGAGGAAGTGTATATGGATCAGCCACCTGGTTATGTCGATCCAGGTTACCTAGACTATGTATGCAGACTTCTCAAAGCTTTGTGTGGTTTGAAGCAAGGCTCTAGAGCACGATATGACAGGATTGCCAAGTATCTTGTCAGTATTGGGTTTAGGAGAGCTCACGCTGATCATTCACTCTATGTACATGAGAGTGATGTGGGGATTGTGGTCATTACCATATATGTAGATGAACTGATTATTGTGGGTGACAATGCTATGGAGATTGACTATGTGAAGGGTCTTCTCAAACAGGAGTTTGAAATATAAGATTTGGGCGAGTTGCGCTACTTTCTTGGCATTGAGGTGATCAGGACTCCAGAGGGTGTATGGTTGTCACAGAGACAATATGATTTGGACATGTTGTCAAAGTATGGTATGGATGATTGTTATCCAATTTCTATTCCCTTGGATGTGAATGCAAAGCTGAGTGCAGAGAAGGGTGATGTTGTTGAGGATGTCAAGATGTACAGGAAGATTGTGGGTAGTCTAATCTACTTAACTATCACGAGGCCAGACTTGAGCTACACAGTAGGCTTGGAGAGTCAGCTCATGAAGCTTCCGAGGAAGCCACATTTGGATGGAGTACGACGCACACTTCGGTATGTGCAAGGGACTATTGACTACGCATTGTTCTATGTAGCAGATGTGCCATTAGCATTGTATGGGTATATAGATGTAGATTGGGCAGGTAGCATTGTTGATAGGAGATCTACGAGTGGCTTCATGTTCTCTTTTGGGAGTGCTGGTGTTACTTGGAGCAGCAAAAAGCAGCCTATGGTTGCTTTATCAAGCACAGAGGCCGAGTACAGAGGTGCAGCAGTTGCGGCGTGCGAGGTAGCTTTGCTATGCACATTACTTGAGGACTTGGGAGTGCAGGTGGACTAGTAGATTGTCATCCATTGTGACAACCTCAGCAGCATGCAGTTGGCTAGGAACCCAGTGTTCCATGCCAGGACCAAGCACATAGAGGTCCATTACCACTACGTTCGAGAGCGAGTGTTGGCAGGAGACATTGACTTGGTCTACGTCAGAACAGAGGAGCAGATAGCGGATATCTTTACCAAGGCCCTCGGAGCTGAGAAGCTTCAACATTTCCGTACTATGCTTGGACTCTGCGACATGCAGAGCTCGAGGGAGAGTGTTGAGATGTCGAGCTCTACATCATGAGCTGGCATCCACTACGGGTCTTGGCTGCTTACGGCATTTACTCACTGGCGCGTTAGGTGACTGACACAGAGGATCTCTGCAAGTGATTCTACAGCTAGACTACACTTATAGTGACAGCCTAGTACGCTTCTAGGGAGTTCACACTTAGTGACTGCATATACATATGTGCTATTTTTCAGTTTTAGCACTTAGTCATTTTGTACTCTCTTTTCTGTGAGTAGAAGAAGAATCTTTCCATCTCTGTGTGCTTTGTGCTTGTCTTGTGTAGCTCTCTTGCATCCTCTTTCTTTACAGTTTTTATCAAATTCATTATTGATGAGGTGATTTGTCATTGTGGTTGTGTGGGGAAGATCACTCCAGGTAGAGGTGAGCTGGATGCCGAGGAAGTAAGGGAGTTCTTTACCAGATTAGGAATCAAGCTTTCTCTTACCACAACTTACAACCCTGAAGGCAATGGAAAGAGTGAAAGAGGGCATCCTCCTATCATCAAATCTTTGGCCAAGGCTTGCGAAGGAAGAGTTGGTGAGTGGTCAAAATTGTTACCATATGCTTTATGGGCTGATTGTACAACAAATAGCTCAGTAAGGGCTACATTCCTACGGAGCTAATGTATGGTCAAAAGCCAATGAGACCGATTGAAGATACAATTCCCACATGGAATGTACTACCTTGGCAAGAGGGGCTTAGCAAGGAAGATCTCCTTGCAGTGCGTATAAGGCAACTAGAGAGAAGACCTGGAGACATTGAAGCTGCAAAAGAACAACTCAAAAATTCAAGGTTGGAAAATAAGAACTACTTTGATAAGAGACATTGGCTCAGGAGCAAAGAAATTGACAAATGTGATTGGGTTTTAATGTATGATAGGAGCCTTGATAACCAACACACAGTCATGTGTAAGTTTTCAAAAAGATGGTTTGGACCATATGTTGTAAAGCATGTGCATGAAAATGCTACTTACAGCTTGTCTGAACTAGATGGTAGAAAAGTAAAGATTCCCACTGCAGGAAAAAGGATCAAAATGTTTAAGAGAAGAGGAGACAATGATCCAGAAGATGTTGATGAGGAAGAAGAGCAAAACATAGGTGAAGATCAAAGTGAAGATGAAGCTCTAGAATCATCTAGTGAAGAAGAAAGCAAGGAAGATGTACAAGAAGGCTGATCTTACAAAGAGACAATGTGGCACATACCGGAGGATGTGCAGGTTTAGAGCAGGTGGATATCGTCTCAGGGGGTTCACTATGTGTAAAACTACCATATCACGTGCGTTCAAGACATGTTTGTAAAACCCCTTATCTGTGAATTTTATAAAGAATATAATGTACCCTTTTCTTTTAAAATTTGTAAGTTTTTTTCAAATTTGAAAAAAGAATTCCCTTATGTAAAAATATTTCTGTAAGTTTCAAGAACTTTAAATACCCTTCTGTTGAACTCACGTGATAGGTTACATTTTTATTAGGTGACCTACCCGGGGATATCGTGCTGTGACACGTACATATTGGGAACTCATGTTACAAGAGTTATCTTTTAACTTTCTAAATACATAATTATATTTCCTATAATGTACATATGCATATCTAAGTATAATAATAAGATTTCTATCTCATCCTATTATCTCAAGGGTAACATATTTTTACTTTACTGTCAAAAAGTAATATGGGAAATAGCTTCGCCTCTTTAACTTGGGGCAAAAAGCATTGATTCTTTATTTCTACTATTTCATTATCATCTCACACCCTAGCTAGATCCTATATCTAGGGTAACTTCCAACATATATATATTCTATGTAATTTTCATACTTTTTTAATATTTCTTTTAAATAGCTACTAGGAAGGAATCAAATGCTAGTGGGGCACTAGCTTTCATGATTCTCAAAGATACCCCTATTTTAATGCATTACTGCAAGCATGATTACAAACCTTTGTCAAGGATCAATGTCATGCTTTTGTATTGCATGAGGTGTGCTTTGGAATCAAATGAAAGTCTAGGCTAAGGGGACCACAGGAAGACTTTTGCTGCCAGAAATGGACCCTATTTTGATGATTTTTTTACACAAGGTTCCAAAATGAATTGAAAAAAGTATATAAAATGGGAGTCATAGCTAATGAGCTGAATGTTTTTCCCATATTTTTACTTTTTTATTTGGAGCCACGGCTGAGGAGATATGATCAAAATACTGGATCCCAGTCTACCCACATCATGCAGGGATAGCTCATTTCCAACTTTTCCAGTTTCTGTTCACACTAGTTCCTCTCTTCTTGTGTAAATCCTAGGGGGTTGCATTCACTTATAAAAAGGGACCTCTTCTTCCTTGAAAACCATTGAAGCATTCAAGCCATGTAAGCCATTGACGAGAGGAATTCATGAGGGAGTGAGTAGTAATGCGTAATTGTACTTAGCCATTAACATAAGCCTAAGCCTACACTTTCTCATAGAGGAAGACTAGCCATTCTTGTAAGCTATCTTTGGAAGATCAACTCTAATCGAAGAAGGTCTTGGACTTGGTGTATCAAACGTTGAATTCTTCCCTCTTCTTCTCTATCCATCAAAAATGGTGCCGAAGGGTTTGACAAGTAAGATGTGTTCTACATTGATATTTTGTTGATTCCTTGTTCTTTTCTTTTTCATCTCTAATCCAGTATATATATATATATATCTTATCTCATCTCCTTAACCAAACCTATCTCTCTCACTCTTAAAAATTTGTTATCTTTACAAATTCTAGGTTCTCCTTGCTACAGGTACATCTCTCCTCGCAGTATCCTTATTGCCTACGGGCAAGAATAGGGCTTGGGAGGGACTTGGGGGGTTCACTATGTGTGAAACTACCATATCACGTGCGTTTAAGACATGTTTGTAAAACCCCCTATCTGTGAATTTTGTTAAGAATATAATGTACCCTTTTCTTTTAGAATATAATGTAGCTACCTCCCAAATCTAAAGGTGGAGGGAAACTTTTGAGTGAATTTAATAATGATATTTTAAAAAACGTGACAAAGATCATGATTGAAGGTTGTTACGCCTTTTTGTTACTCTCTCTCTCTCTCTCTCTCTCTCTCTCTCTGTCTCCCCCCCCCCCTTTAGGTTGAAGTTGAAAGCCTCCATAGCTACCTCCTCCATAGATGCTCTCTCTCTCTCTCTCTCTCTCTCTCTCTCTCTCTCTCTCTCTCTCTCTCTCTCTCTCTCTCTCTCCAAATCCCATCTCCATAGCTGAGCACGCACTCTCTCTCTCAGAGTAGCTTGCCTTCCTCGATTACTACTCTCTCTCTCTCTCTCTCTCTCTCTCTCTCTCTCTCTCTCCCCCCCCCACACACACACACACACACATACACACACACACACACACACACACATTGCATGTGAATCCCTAGATGGTGTTTAGGGCTTAGCTTTGGACAGGGTACCCACTTTGGCATCCACTTTCCACCTCTCAAAGACTCACAAGATGGTGGAAATCATTCCAGTTGAGGATGTTGTGAGTTTAACAAGTAGAACATGCCTTTGTTGTGACTCAGTCAAGTGCAGCTCATGCAAACAGAGTGTAATGAAGGATTATGAAGCAAACCAAAAGCGGGCATATAGAGAGAGAATCAAAGAAAGGGAAGCTAGAATTAAACAGGTCGATATTAATGAATTTCAGCACCGCAAAATTACTGCACAGGTGATCAAGTTTTTCAAGAAGTGCACAGAGGGTCTTGACAACAAGGTAAAGGACGATATCATCAGGAGCATTCTCAAGTATCAAGCATTGAGAGACCTTATAATTCAATCTATAGGAGGTGAGGTTTCCAATGATGAGTAGAGGGTATTGATAAATGGAATGCACAACACTCTCAAGGTAATCAAGAGACCAAAAATCTCGATAGAGTTGTTTATTAAACGGGCGAGTATCATGATGGTTATGAATTCCACAATCATAAAACCAAATATAGCAGCTGCATCGAGGCTTGTTGGTATCCATCAAAGGAATTTCTATGCAGCTAGATCTTGATTGAAACATAATCATACAGAACTGCCATTGCATATGTGTGGGAAACAACCATACACAAATAGTGTAATTACAGAGGAAGTGAAGGCCATAGTGGTGAGCTTCTGGACTCACAATACTCGTGTATCTCTCAACAAAAAGGATGTGCATCGAAAGCGTATTGTACGCAAAGTAATTGATAAACACCCAGTGCATCTTCTTGAGCAACCCCAGGTTCATTTTGACTTCTTGAATAACTACAAGCTTATTTCATTGACAATTATGGCACTAGTTTGGTTGTACTTCAGTTGACTGCTGTACAATTTGTTTATTGTTGCACATTGCTTTAGACCTATTAAATACCACTGCCAAATAGGTAGCTTACTATACATGACTGGTAGCTACCATTGTGATCCTTATAATTACCATTATCAAACTTTGGTAGCGTCCATGTTGTCCTTATAATTACCAATTTCAAACTTTGGTAGCGTCCATGTTGTCCTTGGTAAAGGTAGCTACTAGTCTGATAGGGGTTGCTACCAATCTGCCATGATGTTCTTGGTTAATTTGCTGGCTACCACATTGAACCTGCTAGTTTACAGTCTCATAGTCATGATAAGGTAGCCACCAGTCTGATAGTGCTTTCTACCAGATTGCCATTCTAGTATTGGTGTATTGGTAACTATTATTGTCAACTTGGTAGCTATCAGTATCCTAGTGCTAGTTGGAGCTCCCACTCTGAGAGTAATAGATTCCACTCTGCCATGCAATCCTGGTGGAAGCTACCAGTCTTCCATGGAAATCTTGGTGGAGGCTACCAGTTTGCCATGGGCAATCCTGGTGGATTGGTAGCTATCACTATCAACATGGTAGCTATCTACCCTTAGGTAGTCTGATAACAACCAGCCTTACAGTGCTACTCATGGTAGAGGTAGCCACAAGTCTTACAGTGCTTCCTACTATTAGACTCAGGCTCTTGTAACTTTTCTCCTTCCACTCATCACCAAATATTAGTTACCATTATGAGAGTAATAGCTTCCACTCTGCCATGCAATCCTAGTGGATTGGTAGCTATCTTTGTCAACCTGGTAGCTTTCATGTCAACCTAGTAGCTACCACTGTGAACCTAGAAGCTACCCTTAGGTAGTCTGATAACAACCAGGTCTTAGAGTGCTTTCTACTATTAGACTCAGGCTCTTGTAACTTTTTTCCTTCCACTGATCACAAAAGTATTAGTTACCATTCTTATACTAGCTCCCACCAGATTGATTTCAGTTTTGCATGTCAACAATAAGTTATGATTTTGCCAATAAGTGTACTGAATATCATTATTTAATGCAGGTAGAATTCTTTCTTGCCTTCAAACAGAGTCACCCAAAGGTACAAATTCACCAAAGGACATTTGAAAAGCTGAAACCTTATTTTATACGCAAGCTTAGAGATCGCTACAGCTGTTATTGCATCACTCATATTCAAATGTAATTCTTGAGGGATGCTGTAAACCATATAAGGCAGATTTCTTATGGTGTGCATGGGAAACAGTGTAGTTGTCAATGTGATATTTGTGGTGCATATTTGAAATGTAGTGCTCAGAAAAATCAGTGCCCTAGCCTTACAAAGCTTTGGGAGTCAGTTTCATGATCGAAGGCTAGCGGGTCAAATTTTTTGCACTGAAGTGTTTGATTGGCAAATGCTCTTCGTGTGGGCCTTTAAAGAAGCTACCAATTTGCCCGATTGAAGAGTTAAATGGTGCACGCATGGTAACAATTAAGATTTTTGAAGACCTTGAAGTTGGCGAAACAGATTCAGGGAAACAGAAGAAAATAAAAGTTCTTTCTCACAAGGAGATGCAGTGCGGACAGCTTTTCATACGGCTCAAGGATCATCTGAGTAAGTTTATAAAGCACAATTGTGTTTACAAATGGCAGGCCAAGCAATTTAAAGATTGTCTACTTATCTTCCCTAAAGATGTGGTAGTGTCAGCGGTGGATTTTGCTAAAAATTACACTTTCAAAGAGCAAAATGAGATCCAATCGATGCATTGGTTTTCTAGCGAGGTGACAATCTTCATTCACATTACATATGTGAGGATTGTAGGTAGTGTCCAAAAATACTATCATTTCTATATATCTGATGATACAAGCCATGATACTCTTTTTGTCCAGCAGTGCTTTATGCTCCATTATGGCTGGTTGGAAGAGCTAGGCATATCGCTCAAAGAACATTGGGTGTGGTCAGATGGAGCAGCCTCGCAGTTCAAAGCAAAGAGGCCTTTTTATTTTGTTGCTCGATATGGAACTCTGACAAGTTTGAAAATGACACATCACTTTTCAGGTTTAGGTCATGGGAAGGGAGAAAATAATGGTGCAGGTGCTGTTATTAAGAGGCATCTCAGTCAGGAGCAACTAAAGACAGATTGTGTGAAATTACAATGTGTAGCAGATGTAGTGCCACTTTTGAGAGAAACCATGTCCAATGGTGCTATAGCCACGTATTCTTCGCAGGTACGACCAGTTACTCGACTGTTCTGGGAGGTCAAAGTAGGTGATGTGGAAAGAAGCCAACGTCGGGATTGTAAATCTGTGCCTAATGCACGTGGGTTACATTGTCAGCGGCTACTCCTTAGCAAATGGAAAACTTCTTAGGTATCTGCAATTCTCATGCTTTTGTAGTGCTTGTTTGCAAGGCAACTGGAGGAGGTGTTCGAACAAATCACACGTTTTTGCATGGAATTATGTTACCTTTGAACCTACAGATGATGTCGAAGATGATGATGAGATTGAAGAGTTTGCATATGAAGGACACCATGATGCGTTGAGTGAATTACTTCATGTTGGTGACAATTTTGTTGTTATAGCTCCTCATGACAATAAGGAGCTTGCGGACTTTTATGTCTTGAAATGTACAGTAGAAAAGACTCAAACTAAATATTTGCTAAGAGATGCATGGGGGAATGTTTGCAATGCCGGCTCATTTGTTGTCAAAGGAGTTTGGTACGAACAAGCAAAAGAAAATCCCTTTGAGTTCAAGCAATTAAATTCTTAGCCTGAAGCCACCTTCCAATCCCACCTTGTACGAGCTATTAAGTTCCCAATGTAGAAAGTGGGACGTACAAGAAAATTCTTACTTTCCTCAAAAACATATGAGGCTATTTACAATAGCACTCCTTTTGATGTATAGAATTCCTAGTTCTAATCTAAGGTGCTTTTGATGGCCCTTCAGCATCTTTTTTTTTTCTTTGGGCGAATCTCCGTAATCTTTGTGCTAAGCATCACCCTGTTTTGCAATTTCTTGAATCATGTCTAAAATGCCTATGTGATATCCTGAGGCAGATACCATAAACACTCTATTGAAATCCTTTCCCTCAAAAAGGAGATGAGGGCAACTCCAGATGAGACTCGCACATGCAGCCGGCCATTCAAGGGTTCAATGCCCCTGACTAGACAACCAACCGATGACGGATCTCGCACATGCACAGCAGGCGGTTGCTCAACGGTTGTGTTGATAGAGGATAAGGTCAGCTTTTTTAGGCCCGCAGCAGCACGTGTTAGCAGTCTTTTGCAGGCTCCTGCTTCTTTCTTGCCTTCGCCATCAGCACCATTATAGTTGACCGTCGTGAGGGGGGGGGGGGGGGGGGGGGGGGGGTCATCACGTTGGGAGCGATAAGGAGCCGTTCAGAATAAGCGCAGGGGCGTGCAAATGTGGAAGCACTTTTTGAACGTTCGAGGTTGCATGTGCGAGTCCTAAGAGACAATGGACAGGTGACTCTAGTAAATGCTGAATACATATGATGCATGAATGATCATGAACACTAGAACAAACCCAAGTACCCACCTGTACTCCCTCGTGTACATTAAGCCATAAAAAATAAATCATCTCCACAACAGACATAGAAAAATTAAACAAGTATAGCTAAGTAGCTGCAAGGGTAGCTACTATGCAGACTGGTAGCTACCCTTAACATTTCCTGGTGTCGGAAGCTGTGTTAAGTACTTGTAATTGTGCAACTCTGGAGGTGCAGTGATGAACAATGCGAAAACGTAAACAAGTGTACAAGTTAACAAAAGCTGCTTTACTACATTGAGCAATGGAAGCTGCTTTACTACATTGTGTCATCATTACAAGTGAGCAAAATACTCCATAAGTCAGTAAATGGTTGATTGTTTACATCGCTTATCATAGTTACATGTTAGGATAATATATCTAGCCGTAATACTCTAGACGCCATTGCTTTGAGATCCTAATGCTCAGGTTATCAATCAGTCTCAGTAGTGCACATTCCTCGGCATTCTTGAGGCGATCTTCCGCACAAAGCCAAGCTGTGAGCCAAGATCTTACAGTTGTTGTAAGATATCCTTGAATCTCAGTGGGATTCTAATTTTCCATATTCTTCACAATGCAAAAAGTGCCTAGAGGATTCCACAACTGCTTGTACTGTGTGTCATCCACTAGAATTGTGGACGTAGCAGTGTACTGACCTCTTTTCTCCCAGAAGTCACTTAGCTTCTTGTAAAATACAGGATTTCTACCAGTTATCTTGAATCTAGCATCTCTTACACAATCCTGTTGTGTAAGAATTTCCTTGAATTGGGGAAACTGATCAGGAAAGCAGGCACTCAACAGGTTTTTTGCTTTAGTCTTCATGCAACAGGTCCACACAAATACATCAAAGTGCACAAGGCACCGGTCCAAATATGCAGATGCATCCCTTTTATACCCAGCAAACACCCCTGCTATATCTACAATTTCTAGATCATTCCAATAGGCAGGCTTCCGTGAACGGTACCTCTTGTCTAATGAAGTCAGCAAGACACCCTTAATATCAAGGATTAGAGTTGGCTTACTCTCAAAAAATATGTTCCCAGGATCCTCCTATGGATGAGACATCCCATGATCGTTCCTAACATAATCTGAAACACCACCTGCACCTCCTCCATCCTCCCTTTGTCGAGACACCGTCCCATCATTGTGCCTTACATATTCTGTACCACCTGCACCAACTACACAACCTGCATCACCTCCTGCATCCACAGATGCATCACCATCTTCCTAAGGTGGCTCAGACTTTTCATTGGTAATCTTCGTGTCCTCACCTGCACCAGCCCCACCTACACAACTTGCTTCACCACTTGCATCCACAGATGCATCACCATCTTCCCAAGGTGATTCAGAATTTTCAATGATAATGTGTGTGTCTTTACCTGCACTGCCTGTACCAACTACACCACCTGCATCCACAGATGCATCACCATCTTCCCGAGTGTTTCAAACTTATCCATTGTAATCTCCATGTCATCATCTGCACCACCTACACCAACTGCACCAATTGCACAACTTGCATCACCACTTGCATCCCCAAATGCATCACCATTTTCCCTTCGTGGTTCAGAATTTTTCATGATAATCTCCGTGTCCTCACCTATACTGAGGACAAAAAACTCCGTGTTTTTATCCTCTTGGTCATCAATGCTGCTAGCACATGGGACTTGGCCCTCAACTCTAAATGAACCATCTACATAAGGAGGGTCTTTCATAGTAGACTGTGCTATCATACTTATTATGTGATCAAGATTGTCAATGTTGCTAGTGGCAGCATCCGAATATAAAAACAATAATGAGATAAACAACAATGATGTGGACAGACAAAAAAAATTTGATGTTGGCTTTCTTAATTCATAGGAAATGGAGAATTGTTACAAAGCCAAAAACGGCGGCAGGATTTAGGAAAGAGCCAAAAATGGGGATAGGCTACAAAGCAAAAATATCTAGACTATGTTTGGAGTGTTTTTCTAACTCTGGTTATTGTAGCACCTTTTATTCTAGATTCCATGTTACTATTTTCTCCAGTCTCTATGACTAATTGGTCCTTTGATGTCTTTGTTTGTCCTTTTGCATCCTCTGTAGGCTTTTTGGCAGCTCCATCTGCAAGAGAGAAGAAACAATCAACAAGAATGAACCTTAAAAAATATTATCTACATTTAGGAAAAAACAAAACCAGAAATAACACCTATCATCTCTTTTCTTACCCTTTGCATCATTTGTATGGTCTGCAGGATGGAGGGACTGGTGTCTCTGGCGGACACTTCATTGTCCTTCATTGATGAAGGAGCATTTTCTGCTTGATCTCCATTCTTAGGACTATACTTCTCTAACACACCTTTCTTCTCAACTGTAGTCTCTGGCTCAACCTGTGCAGTCATGAAAAGTATTAAGGAATTAAGAACTTGCTGTTTCAAGTTACATGTAGCTACATCATGATAGTGGAAGCTACCAGGCAAGCACTGATAGCTACCAGCACTATCTTGGTAGCTACCAATGCCATCTTGGTAGCTGGCTGACTGAGAGCTACCAAGGTGACATAGGGGCCACCAATGCTATCCTAGTAGTAAGCAATCTAACAGTGGTGGTTAACAGAATAAAAGCCTGGCAACAACCTTTATCTAAAACATATTCCTTCTCAGCATGTACCAACACCTTGAATTTTGTTCTTCACAATAAGAAATTAAGAACATGTTTTCAAGTTACATGCAGGGTCATCATGACAATAGAAGCTACCAGGCAAGCACTAATAAGCTACTAGTACTACCAAATTCTATTTTAGTAGCTACCTTGCCCCCTGTCATCATGGTAGCTACAGATGCTATCATGGTAGCTACCAATGTTATCCTGGTAGCTACCTTGTCACTTGTAGGACTTCCTTGGCAGAATGGAAGCTCATGGCAGAATGGCAGCTACCAATGCAATCCTGGTAGCCACCTTGTCACTTGAAGGACTTCCTTGGCAGAATGGCAGCTACCATTGAAATCCTGGTAGCCACCTTGTCAATTGCAGGACTTCCTTGGCAGAATGGCAGCTCATGGCAGAATGGTAGCTACCACTATTATACTGGTAGCTACTGACGGGAGCAAAGAGAACCCCGAACCCCGACGGCCTCTAAAACGCCGGGGGCCGAATGGCGCGCCTCAAGCCTGCCACGATAAAGCGAACAGGGGCACCACCTAGCTTTGAGCGGCTAGGACGCAAACAAAACACCACCATAACAAAGTTTTCATCCAAGAGAGATGGATGCTTGGGAGTAATGGTGAAGAAGAAGGGGAATGAGATCAAGTGAGAGAGAGAGAGAGAGTATAGCAGCTTAGTACTTAGGCACCATAGAAGGATGGCGAATCCGCACACCCTTCACACATACACAAGCTCACTCCAAACACAAGACTAGGTGGCAATTCCACACACCTCATATGGGCAAAACATTGCAAGAAACATACTCACAAAACCTCAAGCTTTATTTAGAGAATAAAGCAATGAAATGGGGAGCATAGGGTAGGGGAAAGAGAAGGGAGAGAGTGGTAGAGCGCATGGCGGATAGGTGGGAGTTGATTAGCAAAGACTCGCACGAGGGTTATGGCCATCATACTTCATTTAGATGCCCTTCATCTTCCATAGCCCAAGGGTGTAGAGGTCATGCTCAAGTCGAGCATGGTGACTGCGGTGATGGCGATGGTGTGGGTGTGTGTATGCGCGCACTAGGCACACACACTGAATAGTGTACTCTCTAGTGATGTTGTGTGTGTGTGTGTTAGTGTGATGGTGACCCCTCTTTATATAGGGGAGGAGGGGCGAGATATTCTAGAATTTAGAAATGAAGAAATCATTATCTACACAGGCCATGTGACTGTGGGTCCCACTTGTCTGGCTGTGTGTATATGCGCCAGAACAACAGTCTCATCAGAGAGAGACTAAGAGAGAGAGAGATGGGTTGATGAAAAAAATGAGAGTTGACATGGAGATTAAACTAATTACAAGAGGGGATAGAGGGGAGTGTGTTCAGAGGTGAATCTTTGTGCCGATGTGTGTGTACACTAGAAAAATCCGGTAACCAACATGTAAAGGTGGGTATGTGGGCACCTTTTTCAGTAGAACGGAGTGTGTGTGAGTGTGGGGGAGGCCATCTGGCTACAAGACAAGAGATATTTCGAATTTTATAGAGAGGGGAGGTATTTGGATCATGGTAGAGTGTAGGAGAGAGAAAAAAAAAGGTGGGGTATGCTATTTTGGAAGATAGGAGAGGTGGCATGTGAGAAAGAACGTATTATTGGTTGTGAGGACAGCGGTGGGGTAGCTTGAGGGGAGAGAGAAAGGAGAAAGGACAAGGGGAAGAGAGAGGGGGTTGACCTTTTGAGTGGAGGAGAAGAAAAGGGACACACGGTGGGGCAACAATGAAGAAAAAGGAGGCAGGGTGGGGATGGGCTGCCCCGCAGGCACGAGGTGGCCTGTTTTACGTTTCTCACTTATTTACATACTCATACTTTATTTTTTTTCTTACTTTTCCAATGCCTTTTATCACTCCCTCTCTAAGAGGGGGTTTCCATGGGGTGGGGAAGAGAGAAGAGGGGTATGGGAGCCTGGCTTGTGAAAAGCCCCCATATTTAGCCCTCCCCTTTTGGCTAGAGGCATTTATGCTTCTAGCTCTGACTCTGATTCTTCTTCCGCTTAGCTATAAGAGCCGATATCGAGTTTCCTTCTGAACTAGACTCTCCATTTGGCCATTGGTGATATTTCTGGGATATTCATGAAATTGCAACAGGTATGGGTGATAGCCTGTTCCTTAGAACAGTGTGGGTTGATTAAACAGGAATCCCATGGCTTCCAGAACTTTGTGCCAGTGTCCTCCTGGATCCCAAGTGAAAAATAGGATCATTGTCTGTAGTGTCCAGACAATAAAGTTTTCATGCCAAATTGGACCAAATTTGTAACCACCAATAGTGAGAGGGGAAATGAGCATCTTGGCTCCTGCAAAGACACAACTGAAAATTATGATTCCCAAGAGTGTACCAAGAATCCACCATATATGGCCACCTTGTTGATGTGGTGAGCTCAAGTTGTCTTCAGAATCCTGCTTACTGCCATGACTGGAAAAATTTGCAAGCATATCATGCTTCTTTTGTGTGTGCTCAAACATGTCAGCTTCCTTTACTGATGCTTATAGCAAGCCACCTACCTTGTGTCTTAAATACAAGCATAAACCACTTACCTTTCTCCAAAGAGAGGATGCAATATTTGTAAAAAATTGTACCAAATTGGGAATGAGGTCTTCATTCTTGAATTCTATCAGCCTTTTGTCGATCCATGGCTCCTTAGCTCTTATCTCCATGCTGATATTCTCTCTATATGTTATAGTGGCTAGCCATAGCCATAGGTCTAATGCATCCCATGCAAACACAATGCTCTGTTGTGGAGGAGTTTCGAACATCCTTAAAAGGTTGGCAACATATTGATCATCAAACTTACTCTGAACACCCTCACATAAACTAGAGGCATTAGCCATCTCCAAGTTTATAACACCCTTCAGTAGACTAGAGGCATTACCCATCTCTAAGTCTATAACACTACACAAGAAAGTCTTGCTCAGCTTCCAAGCCTCTGGAGCAATATCCAACTCCAAACCTTCAGTCATACTTACCTCTTCATTATGGTCCTCTAGTGAAACTGCCTTGATGCAAGATTCCTTTAGCTTACTACACTGCTCTTGGTCCATGCTGGTCCACAGGCTTCTGTTCTCAAAGCCCTCCCCTTTGCTTGATATGTTTTGCATCTTCTGCAAAGCCTTGCTAGCAGGCTGGTCTTCCTCTTCTCTTGTATCTTTCATGCCCTTTGCATTCCTCTTACTCTGACGAGGCCTAATCAACACTTTACACCTTCTTCCCCTTACTGCCCAATGTTGTCAATTGATTGCTTTGGTGCCTATTTCATCCAAGGTTAAAGATGTACTCACATTTGTAACACAATTTTCTTGACTTACCTCCCCCACCTGGGTAGCATCTTTTGATTCTTTAACCTCTTGTTCCACTTCTTTAGTTCTTTGAATAGTTTTCTTAATTGATCCTTCTTCTGTTACACTCATCTTGACCTCTCATGCAAGACCAATGATACTTGGTGTGCGGGTACCAATTGGTGGTTGCCGTAGGATGATTGTAAGTGGTGATTGTGGCGGACGTAGAATTTGTGTTGGTGGGGCTGGTGCTCGGGGTGGGGGTGCTTTTTCTCTAGGGGGTGACAATTGGTTCCTCCTACCTCCTCTATTATAGTTTTGTCGTGGTTTGGGACAGTAGTACATACCGTGACCGTCTTCTCCACAGTTGTAGCAATGATACTCCTTGTTTTATCGTCGAGATCTTCCAGGGTCTTGATCTCTTTCTTAACTCCTCCCTTGCTGTATTAAGTGGACAGAAAAATTCTGCAGTTGTTAATATGGGCCAACATATCCTGTTGGTCATCTCTTACCCCAAGAGCCGGTGGTGGTGGTGGAATGGTGGCTGTCATAGTTGCTAGTCGGTGCAATGATCCTGCTTCTGCTGACTCGGTTTCTTTGGCTTTCATTCGCAGCTTCTTGTCCTTAAGGCGAGCAATCTCAACGGCTAACTTGTACGTAGCTGGGAATCTACCTTTCACCTTTTCCTTGAGAAGCGTCCATAAGCCATATGTGAACCGATCTTTTTTTAGGAAATTGGGTGCAACTTTCCCCCTTGCCAGTGACTCAACCCACCGTTCCCACAAATCCACAAATTTGGACTCATAGGTGGCATATTGTAAAAGACCCTCCTGCTTCAAGTCTCTCAACTTGTCCCACAACTTTTCTGAAGTGGTACCTCCCCCAAAGTGCCTCTTAAAAGCGGTTTTTAAGGGCTCCCAGTCATCCTTGGTTGCTTGTGGAAGTGCATTGTACCATGATCTAGCTTCTAGCTTCATGAGATGCTTAAAGATTATAACCCGGGATTCATCCATATCTTTGTTTCTCACTACACATGCTACTTCAAATTCATCTAGGAAGTCTGTTACCAAATCCTTCCCCTTCTTTCCTTTGAATGTTGAAAATGCTACACTTGCCATGATTACTGAGAGAGAGCTAGAAAGACACATTGCTTAACTTGCAAAAGTATTTTTCTTCTTTACAAGGAGGCGTGTATACCCTCTTATACTAGGACATAGATTAAAACTTCAAACATTACATTGCCTTGTACCAAAGGTAAGACAAATGGCCGATCTGATGCCAAAACCTCAAAAAACCACTCCCCACCCAGCATGGTGTCAATGACGGGCTGGTAGTGAGCCTTCAAGTCCAGTATTACCTTGATTGATCGTACACGTGATTTGTCTTGAGGTAGGTTGTAGTGATTCATGTGAAGCTTAGAGGTACTTAGTCACTGTCCAAGCTTGTGGGAGAGGGTTGTGTTCTTTCCTGAAACAAACTCAGCAGATCCATAGTTTCTCTAGTGAGAGTGTGATCCAATGCTTCCGTTATCTGTGCTACAGCATCAGGTGCGACTTGGAAACTGACTGTGATAATTACCTCGGTGACTTGAGTTAAGCGATTCTCAAAGTAGAATAGTGTTGATTCTCTATTGTGCAGAGCTCCTTCCATCTTGTTGTTGTGGGTTGGTTGTAGGTTGCGGACATGGTATCGACCTTATCCTTCTTCTTCTTGGCACTCGGCCTATGTATATCCACTGGGTTTGGCGTGTTGGTTGATTCTCCCACTTCAAATTGATTACTGTTACGCCTGGCACTCGAGCTTCGATGGAGATGCGGAGTTTGTCTAGTTGTGCTTGGAGATCTTCTTGTTCTATCGTCCAGTTAGCAAATCCTGCTAGCCATTCATCCATTCATAATAGTTTAGGGGTTTCAGTCTTGTAAACTCAAGGGTTTCATAAAAAGATCCTCAGTGGGGGCACCAAATGATGGGAGAAAAGCGAACCTCGAACCCCGACGGCCTCTAAAACACTGGGGGCCGAATGGCGCACCTCGAGCCTATCACGATAAAGCAAACAGGGGCACCACCTAGCTTTGAGCGGCTAGGACGCAAACAACACACCACCATAACAAAGTTTTCATCCAAGAGATATGGATGCTTGGGAGTAATGGTGAAGAGGAAGGGGAATGAGATCAAGTTAGAGAGAGAGAGAGAGAGAGAGAGAGAGAGAGAGAGAGAGAGTATAGCGGCTTAGTAATTAGGCACCACAGAAGGATGGTGAATCCGCACACCCTTCACACATACACAAGCTCACTCCAAACACAAGACTAGGTGGCGATTCTGCACACCTCATATGGGAAAAACATTGCAAGAAACATACTCACAAAACCTCAAGCTTTATTTAGAGAATAAGGCGATGAAATGGGGAGCATCGGGTAGGGGAAAGAGTGGTAGAGAGTGGTAGAGCACATGGCGGATAGGTGGGAGTTGATTAGCGAAGACTCGCACGAGGGTTATGGCCATCATCCTTCATTTAGCTGCCCTTCATCTTCCATAGCCTAAGTGTGTAGAGGTCATGCTCAAGTCCAGCATGGTGACTGCGGTGATGGTGATGGTGTGGGTGTGTGTGTGTGCGCACTAGGCACACACAGTGCATAGTGTACTCTCTGGTGATATTGTGTGTGTGTCAGTGTGATGGTGACCTCTCTTTATATAGGGGAGGAGGGGCGAGAAATTCTAGAATTTAGAAATGAAGAAATCATTATCTACACAGGCCATGTGACTAGGGGCCCCACTTGTCTGGCTGTGTGTATATGCGCTAGAACAACAGTCTCATGAGAGAGAGACTAAGAGAGAGATATGGGTTGATGAAAAAAATGAGAGGTGACATGGAGATTAAAGTAATTACAAGAGGGGATAGAGGGGAGTGTTCAGAGGTGAAACTATGTGCAAATGTGTGTGTACACTAGAAAAATCCGGTAACCATCATGTAAAGGTGGGTCTGTGGGCACCTTTTTCAGTAGAACAGAGTGTGTGTGAGTTTGGGGGAGGACATCTGGCTACAAGACAAGAGATATTTCAAATTTTGGAGAGAGGGGGGGTATTTGAATCATGGGAGAGTGTAGGAGAGAGAAAAAAAGGGTGGGGTATGCTATTTTGGAAGATAGGAGAGGTGGCATGTGACAAAGAACATATTATTGGTGAGGACAGGGGTGGGGTAGCTTGAGGGGAGAGAGAAAGGAGAAAGGACAAGGGGAAGAGAGAGGGGGTTGACCTTTTGAGTGGAGGAGAAGAAAAGGGACACACAGTGGGGCAACAGTGAAGAAAAAGGAGGCAGGGTGGGGATGGGTTGCCCCGCAGGCACGAGGTGGCCTATTTTACCTTTCTCACTTATTTACATATTCATACTTTATTTTTTTTCTCACTTTTACAATGCCTTTTATCACTCCCTCCCTAAGAGGGGGTTTCCATGGGGTGGGGAAGAGAGAAGAGGGGTATGGGAGGCTGGCTTGTGAAAAGCCCCCATCACTACCAGGGTTGACAGTGAGAACTTCCTTCTCACCAGCGGGGTGTGAAACATGGTCCATGCTTAAGGGCACTAATGAGGGTTTGGTGTCTGATTGCACTCCTTGGAAATTGGCATTCGTACTGCCGAGGATCACCAAAGACCGCATGGTATGCAAAATCGGTTGCATGCATCCCATCTCCATGCATGTTTCTTTGCTTGCAACAAGATGGCCAAAATAGTACATGTGAAAGGCATGATTGCAGGGCAGCAAAACCATGCCAAGTGCATCGTCGTCATACATCGTCAACCACAAGCACTGCAAACTTTTTCCAAAGGCAAGGTGCTCATATCCATAGGTGGAACTTTTGGCGGAGGTGCAGACAACAAAACTATACTTGTTTTGACCTGCATGGTCTTCACAAAATCCATCTGCGCCTGTGCACACTCCTCCACTTCCTATGTAAAATCTTTCTCCTTTAGAGCACTATCCATAGCATCAAGTGGTGCCTTCTCCTAAACTACCACTTCCAATGTTTGGAGTGTTAGCGACAACCTACCGACAATATTTTTAAGCTGCTCCACGTTCATTGCATGCACAACATCGACGCTACCTTCTGCCTTTAGTAATGCAGCCTCTACATCTTTCAACTGGCCTCTAAGATTTTCCACTAGGAGGTTGGAACCTTCATTTCGGTGCACATCATCCTGAAGCAATTCCAGCTTCTTAAAAGCTTCATTATACTCTGACAATGCAAAAGAATGCTTGCTTACAACCATGTTGTAAACAGTATCTAACTCTGTAAGAGACGATGGACCAAATAAATTCTTTTTCTACACATCATCTACTATATCGATCGGAGTTTCCTGAGGTGCCTCCAAACCATTTAGAGTCCTCGTCATTTTTCGCATACTGTTAGGGGTAGAGAAGGAATGGAAATCTGCCCATCGCTGCTTCTTTGCATGTAATTTGCCTGGATCCATATTTGTGACAATACTTTCTGAAAACAAGGCCCAGTCAACCTATCCCTTCAACTTCTCATATAGAAAGCCTCTAGAAAATCCTTTAGTCACCTCCATACCATAATTTCCAGGAGGTTCTTGATACACGGATGTGAACAATACATAAAACCTGTTCCAGAGCTCTTGCTTCACATCTCTACATTTTACTTTGCTACCCCTCTTCGGCACCTCCTTAAAGCATTTCAACCAATCTTTGTTGGTGAAATCTACCTCAGTCAGCAAAATCGAGCATCCACTCCAGAGTTGGGGAGGTCGTATACTTCATGTGCTTCAGGCTTTGTCATGCAAAAAACTATCTTCCTTTCAAATGGCACATATGGAGTGCACCAACGGCCTTTGCCTTGTAAAATACAGGTAAAAACATAAGACCATAGTTGTTTCCATACGGCAAATGCATACGGGTATGGAAGTATGATTGGAGTATGGTTCAACACTAATCTTGAAACATATACAACCATAAATTAACTGAAAACTTAGATAACTTCTGCATGGTGATCATTTATAATACCACAATTTTTACAGAAGTTTTCACATTAAACATCAATTGTTGCATTGAGCAGAAGCAGAAGCAGGCTGGGCATGTGCATGAATAGGTGGTACAACTACCTGTGTCCCAGACAAATAGCTACCATGTAACTACCACCTTGGTATTTCTTTGCTAAATGAACTTTTTGATTGGTAGTTGGCTAGCATAATGCTACCAACTTGTTATGATTTTTGTAGAATGCTAAATTCTACAATCTTGATGATCTCTAATGCACTTTCCCTATATTAAATGAGTGTTGCAGGTGGTAGCTACCACACTGATAGAGTATCATTGATTCATGCTTCTTCATAGCACTATGATTTGTAATCCATACGAGTACGGTCCCAACTATGCACAAGACATGAATGCATGTGCAGCTAGCCAATTGGAGTTCAGTAAAAAATTCAATGTGCACAAATATATCTACTTGAATGCATGCATGCATGCATGCCTCTACACAAGTTTTCAATGCAAGCTTGAATCCATGCATGCATGCCTCTACACGGGTTTTCAATGCAAGCTTGAATCCATGCATGCATGCCTCTACACGGGTTTTCAATGCAAGCTTGAATCCATGCATGCATGCCTATGGAGCTTGAATGCATCTACAAACATCTAGCCTCTAACTTAGGTTTGCTTCAAAGCAAGCTTAAGAGAGATTACATGGACCTTGGAAACAAGTTACAACAATAAATTGTGCAGAGACAGCCAGCAACACTAAGATGCAGTAGTACCCCAGTATTGAGGGTTACAACATCTTCCATTTTTGAATGTTTCTTTGCTATAGGAGTGCAGGGCTTTGGTGAAGGAGTCAAGACCTTCTTCTTCCTCTTTCCAACAGGGGAGTCTGAGGGTGGATCAGGCGAGGGAGATGAATGAGGGGCCCTCTTTCGCCTCCCAATAATTGTGGCTGATTTTTCTTCAGCTAGGCTGTAGAAGATGCTTGGCCACCTGAGTTACCCCCCCTCTACAACCGTCGAGGAGCAGGAGGCGTCATGATTGTGGAGTAAGGTGCCCCCCCCGCACTACTTTCACACACACAGTTGAAGCTGAAAAGGTAATTTTTAAAGTTTTTAAATCCAGCTCCCTCCTCAAGCCTTTTGATGAACAATTTTCAAATTAAACCTTATAAAAGATTCTCAATGTTTGTACTACTATTTCCCACAGATGAAGAACAATAAAGCATAGATCTTGATGGAACTAGCCAACCTTCCAAACCACTACTCCAAACGGGCCAAGATGTAGATCTATAATGTTAAACAGAATGTATGCCACCTTTTGTACAATTAGCAAGAGAGCCTAGCCTCAACATATACAAGAGAAAACGTCATTTGACGTATTCTGGGTGCACAAAAGGAAGAGGTCATGCCAACAGAAGCCTGCGTGCTCTCTCTCTCTCTCTCTCTCTCTCTCTCTCTCTCTCTCTCTCTCTCGCCCTAGGATTCTCTAAATCACTCTAGTGGAGAATTTCTGATGTTTAGATACAATTGAGCTTGGGCCAACACCAATGGGGCAAATAGCTCACACAATATGGGTAAAATAAGACAGATACAATCACAAACTTGAGCAGAAGCTTCACTCATAGGATAAACTTACACAGCCAAAACAACAGAAAAAAGTGAGGAATTTGGAAAAATAGATAGCGCCACCGCATCCAGAATGGACCAAAACCCCAATCTACAATGTCAAAGTGCTCCAATCCGACCTCGGATGAGCAGTTTACGGCAAAAACAGGCTCCAAAATGAGCAAAAACACAGTTGCGGCTGTTCCTCCTCTCTTCTCCACTCTTTTTATGGTCTTATCTCTTTTTTTTCAGTTCCCACACTTAGATTTATTACTTGGGCACCCATGGCATTTTAGTTGACCTCAAACGAACCCCAAAAGGGCCAAAAACTGACCTCGCAGTGCATAGTTGTCACCTATTTGCATCATTCGCACACCTGGCACTCAGCTTTTTCAAATAATGCATCCTACCACCACCTGAAGTGGCTCCAAAATATGGTCCTCATGATGAACTCTTTGCATAATTAGCACAAGAAAGCACCCACGTTGTGTCCGTACTTCTCCACGTCGTGCAAGTATTGACCCCATTCGACGTCCTGACGCCACTAGATGCCATTTGACGCACCTTCTTACCTCATGTTGTCTGCGCGCGAATAGATTCCTCGAGAATATTTACGCGCTAACAACTCCTCATTATTATAGAAAAAGCACACTAGTACTGGTAATAGTGAAAATCGATGCACTATGTACATGCTGTCCTACCTGTACACACGTGGGCCCCACGCAACCACCTCGCTTTGGAATGGGCAATCCTTTATACGATGCACCATGCATGGGTATGTACATATGCGCACTCCCTTGCTCCAAAACACTCTTGACAGCGACATTGCTAATTCCCCCCCCCCCCTCCCCCCCCCCCCCTCAAGTACAAAGAGAACAAAGGAAAGAAAGGTAGCTACCTCCTCCCAAAGTTACCAAATGTGAATGCCAAATGGGCAAATAAGAAGACAATTTTCAACATTGAAGGCCCCCCACTATAAAGGTCATGTTTTAATCAAATTAAAGGATTTTTTTGTGCCGTTTGAATCCTGCAAAGTGGATCTCTCTCATGAAGCTAACCCCTTTGTACATTTTTCTTGACAATGTCCATGGTGATGGTAGTGCAAGCCTTTGTACATGCCTTTTGAAGTGCAATCAAGCCACTATTACCCCGTCTTGCTGTCATTTCCCCTTCCCCCATTTTCTTTCTTCTGCTCTGGTGTTTCCCCATGGTGCTGGCAGTGTGGAAGTGTGTGCCCCCTTGGACCGACGGTGTTTTGTGTGAGAGTTTGAGATTGAGTGGCTGTGTGTGTGTGTAAGGGTGGAGACAGACCGTGGTAGTAGGTGTGCTTTGTGTGGTGGATTTGTTGAGTGTGTAAGCAATGGAAATTGAGAAGGTGGTGGTCTGCTACTGAGAAGAGTGTTTTTGAAGGTGTTTTCCGAGAGGATAGCGGTGCTATGAATACCTTGAGCTATAGAGAGGCCATTGTGTTTGTGTCAGGCGTCTTTCCCCATTCCCCCTCTCCATCTTCTGGTGCCCCCACGGAGGAGTGTGGTGATGCTCCTAATCGAAGTCGAAGCGGTGATTTTGGTGATGCGAAAGGTGAGGCCTTTGAAGAGAAGGTGTTGCTAGTGATGGCTTGGGCGAGATTTCCCATTTTCACTAGGGTCGATTATGCGGAAACCTGGCTTCAAGACTATGGATTGTTTGTGTTGGAAAGCGGTTTATCAAGAGAAGATGGTGTGATACAGGTGTTGCCACTCCTGCTTCGTGGTAAAGCGAGGCTATGGTTCAATAGCCTTGGTGAAGAAAAAAAGGCAGATTGCAAAGCCCTGGAGACGGCTTTTCGAAGAAGATTTGTTGCGGATGCGCAGTTGGATGAAGTGAAGTGGAAGCTGGATGGTTTGAAGCAAAGCTTGGAGGGTGATTTTCAACCATTTGAGTGGGAGTTTGAAGCCCTTTGGGGAAAATTGATCAAAGTAACTGTTGCATAATATGCCAGTTTTTTAAAGTTGTGTAAATTCATGGATTGCCTGCATGAAGCAGTGCGCGATAAAGTGGAGATAGATGGCCCGGTGTCGTATGCAGAGGCAGTAGCTCTAGCGAAGGGGTGGACCAAAAACATTTTGAGAAAGCACGAGGCTAGGAGGTGTAAGATACGGTGATGCCAAGGCAGTGTAATGCGGCGGTAGCCGAGCCAAAGCTGGCACAAAGAGAAGAGAAAGTGCGAGAAGAGCCAAGGGTTCTTTGGCTACAAAGAGACATGGTGATTCCTATGCCGAAGATGCCGTCTAGAGAGATTCCAATTGTGGAGGATGTGCAGGTAGTTACAGAGTGGACAAAGGATGTACTGCCTAGTTTAAATGTGGATGTAGAAGCTCAGTTGGAATGTGGTAAAGGCCAAAGAGTGTGGTTTGTAGATGAGGGAAAAGCAGTAAAGCTAGAGAAGATTCACGAGATTGAAATCGAGGAGAAGATTGGGTCGAGTGACAGTAGCTCTATGGACATAGGTACGAGTTGGGAGACCAAGTCGTCTCAATTAAGGTATTATGAGTTTGACCTCTTTAATGTGAGTGGGGAATCATTGAATGTGTGCAAGGAGCAGCATGAAGTGCAAGCCGAGGTGCCTAGTGAAGACCAAGTGGAGCATCTAGACCTACAAGTGATGATGTGCAGGTAAAGGTGGTGTGTGGTGCCACGCTAATGGCCATGTTGGTGAAGGTAGATGTGGAATATTCCATGGTGGTGCCCCCGTGCAAAGTTTTACCAAAATTCATAAAGAAATCTTGCCTTCGGAAGAAGACCAGGAGTATGCGATAGAGAACACATCTCCCTCTTCCTTGGCGGAGCGTGATGTAGTAGTAGAAGGGTTGGTGGTTGAAACCAACAAGCAAGTGGTGCTTATCGACCTTGAAGGGTCAGATTAAGAGGAGGAGCTCGATGATGCTGGAATTGAGTGCATGGCAGGTGAGAAGGGTAGTGCGGAATCAAAGATAGAGGTGCTTCCTATGCAGTCGGTGCACTCTATAACAGGTGTCATGGATTCTAAGACAGTGTCCAAGATTTCCAAGGAGCTTTGTGAGTTGTGGTTGAAGGGGATGCTAATAAAAACAGTTGTGTAGTGGGCCGTTGAAGAGGTACAAGATCTGCTAGATGAGGATCTAGCTTTACATGGATGGGAGGGCGGGTCAGGTATGTCAGAAGTGTTGTTTGAGCAGAATGGTGACCACGATGGTGCTCTATTTGGTGTTCTTGGAGGTTCTTTGTTGCGAGTGGGCAATTTGAGAATGAGTGCTTGGAGTGGTAGAAGTATGATGCTGGAGGTTTGGGTATGCAGTTGGTTATGTGCCTTGGTGGGGCACTATGCAAAGCTGTTACAGGTGGATGGAAGAGACCTAGGTGGTGACTACGCGGTAAAGCAGGGGTTTGGGCAACCCGCATAAACAAAGGTAGCGGGTAGCAGATGCCAGTTTATGTACATATGCCAGGTGTTTTTGTGGTGTACAGAGAGTTTGTTTTGGGTGTGAAATTTTTAGGTGCATAATCCTATGTGTGGTTGAACATAAATTTTCAACGAGGGGGTGGGCAATGATGGTGCAACCAAAGTTGGTACGAGCTAGAAAGGGGTTTATGACAAGCAAAGGCTGCAGGTAGGTGCAAGGTAGAAGGCTAGGGCAGGTACCAAGGTCCTGGGCAGCCAAAGGGTAGTGGAAGTTTATGCTCAATGCAATTTTTTAGGCCAAAAGAGCTAAAGGATGGTCTAGATGGGACAGCAAATCAAGGTTCCCAAAGTGGTGAGTCGGTGCTCTGGAATGTAGCGTTCAATGTGCTCTAGAATCCGGTCCAAACAACTCGTCAAACGGAGCCCCGATGCTCAAGATATTTCAGTTCAAAGTTAGAAGGTCTAACAGATCCCTGACGGGCAGGGTAGCTGGGGATACGTGTCCCAGGTAGATGTCAGTGGATAGATGCATAGAGCTCAAATTATGGAGCATGACTGTCTTCTTGGATTGCCAATCGGAGATCTGATTAGCAAGTTACGACCAATTGAAATTTCATCGGGGGCCGGGTCTGGGGTGGTTTGACCGCATTGGAAAGCGTACCTATGGTGATTTTTTGGGTCTTGCTAGGGTTTTTCAAGATGGTATGCAACCTATGAGATATGAAGGAAGAGACGGCATGCCATCCGAGGTCGGAGCGCGGAGAAATAATCGATCAAAATTGGCAGTGGATAGTGGAAGGGAAACTGCATATGATTTTTTTTGTTTTGGAGGCCTTGGTTTGAGGGTGCCAAGGGATCGAAATGTGGAGATGGCAGGTGTAGTCTGAGCCTAGAATGCGGGGTTTTGGTAGGTATTTACCGGGTGACCATGGGACCCTTCAGCACTTGATGACAGTTGATCAAGCAGGGCCAAAAACGTGAATTTTTTAGTGAAAAAGTGAGGATCTTTTGAGGCTCAAAGGCCAGAGGTTGTGAGAGGACGCCATGTGGCAGTGGGTGATTCCCCACATATGAAGCAAGGCCTCAAGGGAGCACACCATATGGACGGGGTTGTGAGTCTCAATAGGTACCCAAGGGGAAAGAGAGGGGAGCCCCCTCACCCCTTGGGGATGGCGGGCTCCTGTGGAGCGCTGTAGTGGCCGCTTTTGACGTAGTCCCTGTGGCGCAGTGGCACATAGGGGAGAACCGGTAGTGTTTTTGCCGGCATGAGGTGGAGCGTGGTGGTGCGCGTTGGTGGTTGGGGTTGTAGTACAATGATGACATGGCGGGGCCATAAGGCCTTGTGCCCGTGCCCACTAGGGCCCAGGTTTTGAGGGAAAAATCCCCCTCCCCAATAGCGACGTCACTATTGCCCAGGGGAGGGGTTCCTGCAGCGGTAGATGACAATGAGCTAGGGAGAGAGAGAGAGACCAAGGAGGCCTCGAGGTATACCAAGAAAAGGTAAAGGGCAAGGAGGGAGAACGGGAACAAAAGGGTAAATGAGGAGAGAGAAGAGGACTGGTGGGAGCTAGACAGAGGTGGTCACTGAGGTGAGCCAAAGGGGCAGTGCAAGGTTTGAGTAGGCCAAAGGGGTAAAAAATGAAGGAAAAAAATAAAATATAATAAAAAATGCCTAGGGGGCAATAGCGACATGGCTAATGCCCCCCCCCGCCCCCCTCAAGTGCAAAGAGAACAAAGGAAAGCAAGGTGGCTACCTCCTCCCAAAGTTACCTAATGTCAATACCAGATGGGCCAATAAGAGGAAAATTTCCAAAATTGAAGGCCCCACACTATAAAGTTCATGTTTTAATCAAATTAAGGGCTTTTTTTGTGTCGTTTGAAGCCTGCAAAGTGGAGCTCTCTGATGAAGCTAATCCCTTTGTTCCTTTTTCTTGAAAATGGCCATGGTGATGGCAATGCAAGCCTTTGTACATGCCTTTTAAAGTGCAATCAAGCCATTGTTGCCCCGTCTTGCTGTCATTTCCCCTTCCCCCCTTCTATTTCTCCTGCTTTGGTGTTTCCCCTTGGTGTCAACAATGTGGAAGTGTGTGCCCCCTTGGACCGACGGTGTTTTGTGTGAGAGAGTGAGATTGAGCAGCAGTGTGTGTGTGTAAGGGTGGAGATAGATCGTGGCAGTAGGCGTGCTTTATGTGGTGGATTTGTGGAGTGTGTAAGCAATGGAAATTGAGCAAGTGGTCGTCTGCTAAGTGGTAAGAGTGTTTTTGAAGGTGTTTTTTGAGAGGATAGGGGTGCTGTGGATACCCTGCGCTATAGAGAGGCCCTTGTGTTTGTGCCGAGTGTGTTCCCCATTCCCACTTTCCAACGTGCTACAATTTATGTTTCTTCATTGCCTACTTCCCTGTAGAGCTCCAATACTCAAGCTCTGATACCAGTTGAAGTGTGTGTGTGTGTGTGTGTGTGTGTGCACAACAATGGAGAAGAGAGAAGAAGAGAGGAGACACAGGTTTTGGTGGACTCCAAACACAATGGTGCTTAACATTTAGCTGCCCAACACTTAGGAATGGCACATTGAGCTTTACCACCCCAAGAATAAGTACCTCATTTGTCCTTGTCTTGCATAAGAAAATATATATGCTCCATCTTTGGTGATTCTCCTCATGGGTGTCAATGAGCATCTATCTCACTTGTAGTTTCTGTCTCTACCGTATTTGCAATTACCTCTATCCCTACTTATGGATCAAACATCAAGTTAACACTCTAATGGTCATGTGCGTCAGTAATCTCCTCAAGTGTAAGCTCTGGTGGGACATCCACCTCTATGATTGGTACACAAGAATTGTCAATAAGTATAATATCTAGCATGATATCTATCTATCTTGGCTCAATACTCGTCTTTGGTGTAGGAGAAATCTTACAAGGTTATACCTCCTCTATAGAATTAGTAGAATCCTTAGGAATAGTCACTCTAGGTGGCTCTATGGTAGTGCTCTCTGTTATACTTGTCATGTCTCAATCACTCTAGATCTCAAGTGATCAACTATGCTCTGGGGAAAAATCTATCCATGTGATGGAGATTTGGGAGGTGACCTAGTAGGGAAATTCTGTCTTAGCAAGTGTCTAAGGATTTTGTGTGGTCATTACTTTACGATTATGGCCATGCCATGGAGAATATGGAAATCCAATCATCCAGGAATATATAGTACTATATGTTCCCTATACATCCCATCACGATGATCTCTAACAAGATTTAACATAAGGCTCATGGTTGTCTCAAAATGTCTTGTGGTCTACTTTTGTTGGTATTTACGTTCAAAATCATCAGCATAAGTCAATGTGTGCTCCAATATACATAATTACATTACCCTAGGATACCCTAGGTGCCAACAAAGCACTACACTGTTTCCCAAATGTAGCCTAAGTCATGGTACTACTACCCATTGGGGCTCTTTTTAGGCATAATAAGGGTCATTTGGAGCAGTTGGAGTCATTGTAAAGTTCCCTAAAAAGGTGGATTCAAAAATCAAACCTCTTTCGTTAGCATGTGCTTGTGGAAAGTGGTAGAAGGCTCCCTTGTGCTATTTACACACCTATTGTAATCACTAATTTCAAGAAATATAGTTACCATTTTGTGTCTACATTCTGCTCCAATTCTATTGTGCAAATATTGTGTAATTAAGATTTCAATTAGCATTTTATTACCATGAATGCCTCTCTCTTATCCTCCCTAGACTCTACATCCCATGTGTAATGCTTCCATGACCTAGCCAAGTTGCTCAAAATCTCCAAATTGACATTTTGTCGATTCATTGGAGGTGTGCTACAAGTGGAGCCAACATTCCGCATTGTCTGTAGGGACGGTAGCCTAAGCTAGAGGAGATTTTTGAGTAAGAATGAGTGTTTAGGTGTGGAAACCCCTTACTTTTGTCTAGCTAATCATTAGTATGTGACTAATTGACTAAAAAATTGTATCTTATACATGTGTGTATGCCTAATTAGAGGCATGAACATCACCCTTTTGAAATTTTTGTGCAAAAATTCTATGTAGATTTGAGTGTGGAACTTTTTATTAATTATTCACTCTAATTATTCACTAATCACATGTGCTTTTAATGCTACACATAGATAAATCTTTGATTATTTATGTGCTTGTCAATATTATGTGTTTTATTTTGTTGAAATGAAAGCTGCACATGAGATTTTGTGATGGTGTGTTGTAGGTCCAAATAGCTTGGGAGTGCAATTTATGTGTGTGCGTGTGTGTGCACGCATGCACACACACACACACACACACACACACTAGTGGAAGCATCATAGGAGTGAAAAATTAACATAATTTTTTTGGTGTAAATGTGAGTGCAATAACCCATTCATTTTCTCATTTATAAATTTTGTTTGAAGACTATTGCATAAGATTTGGTGCAATTTTAGGTGCATTAGTGTATGCCTATGTGTAGGCAATGTGCACACATTTGGGTGCAACTGTATGCCAATTTTGGTGCCAATGGATTGATATAAAGAAATTGAATACTCGTTATTGTTGATTTGTATATGGTTCATGGTTGCATATTGAAATGCCGTCAAAATTGTGGTAGAATTATATGTGTGTGCACTTGTGAAGTGATCATGCTTAATCAGCGTGTTTACACACATAAGATTGTTTTGTATGTATAAATTTATGTGAAAAATGGAAGCATTGATATGTTGAATTGATATTGTTTTTATAAATGTGCAATTTTGTTTGTGATTAGACCACTAATTAAACTAATTTTTGGGTCAAAATGGGATAAAAATGATCCAAAATTATTTGATTTTGATTAGCACTTTGTAGAATAGTTGGTCAATACGTTTAGCTGCATTGCTAAGTACTACATTTTGAGCTGAATTGGTGGCATCATTTTCAAACATTGTTTGGTAAAATTTTAACTATTTTTTGCAATGTTTTAATATATTTTTGCTAAACTTTTCACTATTTTTAATATTTTTGTTGATTTATTGCCTAAAATTTCTTTTTATAATACAAAATAGCTATAATATAGAAACATCTATCTAAACATATGTTCCAAAGCATGCATTCTGGACCCCTACTTTTTACTAATTTTTTGGTTAGCTTTGGTAATTTTCGGATGCTCGGATAATTTTTTTAACTTTTGATTATTTTTGTAATTATTAAGTAAAAACAAACTGCACCTAGCCACCCCCACATACACCCACTTTTCTTTCCCCTCCTTTTGCTTTTTTCTTTTTGGTTCTTTTTTTACTTTATTCTTTTATGTATTTTTTGGTTTTATCTATAAATTTGTGCAATTATTCATTAATTTATTTTTGAAAATTTTACATTTCTTTTAAAATGCAAAGCAAAAAAAAGGAAAAGGAAAGAAGAAAAGCTAAAAATTAAAAGAAAAACCAAAATGAAAAATCCAAAAATCCAAAAAAGCAAATTCCAAAAAAATCAATAAAAAACTTCAAATAAGCATACAAAAATCCCAAAAAACCAAAACAAAAAAGAAACAATCGAAAGAATAAAAAATCACAAAAGAAATTAAATACTTAAATGAGACAAAAAATGAGAAATCTAGAAATAAAAAATCGAATAAAATCACAAAAAAATAAAAAAAAGGATTGGAAACAAATCATGAAATTTCTAAAAATCAACAAAATCATAAAAACATCGAAATATCACTTAGAAATAAAAAATGTAAAAACTAAAAAATCATATTTTTCTAATTAAAAAGTCCAAAAATAGGAAATCAAATAAAGTCACAAAAAAAGAAAAAAAAAGAAACAAATAATGAATTTCGTAAAAGTAGACAAAGTAAAAACACCAAAACATCTCTTAAAAATGAAAAAATATATTAAAAAAATATATACATTTGTTTTTACATTTTTTCTTTTTTGCTTGTTCCTACTTTTTGTTTTATTCTATTTATATATTTAAAAAAATATTTTCTTTGTGTTTACTTTTGTTTTTGTAAATTGATTTTTTTCGTATTTTGTTCTCTCGCTTCTCTCTTGATTCTTTCCCTTGATTCCCAAACGTGTTACAACATCCATGTTCACGTACTTTAAGCATGACTAGGCACATTTAGATTAGATCCATTTGGAGTGTTCGATTTAGCCTAACTATGCTCTATTTGATCGTTTGAGCAAGACTACACACAAAGACCTTTCTCTTACACAAATTTTAATTTTGGCCTATATTTTGCTTGCTAATGAGCCTTAGATTTAGTTCACACACATTATTCCATGTTGGCTTAATTTGATGGTAGATTGTACGCTTGACCATATTTGACCTCAATTTGTTGTAAAGATTCATTTGTGGCCTTGATATTTGTTGAGATGTAGAGAGAAAGAGATAGAGACGAGACAAGAGAGGCACCATATACGCTCCCAAAGACTGATTCATATTGAGGACAAGATACAAATATATAGGTGAGACCAAGTTGATTAGAGTGAGCCATATATAGCTCCAACATCCCCACTCAAACAAAGGTCTCTAGCTTTGGATGAAAAAACCCTTGGGGAGTTCAAGTGAAAAACCCAAGCCCCTATACAATGTGAAAATATGAACCAGCGATGATGATGTGAAAGTGAATTGTGCATCTATGTACAAATATTCAAGTGAATTAGAGATCACAATGTGCAAATGTGGAGTGTGCATAATGCATGGTACCTAAAAGATTACAATGTCATATGTACAAAGCTATTACAATAGCAAAGAAGTTAATCTAGAAAGAGTGAGGTCGAAGCAACTCCAAGCTCCGAGCGCAAGAAGATGAAATGTGACTCGTTGAGGCCTTTGGTCAAAATGTTTGGAATCATCTAGTCACTTGGACAGTGTTCAACCATAATAGTTCCTTTGTGTACTTCATACCTGACATAATGATAATGGACAGCAATGTGCTTTGACTTATTATGTTGAACATAGTCTTTTGCAAGACTAATAGCACTTTGGTTGTCACACTGTAAGGGTGTGCTAGAAAGAGGAGAGTGACCAATATCAACCAGCAGTTGTCGAAGCCAAATCAACTCACGAGCTGCAAGTGATTCCGCAACATATTCTGACTCAGTCGTAGAAACTGTAACACAACGTTGTTTCTTGCTGGTCCAAGAAACAAGACAACAATTTATAAAGAAGCAATTTCCACTAGTAGATTGCATAGATAAATGTGAGCTTTCCCAGTCTGCATTTGTGTAACCCAAAAGAGAAAGAGACTGCATAGAATCCGATGTGAGTTGTCGTCGATAGACTAAACCAAAATCTGTAGTGCCTTTCAAGTATTTCAACACACGCTTTGCAGCAGACCAATGCTTAAGAGAAGTACATGCAAGATGTTGTCCAAGGTAATTAGCAGTAAACAAAATATCAGGATGAGTGTTCATGCCAATAAACTGAAGACATCCAATCAAGTTAGCATAAGATTGATTTGTGACAAGTTGACCGCCATTGTCAGAAGTGTTCTTCGTAGAGCTCGCAAGACAAGGTGTGTTAGCTGAATGTGCAGATTCCATACCAAATTTTTGAATAGTATCTGCAATAAACTTTGACTGTCGAAGGAATAAAATACCTTTTTTACGGTTCCGTTGGATGTGAATGCCAAGACACAAGTGAATCTCTCCAAGATCCACCATATCAAATGCAGAAGACAATAAATTTTTCACTTGCTGAAGAAATCCCAAATCATTGGAAACAAGGATGGTATCATCCACATAACGAGCAAGAATCACAAAACTGCTACCTTGGCGTTTTATGTATAAGTTGGGGTCTGACGAGCAAGAGATGAATCCTTTAGAGGTGAGAAAAAGATCAAATTTTGTATACCAGGCTCGCGAAGCTTGTTTGAGACCATATAGTGCCTTATGGAGTTGAGCAACAAGGTCTTCTTTACCTGGAATAACAAACCCTTCTGGTTGTTCCATATAAATTTTCTCTTCCAAGTCACCATTAAGAAAAGCAGTTCGCACATCCATTTGATGAGCTTCTAAATCAAATTGAACAGCAAATGCCAATAAAACTCGAACGCTTGTAATGAGAACTAATGGTGAAAAAGTCTCTTAATAATCAACACCAGCTACTTGGGAGTAACCTTTTGCAACTAAACGCGCCTTGAACTTGTCAAAAGATCCATCTGCTCTTATTTTTGTTGTATACACCCACTTACATTTAATAGCTGTACGACCAAGAGGTAATTCAGTTAGTATCCATGTACCTTTAGAGATAAGAGAATCGTACTCTGCTTCCATAGCCTCTTGCCATTGATCCTTTTGTGGTGAAGAGATAGCTTCATCATAAGTAATGGGATCTTCAGAGGTAGAAAAAGCATTATCAGCAATATCGTCATCATAAACATGACATGAGCCATATTCAAAATCAATAGGAAGATTAACAAAAATATCAATATCATCATTGGCAACATTCGGAATGGATGGTTGTGAAGAGGAAAGTTTCTCTATAGGAAGAGTTTCATCTTCTGAAAGAAATGGAAAATCCTGAAGCAATGATTTAGTATCATCAGAATCATCCATGGACCATGAGCCTCCCATAAGCTATTCGTTAAAAGTAGCATCATGATTCACAATTACTTTCTTGGAGGAAGGGTCATAGAATTTGTAGCCTTTGGAAGTGTCAGAATATCCAATAAAAATAACTTTAAGACCAGGAGCATCAAGCTTTGTTCGTGTTTCTTTGGGAACATGAATATAAGCTATACATCGAAAGGTTCGAAAATGAGATACAGAAGGAATGTCACCTGTCCATGCTGTGATGGGTATCTTACCATAGGGTGCAATAGTAGGAAGATGATTCTGAATAAATACTGTTGTCAATGTAGCTTCAGCCCACAAAACACGAGATAAGCCAGAATGAATCAACATACATCTTACAACATCGAGAATAGTGCGATTCTTTCGTTCAGCAACACCGTTCTGTTGAGGCGAATATGGAATAGTGTGTTCATGATGAATTCCACTGTCAGCACAGTAACTCACAAACTCTCGAGAAACATATTCACCTCCATTGTCACTACGAAGCTTCTTAAGACGACGGCCAGTTTGAAGTTCCGCAGCCTTGTGGAATTGTTTGAGAACAGATAAGGCTTCAGATTTTTGTCTAAGTAGAAATACAGTCGTATACCTTGAGAAATCATCAATGAAAGTAATGAAGTAGCGATATTGTGATCTCGAAGAAGGTAGAGGTCCACATATATCAGTATGAACAAGATCATATGTCATGAGAATGAGTTGTATTTGAAAGAGGAAAGGGTTTGCGATTGTGTTTCCCAAGAGCACAAAATTCACAAATTCCCATATGAGGATGGGCTTTAAGATCCATGCCATGAACAAGATCACGACGTTGAAGATCAAGGAGTTTTGAGAAATCAGAATGAACAAAACAGTGATGCCATACTTTGCAATTATGATCACCTGGAGCAGTGACAACATTTGCTACAGCATCGTTGAGAGAGAGTTCAAACAAATTGCCATTTCGAGGAGCAGTGGCTATAGTCTGTCCATCTTTCTCAATTCGGCATTTGGTATGATCAAATCCAACAAACAGACCAAGATCAACAAGTCTAGCAACTGAAAGAAGATTACGTTGAAGATCTGGTATATGTAATACTCCTCGCAAAATTCGAGTGGAAGAAGATAAGGTACCAAGATATAAGTCTCCAATACCTTTTACTTGACAAGTAGTATCATCAGCAAGATAAGCAACACGTTGAACTGGTAGTGGATGATAGTTATGGAGCCACTTAGACTGATATGTCATATTTTGTGTAGCACCAGAATCGACAATAAAAAGTGATCCATCGCGTACATGAAGTATTCTGTTTGGAGCAACTGAACATAGGACGCAGCTTGTTTTTGGTACAATGTTGTTTCGATGTTCAGTAGCATATGCTCTATTCCGATCTGTGTCGAATCGACGCTTATAGCACATATGAGTGGGATGATCAGATCGTCCACAATATTCACAAGAAGAAGGAGAAGAGTCTCTAGATAAACGTGGTTGTTTTGTGGTAATATTGTGTTCTTCATCATATTGACGTGTCCAACAATCATCTTCAGTATGGCCATTTCTGTTGCAGTAAGAACATTGCTTATTAGGAAATTTGAGACGAGAGAAAATATTATCGCGACGGCCACCTCTGCGGTTTCCTCGTTGAAATGGATGCCTTCGAGCATAAAAAGCCCCTTCCATCTATTGTGACTCAGTCTCCTCTTGTGAAATCATAGCTATATCATGACCAACATTATGACATTCTTGACGTTGAGAGTATTCAATTAAAGACATGCAGGCTTGGTCGAAATCAAGTCCATCTTTATTAGAGAGAATAGTAACAATGTTATCATAAGAAGAGTCCTTCACTGTATCAAGGAGAAGTGTAATCAGTTTCTTTTGTGGAACAGGATCACCGGCAGCAGCAAGTTGATTAATAATAGATTTGAAAGATTCAATATGTCCCGTCATGGCAGTACCAACTTCATATTGTAACTTGTTAAGCAACCCTCTCAAATAAAGTATTTCTGTGACAGATTTCTTCTGAAAGTAGGCAATAAGGTACTTCCATACGTCGTGGAAAGTAGGAAGTTCATACATATCAAGAAAAAGGGAATCAGTAAGAGCAGAAAGAATATATCGACGAGCTGCTTTATCACGTCGTTGCCAATCCGTATAGGCAACATTCCAATCTTCAAATATAGGTCTTTCAGTAATAAGCACGTTATCATTATCCGTATCAACAGGCTGAGGCGGACAAACATGATTTCCAAGAACAATATCGGAGATTTCATCGCCTTCAAGAATTAACAACATCTTTGCTTTCCAACCTGGAAAACCTTGACCTTGGAAAGGAGGAACAGAACGCTGGCCAGAAGGAAAGCCGTTGACGAGAATATTCATAGCCATATCTTGTTGCGAGAAGACGTATAAGATAAGATCGCAGAATTTGCACACCATATATGGTGAAAGCCGCAATTGAGAATGAAAGAGATATGAGGACTGCGTTCTGTCAACGATAAACGTAAAAAGGATGCTCAAGGAACGTCCAAAGATGTGAGAGACGTCACCCAAAAAAGGCATGGTAAAGGAGACGTTAATAATAAAAGAGTCCTCAAAATAGAGTGGCGTGAGACGCAAGATTGACGGCCACAATACGAATAGCAAAAAGCTAAATCTTCTCGAAAAAATTAACGCCAAAATAAGAAAAACGATCGCGGACGCTTCACGAAGAAGTATCACGAAGAAAGCTGCGTCAAGCTCAATTGCAGTAAAAACAGCATAACTTTCTACTGCGAACTCCAATTGACGCAAACCTAGAACTCAAATCGAAGAGCTCGAGGAGACAAACAAGTTTTGGATGAAAAGTGCCATTGCGCTATGCGCCCTTTTGCTTTTCCCGTTTCTCCAAATTTTGAGCAGAACATCAAGAAAAATTGAGATGAAGTTCGGGGTGTCATCAACAAGAAAACGTAATCAATGATTACATTGATTAGCAATAAACGCCACACAAAACACTAATCATATTTTTCTTAACACAAAACAACCACAATTAACAAGAATTAATGCTCAAAAATAAAATTTGTAGCAATTTTTGAATCTTACATGCAAATCGCATACACATACTGTTTTGTCACCATGAATTGAATCGGCGCGTGATTGTTACTGCTCTGATCCCATGTTGAGATGTAGAGAGAAAGAGAGAGAGACGAGACAAGAGACGCACCATATACGCTCCCAAAGACTGATTCATATTGAGGACAAGATACAAATATATAGGTGAGACCAAGTTGAGTAGAGTGAGCCATATATAGCTCCAATAATATTGATCAGATGATGCTATTTAGAGCCCATTCATGTATGATATTTTAACGTGGCTTTTCTTAAGCTGGTGATCATATGCTTGTGCATGATTATACCTGATATGGTACATTGACCAAGATTTGACTTAGATTGATCGAAATTTTTTTATCATGGATCTTGAGGCCCTATTTGCTTCAACCCACAAATTGTGAGACACTTAGTTTCTAGATTCTTAGAGCACGAGTACACCTGACAAAATTGAAATGCCTTCTTGATGGATTTGGTACATTGTTTAGAAACATGACAGAGGATACTATAGGCAGTATACCACTAGCTCTTCTCGAGAATCGAACAGACACCCTTGAGCTTCCACACAATATATCTATCAATGTATCTATCAATATATCTATCAATGAGGATAGGAGAGTGTACATGGAATAGATAACTTAGCCCTGGAGAGTACTCTTCCTATGACACAACTAGAGCTATCTAGCTATGTTCCTTACAAGGTACTTATAGGATTATTCATGACAAGGCTACCTATATATTGTTGTGGGCATGACACTATTCCCCTTCTAGGAGTAGTGACATTGAGCGTATATTATACCCCATGACCATATCCATTACACAACTGGCACAACTTAGATCACCTCTAGAGTTCACATCATCAAGCCCATCTAGGAGACAGACCTTCATAGAAATCATAGCAAAGGGGAGGACTGATATGAAGTGCATGAGCCAGAGCCACACCATTGCATCACTAGAGCTACCATGCACAAAGACAGCCACATCATAGGCTTTGAGAACCTCTATGACTAGTACATGTGCTAGGGAAGCTATAGAGACCACACCACAGACCATGAGCACAATAGACATGGACCTTACTAAATCACATGCACTAGATATGATGATCAATCATAGATCACCACCTAGATACACCACACAAGTACCATATGAGGATATAGTTTACTAAATCACATGCACTAGATATGACGATCAATCATAGATCACCACCTAGATACACCACACAAGTACCATATGAGGATAGAGTTGCCATGACAAGCATAGAGCACTATACTAAGTTTGTTGACACCATAGACCATGAGCGCACCACACATAGATCATACTAAATCACATGCATAAGATATGATGACCAATCATATATCACCACCTAGAGACACAATGCAAGTACCACATGAGGTTAGATTTGCCATGATAAGCATAGAGAACCATCTAAGTTTGTGCTACATTTCTTAGGCTATAGAGGAGTCATGTCTTTGTTTGTTGACCTTGATGGACATTTTTACACCAGAGGAACCTTCTCAAATGACATTGACCCTTCAATATGGTAGGTAGTCAGAGTTCATAGGCATTGATAAAGAGTTATGGCATGTACATAGTAGTGTGTATATGCATGGACATGTGTATATTAGATGCATCTGGAATCTTTGCCAATGTGATATTGGGACTCAAATATGATGGACCATGTACACATTGTGAATACTCAGGTTTGCGTGTCTACAAATACGCACATGTACATTCTTGGGTAGGGTGTCAGAGCCTTGGATGTGTTCCAAGTGGCTTATTTTAGCTCTAGGGTGTTCTTTTTAGCTTCTTAGAATGTAAATAGTGCAAGTAGAAAATATGGGTATGCTCGTCTCACCTCGAAAGTTGTGAGTGCATGAATGTGGTGCATGTGTGGAGAGGGAGGAGAAGAGAGAGAGAGAGAGAGAGAGAGAGAGAGAGAGAGAGAGAGAGAGAGAGAGAACACAGTATGTAGGTGGAGTAACTCACCACAATATGTGAGAGAGCCCCTTGTTCTTCTATCTAGTAAATAATAAGGTGTCTACAAGTGTTGGGCGGTCGGACGCCTTTGGCGCATTCGATCAAGTAAGAGGCACATTGCCTTTACCCCAACAATCTCCCACTTAAAGGTGAATGTGTCAATAAGTGGTACTACTATAGGACCTAGTAGTAAGTACAAGAGGTTTATGAAGGAATCTCATCTCAACCTATACCCACTGGCTCTCTTGAAGTCAATGCATGTTGCCATAAAGACTCCAACGGTGTTTAAAAGTATATATCCCTAGTAGAATTATCCGAGATACCTTGTACGTATCATGTGATGACCTTCACTACTCCATGATGCATCATGATAGTGTCAGTCATCATCAGACTCACCGCTCAACTGACAATCCCAAATGCAAGTCCTCCCACTACAACTGCTATATCGGGCCTCAACATAAAGAGGTCATACATGAGAGTCTCAAAAAATGAAAACAAATGTGTAATCTTTGCTAGCATATTCGTGCCAATCGCATCAGTGCCATGTGTAGTGGCCTTTGCCAGTCTATCCATAGTAGGTATCTCAATTCTCACAAAATCACCACCAAAACTAGTCATGCATGGACGTGTTAATCTTGATTGTAGGGTAGTCATCACTCGCTTTTCATCCATAGAGACTATATCCACATGAACTGGCATCACTCCCCATATCAGCCTCTAGTGTGAGCATGTGAAAGAACTCCATATCACTTATCTTTATGGCAGGAGGCAAGGTGTTTCTCGTCACTCTGCTTACATGGTTCAATTTCCAAGCTTTCTAGGACTGACACTTAATCAAATATGACATGTTCACTTTGCATTGTACAATGTTAGGATGCTTAGTAATTTAGTCAAACTTGAGTTTATACTCTCAAGTTTTGTCTTTGTGATCAAAAGATAAAGTCTTTACCCCATGAGATAATATGACATAAAGATTCCCATCAATGGGACCCTCTTGAAGTTACCTCCAAGAGAAAACTAGGTTTGAGCTCTCAAGATTCCCAATACCGCCCTTAAAACTGCTCATAATTAATTAATTAATTTTGAGATCGCAAGCATTGACTAAAGGGTCAAATTGGAAGGCTTAGGCTAGAAGACAATTTGGCCCATCCAAGGAAAATCTATGGTGGTATATTTTTGTGAGCACAAGGATAAAAGTTATGTGCAGTTTGTAACTTGTTTTCTCAGCCTCCCCCTTGTGTGTGTGTGTGTGTGTGGGTGTGTGTGTGGGTGTGTGTCCCTCCTTCCATCCCCCTTGTTTGTATTTCCCTTTGTGATGAGAAAATTGACAACCTTGTTATTCAGAGACTCAATTTTTGGCCATTCGATAGAATGAAAATTCTTCATAAGATGTATGAATCATCAAAAGAAGTGTGGTAGTTGATGAGAGGTAGAATGACAGGGTTTGGTGATGCAAGAATTTCTCCTACTCTTTGGGCACCAAACATGAACACCATTCGTTGTTGAAAATGGATCTTTCTACTAATTGCAACGTTTATTCTAATGTGTGGAGTAAAATGAAAGGGAAAAACCTCTATTCCTGGGCCATTATCCACGGCCTATGCATGTCCTAATGCTTAAAATAACACAAAAATATAGACGTCCAAGCTAATATCGTACCTAATGAGAGGCAAAATAAAAGGATTTACCGAAGTGTTTATCTCGGCTAACCTAAGAGGACCTAAAATCCTACGAATTACCCGTTGAAATTGCAACTTAGTACTAACAATTATGTGTATCTTTTGCCTTGCAATGGGAATGAAAGGATCATACAAACTCTCGTGATTCATGCAAACTACTTGACTATGCTAAAAGTTGATCCTACACAAAAACATACACGAGTTGTTTTCCTCTGTGGGGGCACCAATTTGAAGCGGTCCGGGGCGGACAACAAGAAGAGCAACCTCTAGACACCCTTCAAGGCTCCCGTGCTGCTCAATGGGGCTGGGGCACAACACAACACAAACAAAAACAACAAAACCCCAGCCAAATCCCAACTACACAAGGGGCACCACCTAGTTTAAGAGAGAACTAGGACGCAAAAGAGGAGAATCATTAGAGCAACCCACAAACAAGCAAGGAATTTACACTAACCCTAACACCAATGGAACACTCTCACACACTAAAACACGAGAGAGAGAGAGAGAGAGAGAGGGAGAGAGAGAGAGAGAAAGATGGTGCTCGGGCTGCTTTGAAGTGTATCGTTAATAATCAAGCAAACATAAATATATATATATGTAAGAAAGAGAGAGAAGGGGGAAGGGGGTGCTTGTTGCACTAATGCCTCCTTACAAATCTGTCATGACCAATCAAAGTGAGATTAGTATTTGTTCAACATAGCCTGGGTACATTACACCACAACACATCACAAGAAAAAAGCCACCCCAATCACTGTCTTAAGGCCAGGGCAGTCCTCTCCACCCTGTCACCCACTTACAGCATGTGGGATTTATGGCTAAATTGATAACAATACCCGGAGACAAGCTATCAAGAACTTAAATAAAACACCAAGACACTTACACATCATTATTGTCCATGACTTCACGTTGGAAGGGAGACAAGGTATCCATGCTTAGTCCAAATTCACCCTCCTTGATTCAGCAAATGTTGGGCTTACACTAGTAGGAGAAATGATAGATTTCCTACCCTCAATTTAATGATCCCTCTCTCTTACAATGGCATAGAGTTCCCTTGCTAATCACCCCTAATCCAACACATACATATGCCTAATGCCAATGAGATTCCACTCAAGAGCTCCTTCTCAAGAGTTTGAGCTTGGCTTCTCAAGCTATAGCATAGTGCTCTTTCTTCTCCCCCCACTTTTTGTGCTAGCTAAACCCTCCTTTTATAGCAATTTTGAAGGCTAGGGTTACTCCTCTAACCATGGTTGGGTTAGATTTTCAGAAATTTATCTAATTTCTTTTGCTTGGAACTATCAAGAAGTTGGTGGGGAAAGAGAGAGGAGAGAAATGGAGGTGATAGGACTTTTCATAGTGGGTTAGTGTTAGTAGAGTTAGTATTAATTTACAAATGGAATTGGATATTTACAATGGGAGTATCCATGTAGGATACAAATAAGGAAGAAAAACTCTTAAGAGGTAAGAAAAGGTGGATTTCTTACAAGGTTGATTCTCCAAGTGTCTTGAGTAGGGCCAATTTTGACGCTTGTTGACGGTCCACTAGCTTTGACGGTACATTTTTTCTCTACTCTTGACCTTCCTTGAGAGACAAGGTAATTGAAGTTGAGTAATCAACCACCATGATGCTGTCTTTTAAGAGAAGAGGCTGAATTTTATGGTTTTTTTGATAGATATGGGTAATTTGGAGAAGGAAAAATGAGACTAGGTGGTCAATTTTGGAATGGAATTATGTGTGGGAGGTATGAGTTCACCATGGTTTCTCTTACTCTTCAAGGTTGAGGAGAAGGTGAGTAGGGTGCAGAGAGGAGTGGTGAGAGGTGGGGATGATGAGTGGAGAAGTGTGTGTGAAAGAGGAAAATGATAAAGTGGAAGAGAGAGTGTGGTTGCATAGCATGGGAAAACTGGGGTCCACTAATAAAATCATAGCTCAGAGCTCGTAGCTCAAAAAATATGAAAAAATTTGAGGCAAAAGTTCAGCCCACGAGCTACAACTTTTGTTTGTATCACCTTTTCAAATTCGGAGAGCAAGTGAACTTTAAAAATTCAGCAAAACCGACCGTTTTTTTCCACTGCACAAGGTCCTTTTGGGGTCCTTCTTTGGATGATTCTTTTGAATACCTCCAAGAGTGAGCCCTTCGTAGTGCATGTATGCATGCCACCTACCCTTGACTTTATTTGGCAGGTCTATAATTGAAGATATTGTTGAGATCATGATATAAGTGAATAGTACAACTAAGAAAATCAAATATTGAGGGGTCTAAAAAATATGTACATGTCAAATATAAATAATATAAGTGGAAAAAATATAAAGGGGTCAAAAGAAATCTCTCTCATTATGAGGCTACCATAAAAAGATAAATATTTTTGGTGTTCTAATTTAAAAAAAAAAAAACAAAATAGATGTAGGAAGGGAAAAATCACAATAGTGAGAAAATATACACATAAATAAAACTAGTTTTTTTGGATTTTTGTTGGGGTGGAGTTACACCAAATATAAGAGAAGCTTACATGAAAATATTTCTATATGGAATAAAGAGTATGAAAAATGGTAAGGAAAATTGTGGTAATGGTGAGGCAATGTACAGAGCATAAATAACACACACCTAGGTAGAAATATTTAAATAAATACCAAAATAATTATGAAAAAATATTGTATTTAGGCCCTATATACAAAGAAATATTTACATACGCATGGGCCATAATATACTTATATTTTTTTTATTTTATTTTTTTGGCTCAACTAGCCCAATGACTAGCTAATTGAGGGTTTTTTATTTCAGTAAGGAGATATGGGAAAAGTCCCCTAACTCACACGCACCTATATACAGTGAAAGGGTGAGGGTAACCACAGTGTTTGAGTGATTTGATAGGGTGAGATAACTCACTATGGAAATTACAGAGAGCCAAAAAAACGGCTATCATTAGCCCTCCCCCAGGATGATGGTATATTCATGTACCATCATAAAGAATCTTTTCCAAAGAGAGTGCTTCAGAGTTCTTGACAAGATCTTCATTGTTTGGCCCCTTGGAATTTTGGTTTGTGTTACACTTATGCTTCATGGAACAACACTTACATGGGATAGTTGCCTTTTGCTCTGGTAGATCCTTTGGTAGAAGGCGACTCAAGTAAGGCTTCAAGTGATACCCGTTTACCTTCCTGGAGTGCTCTTTCCCATTCAAGTCCATAAGTTGATAGTAACTTGAATTGAAAGCCTTCTTAACTATGTATGGCCCCTGCCATCTAGTTTCAAATTTGGCATCAAAACGATTGTCAAGTCGATTGTCATACCTTAGCACAAGCTCTCCTTCCTTGATGCCTTTGTCCTTCAGTTTCTTGTTGTGCGTTTCTTTCGCTTGTGTGGCTTTCCTCTTGTAGCACTCATATGATGCTTCTCTTTTCCACTCAAGCTCCACTAACGTAAGAAGTCGATCCATCCATACCTCTTGATCATCTTGTGCTCCTTTGCCATGAAGTCGCATTGTTGGAATGTTTAGCTCAATTGGCTGTAAAGCCTCTTGACCATAGACCAAGTGAAATGGTGTGAACTCCGTGGCTTCCCTATATGTGGTTCGATACGCCCACAAGGCACCATCCAAGAAGTCATCCAACAACTTTGTCTTGTTTTTCACCATCTTTCTAATGATGCCTGCAATGACACCATTAGCTTTTTCTACCAAACCATTTGATTGGGGATAGTAGGGTGTACTGTGACGATGTAGAATGTGAAGTTCTTCACAGACTTCTGTGAGCAATCCCTTTCTAAACCCTGGACCATTATCAGAAACAATCTCCAAGGTGTGCCAAATCTACAACAAATGTGAGTGTAGAAAAATTTTCTCACTGTCCTCTCATTTACCTTTGCCACACTTTGTGCTTCCACCCACCTAGTCATATAGTCTACAACCACTAGAATGTAGAGTTTACCATTTTTTGTCCTAGGCAGACGACCCACAGCATCAATGCCCCACTTTTCAAAGGGTCCATTTGCAAGCACGATTTGCCTTGGACCATTTTCAAATGGCTAGAATTTCCTCGATAGTTGGTACTCTTCTGCACACTTGATCCTTCCCTTTTTGATAGAGGGAGCCTTCTAGGAAGAGATAGAAACTTGCCTTCTTCATGAGTCTCCTCTTATGAGCCTTCCTGAAGTCTTGTGGAAACTCAACCTCCAAAATGTAGCCAATAATGGGAGCCAATGACTCCAATCCCTGGTATCTCGGCTACTTGACAGCTGCTGCCACCATGATGACCTGCACTTCTCTCTCAACACATGTAACTGCTTGTTGTGCAAGTAAATCGGCATCTTCATTTTGTTTCCTCGGAATATGATATAGTTGCACTTCTTCAAACCGATTAAACATCCTACGAATGGCATGAACTTTTGTCCTTAAGCTTTCATTCTTGCATGCCCAAATGCCTAAAATATGTTTAACAATGAGAAGTGCATCTCCCTTTACCATGAGACGTTTTATCCCTTGGCCAATGCACATCTTCAAACCATGAAGTAGTGTGTCGTATTCTGCTTCATTGTTGCTAGTTGAACCTGGTAGATTGACCTTCTCTTTCATGACCACCTCTCCACTTGGGTTGAGCAACACTAGCCCTCCTCCTGCTTTCCCTGTGGCTCCTCGAAAAGCTCCATCAAAGAACAAGGTAAAAGCATTAGGAATACTTTTTGGTGGTGGCAATGGTAGGGTCTTTACTTCAGGCACCTAATCTCCTTTTCATGCACCCTATAAGTGAGAATCCCTGCCAATTGTGCACGCACTATCTTCTACCTTTAAAGAGTATTGAAACTCTTGCAACTCCATAATCCACTTTGAGATCCTAGTACTAAGATTCATTTGAGATGACACCCAAGGGAAAAAATTCTCTGCGGTGAGGATTACAAAAGGTTTTGGGAGCAAGTAGGATCTAAACTTTCTCACCGCAAACATGAGAGAAAGCATCATGAGTTCTGCCTCCGTGTAGTCTCTCTCTAAAGCATTCATGACCCTACTAGCAAAGTAGATGGGCCGCATCCTGGTACTATAGGGATTTTGTTGTAGCAAAACTGCACCAATTGTTTCTTTCCTAGCACTAGAGCTAACAAAGAATGTGTACTCCCAACAAGGAGGCATGAGTGTTGGTAGCTCTGACAAAATGGCTTTAATGTTACAAAAGTACTCTTCAAGCTCATCAGACCATGCAAATTCTACTTCTTGTGTCAACTTTTACAAAGGGTGAAGTAACTCTGAGGCTAAGTGAATGAAGCGTGACATATAGTTCACCTTTTGAATGAAGGAGATGACCTCCTTAAGACTCTTGGGTGATGGTAGCTCAATAAGAGCCTTTTCCTTTGAAGGATCCACTTCAATGCCTTTGTAAGAAACTTTATGACCAAGCAAGATTACTTCATCCTCACCTATATGGCACTTTTCGGGGTTGAGTTGACCTCCCATGTCCTAGAGCTTCTTTAAACCTTCTTCTACCCTTTGTAGATGTAATGATTTTGAGCTATAAATACAGAAATCATCAATGAACACCCTAATTGACTTTCCAAAGAATGCTTGAAACACCATATTCATGAAACGTTGGAATGTTGCAGGAGCATTTGTCAGACCAAATGGCATGACTCTAAAAGTATAACAACCCCAAGGAGTGATAAAGGTTGTTTTCAATTGATCCTCCAATGCAATCCCTATTTGAAAGTAACCTGAGTAACCATCGCACACAGTGTACTTCTCATGACCATCTACCTCATTTAGTATCTCATCCTAGAATGGGAGGGGAAAGTGATCTCTTTTTGTTGCCTCATTGAGGGGACGGTAATCCACACACACCCTCCATTTGCCATTTTTCTTAGGAGTGACAACAACAGGAGAGACCCACTCTGAATTCTCCACTGGATAAATGAAACCTGCTGCTAGAAGATTTCTTACCTCCTTGAGTAGAGCCTGTTCCTTTATAACTCCTAGCCTTCGTAGCTTCTGAGCTTTAGGTGTGGCCTCAGGCTTTAACTCAATCTTGTGTTGAACAACATCTACCCCACGCACGTCGGTGTAGTCTTTAGCAAAAAGCCTAGGAAACTTCCTTAGCACACATTTGAACTCCTCTCTTTCATCCTTTGTAAGTGTTGTTGATAGCATACCTTCAAGCATCCCTTCATCTTGAACACCTTCGTTTTCTTGAGGACCTACCTCCTCCAAGCCTTGACAAGAGGTCTCTTGGTTGCTTGGATTAAACCTTACCTCCATGACTTCGATGGAAGACTCCTCTTCAGTAGTGCTGCCGCTACTTTCTTCTTCTGAAGTGCTATCGGTCCAACCTTCTTCCGTCTCACTTTGAGATGATTCTTCATGGAGCTCCTCTTGGCGTTGCTTCTTCATGACAAAGACAACCCTCTTATGATTGTCATTCCTGCAAATTAATTTCCCACTCTCCCAATCCTGCAAAGCTCGCATTTTCATTAGCCATGGTCTTCCTAGGATAAATGGATAACCACTTCCCTTGGTCGACATAACATAGAAATCCACCGCTTTCTTAATGCCAAAGGCCTCTACAAAGACATTTTTACAAATGCCTACACACCTAGCCTTGCTATTGTTTGCCATCTTGACTTTGATTTCAGGTGTCTCATGGATGTGCATGCCTAGTCTTTGCATGAGTCCCTCTGTCATGATGCAAATTTGTGCACCCCCATCCACTAGACCTTTCCTAACCAATCTTCCTTTGATGTAACAGTCTAGCACAGGTCTAATGTCCTCATTCATTTCAGCTTGTGCAATGTTTACAACAGGCACGCTCTCTTTTACCTTTCTCCTAGTGCTAACTGCCCTTGTTAAATCCCTCCTAACTTGTGGACATAATGCAAGAAATTGAGGCCATGAAATATCAGGACCCTTACCTCTCATGTCTTCCAACAAGTTGTACGGATCCATACCATGTCCAAGAGGGAAGTCTTGGAGGTTGATACGACGTCGAGTCCTCTTAGCCTCCTTGGTCTCCTTTGCCTTCTTTTCTCGTCCATGGTCACTTTGTGATGTAACTCCTTCTTTCTCCTTACCTTTCCCTTGGCCACGCTTAATGCCATTTGCTTCCATGTCAACCTCTCTTGAATTTGTCACCTCTACCACATGCACGTTTGGGTCTAGCAAAGGTGGAACTCCTTCCACTCCTTCTGGAGGTGGTCTTGCTCCATTTGGCCTTTGTAGAAGCCTTGGTTGTTGACCAGCTCCTTCTCCTGCATTCATCACTGGGTAATTCAAGTTAGGTCTCCCTGGCTCTCCACGGGGCCAAGGACAATTATACATCCCATGTCCAGACTCTCAGCAATTCCAACATTGCAAGACTCTCCTAGTTCATGGCTCTCTCTCTTCTGACTTCTTTGCTTGTCCCTTTGGACCTATAGCTTGTGCAAGGTGAATTGACAGGCTGCTTAAAGATTCATTTAACTTCTCAATCACTTCAGCCGTTACCTCAGGAAGCTCCCTAGATGTTGATGCTTATGACTTAGCTTTGGGTCTAAGACCTTCTATTGGAACCTCTCCCCTTAAGCACTTGAGTTTCCTATACTTCTCAACAGCCCTAGTTTCAGATGCATCAAAAGTAGCAGGTGCACCCGCCTCAACTTTTACCTTAAGGTCAGGAAAGAGTCTGGCTATGAACCTCTCCTTCTCTAAAAATTATGCACCATCACCAGGGTTAGCAACATTTCGTATCCATAGAGCCCAAAGACGTAGAAACTCTTGCTTGTACAAGTAGTAGTCATCTAAGTCTTTTTGCTTATGAGAAACAATGTCTTGCCATAGTTTTTGAGTGTTTTGGGGATCAAAGAAGTATCTCTTAAAATGATTCAAAACTTCTGTGTAATTCCCCTTAACTTCCTCAGGCAAAGAGTCAAACCAAGTACTAGCATCTTTCCTAAGGACCACCTCAAACATTTCTACACGTTCTTGATCGGTTACTATCCTCTTGATACGGCAAGACATCTTGAAATTTGCTAAAAATAATTCTGCATCCTCTTCAGGCTCTCCAAAGAAAAGAGGATATCCAGACATTTGGCGTTGGCTCTCCATTATTATGAAAGATTACAACACGAGTTACAATAAGGGATACAATAGAGATTTAGAACCACTCGCCTGCAAATGAAGAAGTAAGAAAATACCACTCTAGGTTTTCTTCTTCAGCTATCCAACCTTCAATGAGGTCTCGATTTGTTTGATCAAAACAAAAAGGTAGACTATTGATGAGCTCTAAGAAGGGTTGAAATTCTTCAAAGATAAGGCGATAAATAGATTTCTCTAGAGCTTCATTTTCTGGATCCAAAAGAGCAACCACGTCCCAAGTGATAAATTGCACTTGCTCTACAATTCCCAACGCACAAGCGGTTTGTATAAAAACTAGATCTTCATGCTCGTCGAAGGCCGTGAGAAAGTAGCAATTGACTAGGAGATCCTTTCCTTCGAGTTCCACACAGTCGGAGTGAGGCAACCTTCTCACAATTTCATAAAGAACATCCTCATCAAGTCCAATCAAGTTTGCAAGATTTAAAGACTCCACTTGTGCTACAAAATTCCTGGACAAAAACTCCTTAGGATTATGGTTAAATCATTCAAAAGCATAAAGAGATTTACAATGTCTCTATGAACAAAGTGTCATAGAAAGCAGAGAAGGATGAGAATTTATACAAATTTGCAATCTTCTCTATGCTCTCTTTATTAAGACAAGCTCTGAATAGCTCCCTATCTCCTTTGTTGAAAGCGAAAGGAATACTATTAATAAGACGTAAATGAGGGAAAAATTCACCAAATGTGAGTCTATGAAGCATGAACTCTGGCCGCAAGTTTCCTGAAGAGTCTTCCTCAATGGTGAAATGCACTCGCCAAACGCCAAATTTCACTCTATTTACCAATCTTAGGGCACACACTAGTTGGATGAATGCGCGGTCTTCCTTAGTGCCCAACAACAAGAGGAAAATGGAATCCACGCGTAGGACCTTTCGTCTTAACTTCACCACCCTCTTGTTATGAGGGAGACGCCTTACTACTTGCTCCTACAACTCAATTGGTAATAGAGCTAGATCTCTAAGGATTGAACTTTCACTGCACACACATTCCCTGTTAGAACAAATGATCTTTTTTTGTTTCTTGTAACAACTTGGACAAAGAAAAAACAAACATACACACTATTTTGCCGGGCTGCACTTCATTTTAAAATAAAATGAACACATGTACATCAAAAGAAGTTTGGTAGTTGATGAGAGGTAGAATGTTAGGGTTTGGTGATGCAAGAATTTCTCCTACTCTTTGGGCACCAAACATGAACACCATTCGTTGTTAAAAATGGATCTTTCTACTAATTGCAACGTTTATTCTAATGTGTGGAGTAAAATGAAAGGGAAAAACTTCTATTCCTGGGCCATTATCCATGGCCTATGCATGTCCTAATGCTTAAAATAACACAAAAATATAGACGTCCAAGCTAATATCGTACCTAATGAGAGGCAAAATAAAAGGATTTACCGAAGTGTTTATCTCGGCTAACCTAAGAGGACCTAAAATCCTACGAATTACCCGTTGAAATTGCAACTTAGTACTAACAATTATGTGTATCTTTTGCCTTGCAATGGGAATGAAAGGATCATACAAACTCTCGTGATTCATGCAAACTACTTGACTATGCTAAAAGTTGATCCTACACAAAAACATACACGAGTTGTTTTCCTCTGTGGGGGCACCAATTTGAAGCGGTCCGGGGCGGGCAACAAGAAGAGCAACCTCTAGACACCCTTCAAGGCTCCCGTGCTGCTCAATGGGACTGGGGCACAACACAACACAAACAAAAACAACAAACCCCCAGCCAAATCCCAACTACACAAGGGGCACCACCTAGTTTAAGAGCGAACTAGGACGCAAAAGAGGAGAATCGTTAGAGCAACCCACAAACAAGCAAGGAATTTACACTAACCCTAACACCAATGGAACACTCTCACACACTAAAACACGAGAGAGAGAGAGAGAGAGGGAGAGAGAGAGAGAGAAAGATGGTGCTCGGGCTGCTTTGAAGTGTATCCTTAATGATCAAGCAAACATAAATATATATATGTAAGAAAGAGAGAGAAGGGGGAAGGGGGTGCTTGTTGCACTAATGCCTCCTTACAAATCTGTCATGACCAATCAAAGTGAGATTAGTATTTGTTCAACATAGCCTGGGTACATTACACCACAACACATCACAAGAAAAAAGCCACCCCAATCACTGTCTTAAGGCCAGGGCAGTCCTCTCCACCCTGTCGCCCTCTTACAGCATGTGGGATTTATGGCTAAATTGATAACAATACCCGGAGACAAGCTATCAAGAACATAAATAAAACACCAAGACACTTACACATCATTATTGTCCATGACTTCACGTTGGAAGGGAGACAAGGTATCCATGCTTAGTCCAAATTCACCCTCCTTGATTCAGCAAATGTTGGGCTTACACTAGTAGGAGAAATGATAGATTTCCTACCCTTAATTTAATGATCCCTCTCTCTTACAATGGCATAGAGTTCCCTTGCTAATCACCCCCAATCGAACACATACATATGCCTAATGCCAATGAGATTCCACTCAAGAGCTCCTTCTCAAGAGTTTGAGCTTGGCTTCTCAAGCTATAGCATAGTGCTCTTTCTTCTCCCCCCACTTTTTGTGCTAGCTACACCCTCCTTTTATAGCAATTTTGAAGGCTAGGGTTACTCCTCTAACCATGGTTGGGTTAGATTTTCAGCAATTTATCTAATTTCTTTTGCTTGGAACTATCAAGAAGTTGGTGGGGAAAGAGAGAGGAGAGAAATGGAGGTGATAGGACTTTTCATAGTGGGTTAGTGTTAGTAGAGTTAGTATTAATTTACAAATGGAATTGGATATTTACAATGGGAGTATCCATGTAGGATACAAATAAGGAAGAAAAACTCTTAAGAGGTAAGAAAAGGTGGATTTCTTACAAGGTTGATTCTCCAAGTGTCTTGAGTAGGGCCAATTTTGACGCTTGTTGACGGTCCACTAGCTTTGACGGTACATTTTTTCTCTACTCTTGACCTTCCTTGAGAGACAAGGTAATTGAAGTTGAGTAATCAACCACCATGATGCTGTCTTTTAAGAGAAGAGGCTGAATTTTATGGTTTTTTTGATAGATATTGGTGATTTGGAGGAGGAAAAATGAGACTAGGTGGTCAATTTTGGAATGGAATTGTGTGTGGGAGGTATGAGTTCACCATGGTTTCTCTTACTCTTCAAGGTTGAGGAGAAGATGAGTAGGGTGCAGAGAGGAGTGGTGAGAGGTGGGGATGATGAGTGGAGAAGTGTGTATGAAAGAGGAAAATGATAAAGTGGAAGAGAGAGTGTGGCTGCATAGCATGGGAAAACTGTGGTCCACTAATAAAATCATAGCTCACAGCTCGTAGCTCAAAAAATATGAAAAAATTTGAGGCAAAAGTTCAGCCCACGAGCTACAACTTTTGTTTGTATCACCTTTTCAAATTCGGAGAGCAAGTGAACTTTAAAAATTCAGTAAAACCGACCATTTTTTTCCACTGCACAAGGTCCTTGTGGGGTCCTTCTTTGGATGATTCTTTTGAATACCTCCAAGAGTGAGCCCTCCATAGTGCATGTATGCATGCCACCTACCCTTGACTTTATTTGGTAGGTCTATAATTGAAGATATTGTTGAGATCATGATATAAGTGAATAGTACAACTAAGAAAATCAAATATTGAGGGGTCTAAAAAATATGTACATGTCAAATATAAATAATATAAGTGGAAAAAATATAAAGGGGTCAAAAGAAATCTCTCTCATTATGAGGCTACCATAAAAAGATAAATATTTTTGGTGTTCTAAGTTTTTAGAAAAAAAACAAAATAGATGTAGGAAGGGAAAAATCACAATAGTGAAAAAATATACACATAAATAAAACTAGTTTTTTTGGATTTTTGTTGGGGTGGAGTTACACCAAATATAAGAGAAGCTTACATGAAAATATTTCTATATGGAATAAAGAGTATGAAAAATGGTAAGAAAAATTGTGGTAATGGTGAGGCAATGTACAGAGCATAAATAACACACACCTAGGTAGAAATATTTAAATAAATATCAAAATAATTATGAAAAAATATTGGTTTTAGGCCCTACATACAAAGAAATATTTACATACGCATGGGCCATAATATACTTATATTATTTATTTTTTTGGCTCAACTAGCCCAATGACTAGCTAATTGAGGGTTTTTTATTTCAGTAAGGAGATATGGGAAAAGTCCCCTAACTCACACGCACCTATATACAGTGAAAGGGTGAGGGTAACCACAGTGTTTGAGTGATTTGATAGGGTGAGATAACTCACTATGGCAATTACAGAGAGCCGAAAAAACGGCTATCAGTATAATATGATCACTTCAAATCTCTATCCTCCTCTTTGTCTAATGCTATGCTTAGGTTTCCTCTCTTTGTCCTCTCACTCTCTACCTCTCCTTGGAGAAAGCATTGAAGGGCCCTATTTGTAATTCTTATAAAAACTTACTAGTTAACAACCATTGTTTAAAACTAGAGTACTATGTATATCTTGAGTCCAAGTAAATGAAAACATTCATTGTTGTTTCTAAACACTATAATAAGTTGGGAGGCCTAAGTATTACCTCGAAATATAATTTCCATTAATCTACATCTGTATGTGGATGTGAGGACACATGTGGTTTTTATAAGTGAGTAAACGTTACCAAAACATTGTAAATGTTCTAGAAGGCAATCATGACATTTGAAGCTATGATTGTGTTAATCACTAAAGCACACATGCATGTCATGTATCACACGTTTGCAACGAAAAGAAACGAATTTTTTAGGCACTCTCTACTCCGGAATTTTAGAGGATATTCTCTTGGTGTTCCTAAACACCACCATTGTTATGGAGAAAATATACCCATTGTTCCCCTTCTTGTAAAAGTCTATCTTGGCTTTCAAGAGTGATTTGAGAGTGCTTCGACTCAAAGCTTGACATCAAACACTGACTATCTATCATGTATTTAGACTTTTTTTGGTGACCATATACTTGTACAGAAGACAACAAGGGGTCTTTTTGAAGAGAAAGTAGCAAAACGTTTAAAACCATTTCATCTTTAACATCTCTTAGTCATTAAAGTAGACAATAAACTTTTGAGATTTCAAGTTTCAGAAAAGTGGTATATGTCAAGGTATCGGAGTATGTGTAAAACAATATTGGTTTGATGCTAGTCACATTCTTCATTGTGATAAGACTTGAGATCTATTGAAATAATGTAAGCTGACATTTAACTTCAACTCTAACATGCCTTATGCTTCTGTAATCTAAAAAGGCTTCACACAAGCGTGGGAAATTCTTTAAATAATATTCTATCTTGACATTATCTCCATGCAACTAAAGATTTTAGCTTTGTGTAAGTGTTTATTGTAATGAAAAATCATATGAAAAGTGGAAGCAACATGAGTGCACATAGAATTTTATTAAACACAAATCACTATCATTATGAGTGACACACTGGCATCTCATAATACAATTATAAAAAAACATCTAGATAGTTTGGGTTCAAGTTGTTCTTTGAAATGTTTTATTATGTAATACCATACAACTTTAGTCATATATAAACTAAACATTTACCAACTCAATTGGTTATGTACCCTTTTTATCTTTGACTTTTTAACACCAACTATTATAAGAAGTTTCTCTTGTGGCTATTAAATCTACCTTCTAGAACGGAGACCTAGTACAAAGGAAGCTGGCACCCAAACTTTTAGGTAATGGAGTTTGCACATCTTCAAGACCTAGTATGAATTATATAACATGTGATAGTCCAAGTAAATAGTCCATGGTCCAATTTTCTAGTAAAGTCTTTAAATTGTTTATGTAAATTTATCAATGTGCTATAGCATTGGAGCTAACCAAGGAGGAGTTTTATTTGTATACGCAAACTCTAAAACGTACAATGTTTATTCCACTAGGACCATGATATGTGTGAGAATTTAGGATTTTTGATTTGTTCACTTTATGATGATTGCATTCCCTTCTTGCTGGGTAGGTGCACTACTTTTGAATATTCATTGTCATTAATAATGGACTTTTATGCATAAAATTCCTCATATTTGTGACAAAAAATGGCAACAACTCATGTTCTCATGGTCAAAACTTCACCCTAATTAAAAAGTGGAAATTAGAAAATTCCCAAACTCTCCAATAAGGTGTTCCCATGAAAACTTGTGAAAGAAGCTCCACCTATAATGCTCAAAAACCACATCTCTCAATAGACCACTTCGATGGTGTGTAAATGCCTCCTTGATTCTTTACCCAAATCTACCAAAAAAGCCTCAAACCTCGAGCTCTGCATAAGATGAAATTTCATCTTGAACTCATAGTTTAAGCACTTAACTTTGAGCACCTACCATGCTTCCAAAAGTGAATTATACTCGCACACTGCACAAAAGAAAAAGACTTGAAGTTTTCTACATACAACCAATCTCAGAGACAAGTATCAACAAATGGATAAATTTGGAGAAATTTTCTTCTACAAATTTCTAGATCACATCAAAATGAAGAGGGATGGTGGGTGGAATTTTAAGTTGTGCAATCTACAAGGAGAAAAAAAAATTCTAGACACAATGCTTGCACATAGTGACAAAGGAGAGTGATTGCGACAAAAGAGATGAGATATGTTAGTTATGATGTATCATTGTCCCTCAAGGGGCATGTTTTCTCTCTAGATCCACTAAATTCTCCATAGACAGAGGCTCAAAAAAGTAGCATTGTAACTCATGGCCACCATTGAGGCATGAGAGCCATGACACCTGAGGATTCCCTACTTCTATGACCTACCACAGTGGTTGGAAAAAATATATTTTCTAACTCCCCTTTCTTTTCAACCTCCACCACTTTCATCTACAGGAATTGTTGGAGGTATGGATTAACCAAAATTGTGGTATGCTAGGCTCAATGGGAAGTCTTAAAAGGATACAGATGTACATGTGTGTCAATTTGACAAAGTGTATGGATTAAATCAACCTAGGGTAGTCGATGCAACTTTGAAGGAGACAATTTTTAAAACCACATTGGGTGGAGAAGATTCAAATTATGCTTGTCAAGATTATGATACAATGAAAATAGACAATAGACTTTTTGAATTGTTTTTACATAGCAAAAACAATTCCTCAAGCAGGTGAGAAATTGAGGTGGCCTTAATAGAAAAAGGATATAGTGGAAGAATATACTACCCAATTTCAATCACTATTGCAAAGGTTGGAGATAGAAGAGTATCATAATCTCCCCATTCTCAATGATTTCTCCTTGAGCGGATTGAATACTAGTGTTAGATTAGCGTTGGTGGAAAGGGGAAAGGGAAAACACACCTCATATACACATAGTTGCCTCTCTATAGCCCAAGGCACACGCTGCACCCCAATCGACTTGAAAATTCAAACCAAATTGAACAGTTTTTCTCACACTATGTGAAACCACTCATAATGAAGTAGTTCAATGCCCTCAAGAAACCACAAATTCTCCAACACTCTCCCAGTCTCTCACAATTTCTCTCCCCTTTTCACACAATAGACCACAACAAGAGATAGAAATCCCTATTGATTTGCACAAATAAAAAGAGAAACATTTTCATCCATCACTATTACATTGCCACCAATGGAATCAACCAGCAACGAGACTGCCCATCTCCGTCCGCATGCACGACACCAATGCCACACGCGAAGAAGGAGTAGTCAATGCCATGGTTGATGGAGAGAAGCTCTCTCTCTCTCTCTCTCTCTCTCTCTCTCTCTCTCTCTCTCTCTCTCTCTCTCTCTCTCTCCCCGTCCCCCCGCTTTCTTGTGATGCTAATGAACTACAATCACTCATTTAAATAAATAAATAAATTATATATATATATATATATATATATGTGTGTGTGTGTGTGTGTGTGTGTGTGTATAAAGTTTTTGCTCAAACTTTGCATGTGGATCCCTCCCATTTCTATGTGGCATATTGTGGCACGCCCTCCCCTTCAAAACCCAAAAAATCCCCAAAATACCCCCTAATCACTTTTAAATTGACATCCTTTAGTAGTAGCAGACTATACATCCCTTCTTGAGGCTCCATTTGCCAAGCTATAAATACCAACCCCCAGCCTACATACGACACCAAATTTAAGTATTTAGGCTTGTTAAACCACCTCTAGCATACAGTTCATGATTTTCTTGTTTGCATTGGCATCGAGCTATTAAACAAGCCCATTAACTTACGCTTTCTTGTGGACATAGCTATCTTTCCCACCACTTGAAGCATCAACAATCTATGGTTGCATAATCTTTGCCTAAACCCCTTGTTGGACGTTCATATTCAACCAGAAACTTGAACAAAACCAAACATCTACCAGCTAACATAAGCAAACAACTCAACATATATACAAAGTCTTACTCATGTTCTTGCATGTTAAGTAGGTTGACCAACCACCTACATTACCTAGTTACACCCACCTGGATCAAACATCTAGCCTCCTACTACATACTATGAGCAACAACAACCACCTCCTTGATCAAATAGATAGTTGTGACCATAGCCGTCCATTGTCAAACAACCTCATGTTTTGCTCTAAGCACATAGCCGATGATGCATGTAAAATTCATACAACACTCCTTCACCTCTCGAAGCATCCACTTGCATTGGCATCGAGCTATTAAACAAGCCCATCAACTTACCCTTGCTTGTGGCCATAGCCATCTTTCCCACCACTTGAAGCATCAACAATCTTTGGTTTCATAATCATTGCCTAAACCCTTGTTGGACGTTCATATTCAACCAAAAACTTGAACAAAACCAAACATCAACCAGCTAGGATAAGCAAACAACTCAACATATATACAAAGTCTTACTCATGTTCTTGCATGTCAAGTAGGTTGACTTACCACCTACATCACCTAATTATACCCACTTGAATCAAACTGCTAACCTCCTACTACATATTATAAGCAAAAACAACCACCTCCTTAATCAAATAGATAGTTGTGAGCATAGCCATCCATTATCAACAACAACCTCATGTTTTGCTCTAAGCACATAGCCAATGATGCATGTAAAATTCATACAACACTCCTTCACCTCTAAAAGCATCCACTTGCATACATCTTGCTTCAAACATAGAATTGGATTTCAAATCAACATGTTTAATACATATACCTAACCCTCCCTCCCAACCATGTAGTGGAGAGGTTTTCATGCAAGAAGTTTCCCCAAAAAATATTGTAACATACAGCTGACCCATTGAAAATATGTTATTAAAAGCATATCCATCATCCATGAAGTACGTACTTCTTTTGAAAGCCTATCCAAAATTACCACCCGTGTTTTCTCTTCATATAGGACCAAACATAGTCACTCCACCTACAACCCTTTAAGGATAATGGACATGGGCTATACACTTGACTCCATAATTGTAAAATCTTCAATGGCCTCATCTCGAAGGCTTCTTTCACCAAAGGAACCATATTGTTCAACTATCATTTCTTGTATGTAACCTTCATTTACCTGTTCTTCAAGCTTATGTAATGGATGTAAACTCATCCTTTGTCACATAGTTCATAGTCATGAACTGCATTTGATGATACCTTGGTAAAATATTTGTCAAACAATACTTGTGACTCATGATCCATATCAACCACCAAGTCGTCAATCCCCCAATCAACCTCATCATCAAGGCATATTTGATCAAAAGGACCTATATTCCTTGTGTCACAACGGAAATCCATAGGTATCTATAGTTGCTTCACTTTCTTGAGGGGGCACTACATGTAGAACCTATATATCACCTAAGAATTTTTGTAAAACCCCTTATCTGTAAATGTTTCATCAATAAAAGGGACCCTTTCCAAATTCAATTTGTAACCGTTTTTTCAAGATTTTGTTTCAACACCCTTTGTATGTGAAGATGTGAGAAAATATAGAAAAATTTAATCCCTAATGTTGAACCTATGTGATATAGACTTTTTTCTTGTAGTGCCCCCACGAGGCTTTCAGCTTCATGTGCAGTTCTTCAAGACAAACCACCTTTTGAATCTTCCCAAAAAATGACTCCGCAATTTTGACCATGTTGGCCGATCACCATCCTCCCTTTGCTCATTCAAAGCCTGTCTAGGTTCTTCCCCAAAAAATCTATCCCAAAAGTTGGTTGTTTTGTTTAATATCTTCCCAACTCGGGCTCCCCTTCCCCTTCTTTTCATGCACACTCCCACATTGCATGCACACCCTTTACTAACCACTCAAGTAACGACCCCTTGTCAAGCTCTAAACTTCTCATCAAAAAGTGGGGCCCTTGGGTGCCCTAGTGGGAAAACCCCCAATTAAGCAAGCCAATGATCCGTCATCGACCATCACACTAGTTTGAACATTGAAAAACATAACTAGTATCAACCCAGCTCCACTCCCACATGCAACAACAACATTGTAGGCGGGGAAGGAGAAGTTGGAATCAAATAGCTAGGGGAAGATAATCTCTTTCTCTCCCTCTTGAGATGCAAATGAACTATACTCACTCTTACATATATATCACAAACAATTTGCATGTGGATTATCCCCATTTCCACATGGCATTGTGGCAAGACCTACCCTTTGTAACCCAACATTCTCCCAAAACTCCCTCCTAACCACTTGTAATAATGGTCATCATTCCATTGACTCCAATTTCTTACTCGAGGCTCTACTATTTGAGCCATAAAGATTGGTGTCATATATAGATTTGAGTTCAAATCCCAATCTACATTGTGAGACTATTGATCCTCCATACCAAGCTCTTGGAAATTGAAAAAATTCAAGATGTTCTCACTATCTCCATTCACTGCCAACTTCAACAGAAGACATCTTTATGCATGTAGATCCAATTGATGAGCTCTAAAGCACACCTCAAAGCTCTTGGAAAGTACTATTATTCGAAACCTATCAAGTTAAAACAAACCTCTAATGTAGGAAGTTCAAAGAGGTCCTATCATTACAAATTTAATCCCCCAAAAAACTTTAAATGGCTTTATCCTCCACGTTAAATTCTAGATGAGGATCTGTAAAACCTAGTTTGGAGAGCATATTAAATGGCACATAAATCCACTTCAGAACTTTCAATTTTATCATCTTCAACCATTCCAACCATATATAGCCAAAATCAAGCATTTGGGCCTAAAAAACCATGTTTAGCATACAATTCTTGATTATGTTGTTTTCCTTGGGATCGAGCTATTGTTGAAAAACCCATTAACATGCCCCTGCTCATAGTCATATACACATTTTCCAAGTCTTGTAGCATTAATAGTCTTTGGTTGCACCATCAACAACCCGAGTTCACTACCCAAATTCAAAAGAGGATTTGCATATAGATCCAATTAAAAAGCCATGAACTACAATTCAAAGCTCTCCCTAATTAGTGATGCTAGAAACATTGTCAAGTTGAAAATCTCCTCTGATGCATGCATTCCAAACTGGGTTCAATTATTGCAAACTCCGCCCTCAAGAAAACTTCAAATGCCCATGTCTTTTTCGTTTAAATTCCAACTGGGATTTATTCACATCGGCTTAGAGAGAGTATCAAATGGCACATAAAAACACATCAAAACTTTCTCTTTGGTCAGCTTTGAACATTCCAACCATATAACACCAAAACTAAGCATTTAAATGTAGCAAAAAATCTTTAACATGTAATTCCCAATTCCCTTGTTTTGTGTGGCATATTGTTTTCCCTAGCATCAAGCTATTGTAGAAACCCAATAGCCTACCCCTACTTATAACCATAGCCACATTTCCCACCTCTCATATCATTGATAGTATTTAGTTACATTGGCATTGAAGAGGGGGAGTGGGAAACACATGTAGAAAACATAGTGGCCTCCCTATAGCTATGTTACATAGTGCACCCCGATCCACTTGCAATGTCAGAGAATCTAGTGCAACATAATTTAACTATGAAAGGAGAGAGTTTTACTTAAGATCGAGACAATAAGAAGATAGGTTGTGCTCCGCTGATTTATTTACACAAATACACATTAAAAAAACTTTAATCATGCAAATAACTCAAAGAGAATAACCAATTAAGATTGCCAACTCGATGAGTACCGAATTTTCTTAGAGCTAGTCTCCCCTCCAAAAGGACTTGTATTTTAATCCTCTCAAAAGAGAGCTTTGTTACAATAAATTTTTGTGCTCTTGCGAATGAAGGTGGAAAGAAGTATTTTTCAAGCAAGAGAATTGATATTCGATGTACTCTTGCTCATGGGAAAGCTCTTAACATAGCTTAGTAATGGAATACTAGAGATGGAGAAAGAAAAACTTTTACTGGTTTAGATTTACATCTAGAGCCAAGAGCTTGAGCATAGAATCCATCTTTAGAAGATGGCATTCTTCAATATTTCATGGTATAACCCTCGTTCCCAAACCCTAAACACCACAACGGGAGAGAAACGAACTATGGGGAAAGAGGAAAATGAAGGTGGAAATAAGTATTTTTTGAGCAAAAGAATTGATATTCCATGTACTCTTGCTCATGGGCAAGCTCTTAGCATAGGTTAGTAATAGAATAGTAGAGATGGAGAAAGAGAAATCCATCTCTAGAGATCCCATGAAAGAGGGGGGGTGAGAGAAAGAGAGAGCTTGATTTTCAAATATTGGGTACTTGAGAGAGACTGTAAGAGGATAAAGAAACCCAAAAATCCAATGAGCGCTCTCTTATATAGCTATGCAAGTGTGCAACTAGTCTTAACTTAGAATTATTCACACTTGACCAATGAGGTGGGAGCACCTCCTAATGAAACTCAAGCATGTTCCAACACGTCCCTCTTGCCTTGCATGCTAGAACTTGCCCCCCCCCCCCCCTTCTTGGGACTCATCTTGGCAAGTATAGACACCACACACACTCAAACAAACTTGTTTACGTTCACACAAAGCAAGCATCTGCAACCTTCGACATGTGGACTAGTCAAGCTTAACAAGAAAGTGTTTCAATCAAGGAATCGGCTCCTTTACTGTATTTCTTACATTCTACTCCAAAAAATATTGAAGATGATGTTTACATGGCAACAGATGATTTAAGTGCTCAAGTGTGTGATAGAGATTCAAATGTGGCATCTCTTTTCTCCTACCTTCATCACAATCTTGCAACAATTGGCACAAGATATCTCAAATGTTGTTGGGGATGATTCAATAATGGATACATCCAGACTTTTGGAGGGCCAAATTCTAGTTAGAGCAAAGGAAGCTTTTGTGCAACATGACTTTATGGAGAATGAAGACATGGAAGGAAACCTTGATCCTATGTAATTTTCTGAGAGTGTGTCTTCTCTAATAGAATAGAGTGAAGAAGAAGATGAAATCATAAGTGGGGAGATCATAGACCACATTGATCATAAAGAGATGACTATGTACATGGAATGAAAACTCAAAAACAAAGTAGAAGAGTATGAGTTGAATCCATGTGAGGATAATCTTCAAGAAGTGTTTGAGGAGGTTGAAAAGCATTGGTATGACCCATGTGTGTTAAACATGGAGGAACCTATCATGCAAGAAGCCAAAGTTTTCACAAAATCAAAAAGTTATCCATCAACCCTTGAGGTGGTACAATGTGAGGAGTTCCAACCTTGCCAGGGGGGGGGCTTAGAAGGGGATGAAGTGCATGGGAGAGTAGTAAAAAATAAGATCATAAAAAGAAATTGTCAAAAGGGTATCATTCTCTCCAATGGTGTATTAGTGGGTGGCTTTTCATTCATGAGACAGTCTCTTAGCAAGAAAATCCAAGATTTTGAATCCCCAATCAGCGTCACAATGGGTTTCACCTCTTCAAAGTCAACTCCTCCTCTCTTCACATATAGCTTTCATTGTGGGCACCATACCTTCTTAAGTGGAAGAGAATATGAATACTTGGTGATGAATGGATGTTTTTAAACCTTCTTCATTTGGTCCTTTGGTGGGGATGGAGGTCGCACATTGTGATGCTTCTGGTCTTCATCATAGATGGAAAACTTGTTAATTGCTACATGTGGAAATTTCATCAATCCGTATCTATTCTCCTCCAATGTGTTGGAAGCAATAGAAACCTTCATCTATTATCTAACTATGTGGTTAACTATTTGGAATATCTTCCAATAGCAGTTGGAAGCATGGATCAAGCTTTCTTAAATCATGAACGTCATGGAATTTTTGACTTGATGATCCTACCCAGGTTGAATGTATTTTTTGAGATACAGTTCAGAGATTTGCTCATACAATCTCTTGAAGACCTTAGCGGATACATCAACTTTACACAGGAGGAAGAGAAACCTATCTTTTATATCACATTCATAGTCATGGAAGCAATGATGGATAGCAATAAGATCTACAATTTTCTTCAACCAAATTTAGTAAGTGATTCCATACCATACATCTCTCTCTCGGAAAGAAATTTCAAGATCTTTGATCTTGGGGGGTGCTTATGGAAGCTTTCTTAATGGGGGAGGTTTACTCAGCCACTTAATTACATCATGTTGTTGGCTCTAGAGAGAGCCTTTCACATCACACAAGGTTTTATAATCATACAATAAAGTTTCTTCAAAGATGAAAGTAGACAAAGACAGACGTTACAAGATCTACATGTTGTGTGATCAGATAAATGTTACATAAATGTACCATTAACTGGGGGGGGGCTAATGATAGCCGTTTTTCAGCTATTCAAAATTTCCATAGTGAGCTACCTCACCTACCAAAAAATCACCCAAACATTGTGGCTATCATCACCCTCTAACTGTACATTTGCATGTGTGAGTTAGGGGACTTTCCCCATATCTTCTTAAAAAGTTGATTATGCAATCCATAATTATCTTTTGTTTTTCATTTTGTACAGAAAACAATTCAAGAAATGGAGAGGGTGCATTGTGATCTTAAAAGGAAGGACTCTGGCATGAAGGAGGCCTGCAAATTTGTGAAGTGAGAGGGCACGGCCCTGCTTGTGCCTACCCCACCATCCAAGACTATGTTGAGTGCTGATACTGTGATAACTAGAGGGAACTATGTCGCATGTGGCCAAGTCCTATCGGGCCAACATTTGTGCCGAGTTTATTACTTGTCGTATGGAAACAAGTACCATCCCTTCTGCTTTTCAATTGTCTACACGAATGAGCTTATATGCATTGTACCACACTGTCAATGGGTGATAACTGCTATAGAAAAATGTTGGGCACAAGGGAATGTGTATCAGGAGGCCGTAGGTAAGTTGGTGATTTCATAGAATAGGAACCAAGCTATTTTGGTATGTATACTGAATGTCTGCATTGTGCGATGTGAGTGAGTGGTGATTGACCAGGGTTGTCACCCAAGCACTTCCACATAGTTCACACATGATGTGGAGGATATCTTTTACCTAGATTCCATGTGAGGAAGTACAAGAACTTAGACGGCGTGTAGTTCAAAAAATAGCTACCAATAAATGGAGTTTTTGGCTAACTTCCAAACCTTGGGTTTTGGGATACCCAATAACCTCATGAGATTTGGTTTATGAAAACAAGGACTTGAACAAAAACTGATAACTTGGGAGGTCCTACCTATTATGTGTATGTGGTAGTGTTTATAACCCGGTTTTTTTTTTTTGACTAAGAAAAACATAGAAGGAGATCATCTAAACAGGTATTTCATTGTGACGTAATCATGATCGTGTGATGACGTTAATAACTTTAATATCTACACAAGAAAATCACGTGATTATATTAATTCTTAACATGATTTTGATTATGACCTGCAAAAACCCATAGAGCCAGCTAGCCCTCTTGGCTTTTCATTTTTCCCTGTGGATCTTGTCGGGTTTTTGCATTTTCCCGGTGGGCCCGGTGGGTATATGTAAATACCGAGTGGGCCCACCAAGAAATGAAAAAGCCCGGTGGGAGTAATTATATATAGTAAACAGTGTGCTAACATCAGTTATTTAGCTAGGAAAATCCTTGGGGAGTGTATCCGAGTGCCGGGCATAGTCATGTCCTTGTGAATTGACCTAAGGCTATAGAGTCACAAGTCCTTTTTATGGACCGAAGGTGATTCTTAATTCGGTAACCACTTCTAAAAAAATTTAATTCTTGACATAAAGGTACAAAACCATAACAATTGAAAACTTGGAGAGTCATGCTCTTTGAAACGAAGCCATTGGTCCAAACGAGGGCTGTAATTGGTTTTAGAAGATGAGCATATGTAAATGATGAGCTGATAGTCAAGGGTTGGATGTCCTGTACTAGTGTATTAGGCATATAAAGATCCTTGAAGTCTTGCATTTTTCACCATCATAGGCTTGAGTTGATAGAAACTATCACTCCACAATATAAAAGCTATAATCCTTAATTGGATAAAAATAGCTTTTATATATTGAATTTGTTGCATGGGGGGGGGGCTGCAAATCCTTCACTCGGTACAAGTAGTCCTCAATTGTGTGATTATATTTAAGATTTATTTACGTTAGTTCATGCCTTGGTTTATACAAAGAGTGCATTATGTATTATGATAGAAGTTATTAGTGCATGAAATGGCCAATCATATATTTTATTGCTTTCGTTTTTTTTTTGCAAACAACTGACATAGTTCAGTGTAGAAGTTGATTATTCTTTGTAGCATTTGAAATTAGATGTATCATATTGTTTTTGCAAATCAAAGTGGACATATAAATAATCATTATAATAATAATTGCATTGAGAAATTCATAGCATTGTTGTATTTATTATGTCATGCATAGAGTGTATTGCAATGTGTATGTTCATTGTTTGCTCACAACATAAGTGATCAATATGTGGATTGACTAGTGTGCATTTAAAATCTCATATTGTGCATTTTGGTTACTTTTATATTGAATGGTTGAATTGAAAATAAGAAAAATGTTTCAAAAACTGAACATCTAGTTCTTTTATCCTCATTTTTAATTTAAGAGCAATGGAGCAAAATGTGGGCACAAGTGGTACAAACAAGCGGAGAATTAACAGTTAGAATGTCCTCTTCAAGCTCTATCTACTGATATATAGCACTCCATGAGATTCCTCATATTTTAGAAGATTCTTTTTTTGATTCACTTAGATTTCGACAAAGTTGTCACATCATAGGTGAATCAAAAAAAGAATCTTCTAAAATATGAAGAATCTCATGGCGTGCTATATATCAGTAGATAGAGCTTGAAGAGAACATTCTAATTGTCAAACCTTCGCCAACTTTGGAGTTTATTTGAAAAAATTTATCCATGGGCCCGTTTTGGTAGAGAGAGATAAAGTCAAACTCCCTAAAGGGCCCCTTTGTGAGTCCAAATTTTGCCTAATGGTGGCAATGTAAATTTTGTCTCACAACAAAATCAGGTGGTGCATCACATATTAGGGACCATTTTTTGGGTATCATTAAAAAGAGTTATAAGAAATGTGAACATCCTCAGGCACAACTCACAAAGGGGCCCTTTAGGGAGTTTGACTTTATCCTCAGGCACAACTCTTACAACTCTTTTGAATGCTTTGCAAAGCGTTTGAGAGAAGAGCTCGCCAAAAAGGGTGGAAAGATACAACACATATATAGCTCTGTGGCTGCAAGTCAAGAGTTCTCAGAGCCAGATATTAACTCCAAAGATCATATAGTGATGCCAACTAACCTTGAAGAACAACCTGCATAGGGGGAGGAAATTTCAAGCAGCGTTCTTTTTAAGCCTCACAATGAAGGTGGACTTGGGGTCAAATGCATAAAAAATCAATACATCAAATCTTTCAAGTGCAGTCTCTAGAAGAAGCACAAATTGCACTTGCCAAAGCAATATTGTTCACTAGAATTGCTTTGGTCATGGTAGACAACAATCATTGGAAGGCTGCTTGGAAGAAAATTGGCCCAAGATTTTCAGCTCCTTCTTATCACACGATACGAAATGTTTTCTTGGACAAATGTTACATCGAAGTCAAACAGCGTGTTGGCAAAATAATACTTGGGAATATTTCGCTTTCAGGATGCACAATTGTGAGTGATGGCTGGTCAAATGTTCAAAGAAGACCACTGATCAATGTAATGCTGGTTTGTTCAAGGGGAGAAACGTTTATAAAGACGATTGATAGTTATGGTGGAATTAAAAGTGGAAAATACATTTTGAGGTCTTGATTAATGTAATTAAAGAGATTGGTATTGAACATGTCGTTCAAGTAGTCATGGACAACACAAAGAATTATAAAAATGCCAATAAATTAATAAAGAAGTGCTTTATACACATTTTTTCAATGGTTGTAATACGCACAACTTAAACTTGGTGCTGAAGGATTGGTACACTAGCGAAGAAACCACATGGTTCACAAAAATAATTGACACAACACATCAGGTTGTGAAATTTATCTTGAAGCGACAAAGAGTGCTCAATTTGTATAGAATGTGCATGTCAGTGATGTTGAATCTTCCTACTGAAACTCGGTTTTCCACGCACTTTTATATATTGGAATCACTGCTTCATAATAAATGCACTGTGATTGACACATTCAATTGCACGGCCTTTGATGAATGACAGCTTGAGCAGAAAGAAAAAGTGAAAGAAAAAATTACATGTTCTTCAACATCCCAAAGAGTTGAAAGAGTCTGTAGTAGAGAAGGAGTGGCGACTACCATTCTTTGGCAAACAACGAATAATTTTGGCCAAGTATTTTCATGCAAGGTGGAAGAGCGCTCATAGTCCACTCCACAGTGTTGCTTACATGCTCAATCTGGAGTATTGTAATTTATATATAATGTTCAATACGAAGGTGGAAAGAGAAATTTCTATCACGTGGTCAACACGTTCTACTCTAACTTTGTCAAGAAGTGCGCAGTGCGACTAGGAAAGCGTCGGGCCTCTGACAGTGAGGATGCGTAGCAAAATCAAGCAAGGCGTAGATGATTTGAAGCCAAAAACACACTCAAAAAGAACAAAACTCCAACCATGAAATCTCCACTTTGAAAAAGAACCAAGATTAACTATAACCTATTGTGTGTGTGATGATTAGGTGTAGCCTTGCTCCTAATTGCACAGATGCAGTGCTCATCCGACTTGTTCAAAGCCCTAAATATACGCTTCGATTATTCCTTGTGACCATTTTATGGAAGCATCATTACTTTTTTGGAGAAGCCCAAGTAGTTATCTGAGGAGGGGAAACCCTAATTGGAGGCCTCACAACCTCACAGTCTCAACCATGTAGTGGAAGCAGCACGAGACTGCACTAGCACCCTGTAAAGGAATGGCTGTATCTCCTTGCTCATATGCCCAAATGAGCTCATTCTTGGCTCTAACATTTTCCACGCAACTTGAGAAAGAACGAAAACCGCCGTTGATGTGGCATTTTGAGGTATTTTTAGGCTAGTTTTTACCATTTTAAGGCCATTTTTAGCCAAAAAATACCTCTTTTTGTCTATAAAAAGCCCAAACGAGTTGCAAAAAATCCATAAATTTGTGAAAATATCATACTGGGATCAAATTTCATGCTAAAATTCATTTTTCCACTCGGTAAGCACTTTGGACACGTCTTTTATGCCTGCACCGAAACCTGCTATTTTTGACCGAGATTGCCGGCATTGAACTTTCTAGGAAAAACGAGGATGCCACTTCAATACCATTGACATTTGTACATTTCTAAAGCAAAAAAGGCATATATTTATGTGAAAAAGCATTCCATAGTGCCACGTCTACAGCCTTGCCCGCCTAGCAAGGTATGTACACGATTTGCAACCGTGGCATTTAATTTCTCATATATCACACTATGTACATTGTAGCATTCAGTTCCACATAACAAAAGCATTGAGAGTGAGCTAGATATTCTAGTCTCACATCATGAACGTGCCACGGCACGACATCCACACCTTTAAACATGTACATCCTTTAGCATGTGTCACAAATATCTTTTGCCGGTTCAGTCTTCATTTAAGTCCACATACATGTCGATTTCATATTGCTTCCAACAAAATCTAGCACATCATCCTCTTTTTCTTCATCCACATCCATACCATTTTTATCAGAGCCTTTATTATGAATTTCCTGTGAATCAAAAGATCTGTATCACCTCTTCTTTTGAATAACTTGATTCTTTTCCCTACGATGGGAATCTTCATTTTTGTCCCATCTAATTCATGCAAGGTATAAGTTGCATTGCCATGTACATGCTCAACCACATAAGGACCAAACCATCTCTTTGAAATCTTTCTTATTGTTGAATGCTAGTTGTCAAGACTCTTTCATACACCAACACTCAATCACCTTCCTCAATAGCTTTACGTCTGATTCTATGCCTCTTATCAAATCTGTCCTTATTCTTTAACCTTGCATCTTTCAATTGTGCTACTGCATTTTCAATATCTTGAGGCCTTCTTTCTAATTTTTGTATGCAGAAAGCAAGAAAGCCTTCCCTACTCGTTCCATCTTCCCAAGGTAATACATTCCATGTGGAAATTACATCCTCAATTTGCGTTATAGGTTTTTGACCATACATCAACTCAAAAGGCATATAACCAGTAACTAATCTATGAGTTGTGCAATCAACCCATAAAGCATAAGGCAATAACCTAGGCCACTCTCCCATTTTACCTTTGCAGGCCTTAGCCAAAGCTTTAATGATAGGAGGATGCCCACGCTCTGATTTACCATTTCCCTCAGGATTATATGTAGTAGTGAGAGCAAGTTTAATGCCCAAACTAGAGAAAACTTCCCTTGCTTGGTCAGCATCCAGCTCACCCCTGTCCGCCGTTGGTAGTTTCCCAACACAACCATAACGGCTAATTACATCATCCAAGAAGAGCTTACATACCCCTTCTGTGCTTTTTGTTCCCAGAGATCGACCTTCAACTTGGTTGGTTAAATCTTCCTATCCAAGCACTATGTATCTCATTTTCCATAAGCCCAATGGCATTGTAACAAGATCTGCTACCTACTTATAGTTCATGGCCAATGGGTAAGTAGGGGGCAACCCATCATGATGATGTACATTTGAATGCATTTGATAGGTTTCACAAGACTCCACAAAGTGAGATACATCTTTATACATACCTTTCCACCAATTCCTCTCTTTCATTTTAGTAAAGGTGGCCCATACACCTCTATGTCCAGCATAAAGACTCTCATAAAACTTTTTCATAAGCTCATTTTGAGCATCCTTATCATTCACAACTCTCAACGGCATTCCATTTCCTTGTTTTGGACGCTTCCATAAGTACCCATCTTTCAAAAAGTATCCATAGGCCTTTCTTCGTATTCCTTTGACCTCTTGATTAGTCCACCCTTCTTGCCTTGTCAAAGTGCTCATATAACATCCAATGAGAAACCAGTCACCTTGATATAGGTCCTCTATAAATCAAGCGTATTTGATAGGAAAACATGATCGCCCTTGGCATGAGCGATACTATAGAGCTGTGTACCTACATCATCGCCCTCGACAACCATATCTTCTTCATTTGCATACCTTGCTCTTGAAAGCATATCCGCAACTGATTTATCTTTTCCTGCAATATGCTTAAATTATGGATTCAAGGACTTGATGTAGGCAATCCATCTCAACATAGCAATGTTGGGAGTTGAGAAGCTTGTGATCATTCCAAGAAGGGGTAGACAATCAATATCAGCTACTACATTTGCTCCTGTTAAATACTCTTTGTCACATTTCAAAGCTGTGACTACTCCCCACAACACTCTTTTAACCCGTGGATAGTTGCATTGACAAGCACTTAGAACCTTTGCTCCAAATCTCACCACATATCGGTTGCCATCATCATCATCTTGCCCAATCGCCCATCCAGTTCCTGTGGGGCTAGTATCCACTGTCACAATTACATATCTTCCACATTCATAGTTTGCTTTCCTCAAAGTTAGAGACATAAGCAGAAACTTCTTTAATTTTCTCATGGCATGTCTTTGCATTTCTTCCCATTGAAACTTTTTGTTCTTTCTCAAAAGTTGATGCAATGTCTCTGCTACATGTGCATAATGCGGAATCCAGATAACATTGAACACACATGCACCCAAGACCTTCAAACCTCAGCTACATTAATACATTTCTATTTCATTATTTGAATTACATCAATCTTTGCAGGAAAAGGCCTTCTACCATATGGCCCGCACACATGTCCCATAATAATAACTTCATTCACACCAAACACTGACTTTTAGCCAGACAAGGTAAGGTTCACCTCTTCAAACCTAGTCAAGATATTATCACAATCATTGATATGGTTTTCCACATACGCCACATACTTGCAACACCATCTTGATTCAAGAGCCACATCTATATCAGTGAGTACAAATTTTCCATAGAATATATTGCCCTTCCTGCAAATGCCTCTGTAAATTCATCTACAACTGGCTCTGTAACCACATTTTTTTTCAACTTATTTACATGTTGCATATCCTTAATAAAGCATAAACAACCATTTTTCTTTGGAACTGTGAACCACATGTTTGAATACAAAGCACAAGAAGGCTCCAAGATACCCATCTTGATCTTTTCATTAAGCAATTCAATGAGTTTTGGCAATTGGGTGTTTGGAACTGGAATAGGCCTCAAGTTCCAAGGTACATGAGGGATAGTGAAGATCACCATAGGAGGAGCAATGGATGGATCAACACATCCTATCTCATGCAGCTCAAATGCAAAAGCTTTTCCGTGTTTGGCAAGCATGTCTTCAAAGCATATCTTTTCAGCTTTTTTCAAACTGTCCTCGCAACCAACCCTTAACTCCTTCAAATAATTCTGTGTAAACTTGTGTCCAATCTGGCTTGGGTCACTAAGGCTAGATTCCAAAGCAGCTTGCTCCATCTTATTTTTGCAATCTTTTGGTAGAGGTAATGCCACTAGTTTCACTTTCTTTGCCACAAACTTATGCTTAGTCTCTACTCGTACATCAACACCTTGAGCATTTTTGAAACCCTCAATGACTTTGTACATTTCTATTGAGCAAACTTTCACAACCTCACTTTCCATACACAAATTGCAATCCACTAAAGACTCCAAGTCTTTCATAGTATCCACAAACGAACACTCATCAAACACACTTGCAATGCATTCATCATCTTCTTGCAAACCATTCATCTTCAAACCTCTTTGTACACTATTGAGATGTTTTCATTCACCTCGCTTTAAGTCCTCACACTTTGTAAAAGAAATATATCCATAGTCTCTTAGTCCTACAAAACTTGTAGAAAACGTCTCCTTTGCATATACATCATGCAAGATCTTTTCTCTTCTTGTACCACTGCAATCCCGCTCTACAATGGTACATGGACAAAACCCCTCATATCCCTGTAGTCCTTGAATTCTTTGTTTGTCTTTGGCAAGGGTTTCTCTCTAAGACTTTTACGGTTCCTTTCATGGTCCACACAAACAATAAGGAATTTTATTGCATGCTTTCCATCCCTGCTCCTTATCCTAGCATAAGATGATCCATTACCTTGGTTTCCATGTGAGTAGCAGTGATGTATGACTACCCAAGGATAAGAGGGTATGTAGACATCTCTTGCACAAAGAAATTTTGGTCATCTTTCACATCCCCTATAGTCACCTTTCCATTTTGACAAGCTCCATACAACTCCCCTAATAGTTTTTCGCTGCACGAATCATCCATCCATGATTTATATCGATTGGCCATTTTGCTTTTTGATAAATACTGTTTGACATGAGGTTAATTTGTGACCCATGATCTATCAGTGCAATGTATCTCTCTTCTAAATCTCCCACCTTTACCCGGGTCTTAGTAGTTGCTCTTGCCGAGTGACTCTTCAAGTAGTAACTCTTGTGAGTGGTCTCATCTTCATCTTCATCATCCAAGAAGCCAACGTGTTTTAGTCCTCCCCTAGAGTTGTAGCATCCAACAATAGTTTGATAACCTTGCTCACCATAGACCTATACTCCTTGTGAATTTAAAGTCTCTTCTTCATCCTATACATGGATAGATTCAGTAATAGACTTCCACTTCCTCTTTATGATATCAATTATCTCTTCATGAAAATCCCTCTTTGCTAGTCCAAAAACCTCACCCAAGGTAATTCCACCTTACTGTTCAAATGCTCTCTTCCAAAACCTTTTTGAGACTTGTTGATGCCTCTATATTAGATTGGAGTTTGTAGGCTGGACCCTTTGCTTTGAAACTCATTGCTTCTTCTTCTTTTCTTTAGAGGCTTCTTGCATAGGCACTTCGGGGACAGCGGGGAAGGTGATCTAGGAGGCACTGTGTCATTTATTCCTCCAATCCTCATCGCACGTTTTGAAGGCCCTTCATACCCATTCTCACGCCTATGTTTCTCCTTGACAATGGCCTCATTGGCGTGACATTTGGCAATGTATGCATGCATTGACAAAGAGTCCACAGGGTCGTTCCAACCTGTTTCTAGCCGAATGCAATCTCCAGCTTCATGTAAAACCTTTGTAGTCATTGTACCCTTCATAGCAAACTCTATAGCACACGGTCATAGCTCTCCAATAACATTAGATTCCTCTTCTCCAACTTTGACTAATACTTTTTTATTAATAGGATTCACCTTCTACCCATAGGTGGCCGCCTCAACCATGGAGATGGCATGGCTAGTAGCCATGTCCTCAACGATTCTTACCATACACCACGCAAACTTTACCGAGCAAATGGGAAAACCGAGCGAGACCCATGTGTGTGTGTGTGTATGCTAAAAGGTAACATAGGAAATGACATGTGCAAGAAAAAAACGGTGTACTTTTAGTGATGTAAAGGAATGGTGGTGCTCCATACCTATGAATGAAGAACAACATTGAATTATTGCACTACAAAGAACAAGAGAATATTAAGAATAACATTATTTATGTACAATCTACAACTAAGAAAAAGATAAAATGCCTCTAGTTTTGGACAAGATAACCTCCCATCTCTCCATATGTAACGTGCTATCATCCTCACTAACAACACTTGGTTGGATTTTTGGCCTTGTTTCAAAGGGCACCATCTCTAATGAGGCTTCAACTATTGCTTCCTCCTGGTCAAACTCATCTAGAGACTCTTACCCTATATCTTGCTTATCACTGTTATCATGAAGCTCTATTCGAGCTGACCTAGTCACTTCACACAAACAATTTGAAGCACTTTGACCACGTCTTCTAGAACCACCTCTAAATGAAGATGGACTGCGTATATAAAAATTAATATATATTTAAATCATACAATAATTTTTCTTCGGACAAACAAATATCGATGCTATTAATCAAGTTCTTGAAATGATGTGGTTGCATAAAAAGACATTAAAAGCATGATCTAAATGCATCCTTGTTTTGTGCTTGAAACACCATTGCACCAACTGCGTCGGCACGACATACATTCAGACTGAGTACAGACAAAGAGCAGAAAAAATTCCTACTGAGAACAATGATGGGAGAACTGGAATGAACCCATCTTCTTCCGTGCTCTACACATTATTGCACTAATGTGGAATATTTTGGAACATACAACAGATTCCCACGTGTGAAGGGTGGGGTTAAAGCAGATGTGAGCTGCAGTGTCTCCTTGCCCTTGAATAGACTGAGCATGGAAAAATATTTTTTCAGTTTATCGCAAAAAAAAACCTTGCTCCCGGCGTTCACAAAAAACTAACCTTTAGTATAGTTTTAAAGGACAAAATCTAAAAATTCATGGCTAGCCGAGAGGGTCAACTTGATGGAAACCAGCTAAATTTGGAATTTTTTAGTGTAAAAAACTCGTAAAAGCACTAAAATTTTCTCTAAAAATTGGGAAAATTCCAGTGCTCTCCTTTTTACCATTGGTTGCTAAAAACATTTTTGGCGAACACTGCTTGCTCCAGCTAACTATGCCATTTTTGGCAAAGTCACCTTGAGAGAGCTTCGTTTCATAGAGGCAGCCGAAAAATGCTCGCATCATCAAAACACTGCCTAGTCTTGTGTGCGAAGTGCTCATAATATGTGAAGAAGGTGCAAAAGTGCAAACAAGTCATGACTCTTAGGGAAAAGTGTGCCTTAGCTTAGCCTTGAGCCCATTGAAAATCAAATATAATCTATGTTCAAAATTTCACTAATGAAGAATGTTCCCATTTAGCACTCCAGATGAAGGGTCTTAGGGCAATGCCACAATGGGGTGCATCCGACGAGGCAGCGCTTCCACGTGAGGTTTGGGGGTAGCGCTCTTGATGGGGATGTGGAATATAGCGCTCTCGATGGTGGGGCTTGGGAGGCTGATTTTGGGATATTGTTCCGGGCGGGGTCCTGGGGTAGTGCCCCGGGCGGGGTCAAGGGACGGTAGTATAGAGTTACGCATGTTTTGCATATTTTCAACCATGATTTCTTTAATTTTTGGGCCATGTGAATTGGTTAATGTTTTATACTGCTTTTTTTTAATCCTATGATAAAACATGGACTTGTAACATACGTGGCATTCTAATAAACCCTATCAAGATAAGGCACAGAGAGAGAACACGAGCAACGCACACAGAGAAAGCACGCGAGCAGCAAACACACAGAAAGCGCACATGGATCGCACACAGTTGGAGTATACGTGCGCGTAGAGGAGCAAACCCGGCATCGTACACAACGCACAGGTGGAGCGCACAGGATTGACAGTTCGCGCACAAGATAAAGAAACAGCATCGTACGCAACGATTTCCAGAAGGGCAAGATCAAGCATAGCTTCTTCTCAGGAGACATTGCACACCTCACGAATAGAGAAAAAACAGGTATTTCTCTCTCTCTCACTCTCTGTCTTTCTCCATATAGAGAAGATGGTTCTTTGTAACTCTTTCTTGCACACACACTCTCTCGTCAAAAGACAAAGATACATAGTTTAAAAGTAATCCCGCACACATACACCTATTCCCACACATTGTCTTTCTCTCTTTCACATACATAACCACAATGAAATCTGTTATCTTGCTGTCTCTCTCTTGAAAATACATGCACATATTCCCACACATCGTCTTCCTCTCTTCCACATATATAACCACAGTGAGATTTGTTATCTTGTTGTCTCTCTCTTGAAAATACGTGCACATATTCCCATACATGTCTTCCTCTCTTCCACATACATAAACACAGTGAAATCTGTTATCTTTCTCTCTCTCCTCTCTCTAGAAAATAGGTATTTCTCTCTCTCTCTCTCTCTCTATCTATCTATCTATCTATCTCTGTATCTTGCTATCTCTCTCTCTTGAAAATACATGCTCATGTATGTGTGCGTCTGTGTTATCTATGTGTATGTATGTATATTTGTGTTATTTCATTGTAATACTCATACATAATGCAGATACACAATTACACTTAATTATGATATGCACACATAGTATATATACATATATAAATATCACAAATAACTAACACATTGTAATACTAGTAAACTTGAATGGAAGACTTACTTGCGTGATCTTTTTAAATCGATTCTTGTAGCGAGTTCTGGATGTATGTTGAGTTGATTTTCCTCTAATCCATTTGTAGATATGATTGCAACTTCTGTTTCTCAACAAAAGAAGTGTTGTTTAGTGATACACCTAATGGACATAAATGGTTCAAACTAGGACATGTAGACCAAAAATACGTGTATTTATTAGGATGAATATATATACTTTTTGGTGACCCTTACCACAAGTGGTGGACCTTGAGACCAGTGGACTATAAGGACCTTCAAACAATACCTTGTACACTGAATCCTTCTTGGTATCTAGGTTGGACAAGTGGTGGACCTTGTTCAAATTCTCTAACCACTTTCTCTAAAATGGTGACATAATTTAGGTGTGATAAATTCATATCTATGCAAACTAATATCAGTTTAGGCTTGTTAATTTGAATTTGTTTGAATTTATGTACAATATAATGATTAGAGGTTTGCATATTTGAATTTAGGTGGGATAATGATATCTTTTTGTGGTAAACTTCAATTTAAAATCAATTTCATGTGGAATATTTTAAATTTAAGTGGTAAAATTTAATTTTTATAAAAAAGTTTTGTTACGGCATTAACCGCACATGCGGTCCTGCGGTCCTACGGAGTTCTGGACACTGCGGATCAGGGGTATGCGGTATGTGGCGGCTATAGCGGCAGTTCTTCACAAGATATCATGGGATAAGAGTGTGTGCATCGTTCCCGATCTGCGCTGGAGCAGTGGTTGTATATGGAGGGGCATACCTGTCTTTTGATGTAACTTAACCAATCTCTATGATATTCATGGCCACTACTGTTGTAACTCTGTGTCTGGAATACAAATGAATGAAGCAAGAGGTGTTTTGGGTCTGTGTACTGTGTACTTCCTTCTCTTGTAATTTTTATATGTTGATGTTCATATAATGTAGTTGTGGGTAATCATTCCCGTAATGCCTATTGCTCCTATGCGTGCAATAGCCATTACATCTGGCGACCACGATGGGATGATGGAAGGCCTGCGATGAATATGCATGCGCACTAGGTCGCAGGGTCCGCCTGACCCTGTGGTTCCAATTGCAGGAAGACGACGGAGAAGAGGCGGTTCAGATGAATTTGTTTTTTCTTCACCCACAGATTGAGGAATCTGTATCTCCATCACCAAGCCTGGTGCGTGTCAGGTGGTTGCCGCGAGCGAGACATACTCCGCGCAGTCAGTCATGTCCTCCTGTCGTACGTTCACCCTCACCCACACAGGTTGCTCCACCACCGTCTCCGGTAAGCAGTCCGAGGGTATCTCCGCCACTGTCTCCACCTCCTAGCGCTCGTCAGCTTTTTCCGCAAGGAGGAGGAACAGTTGGGCAAGGGGTGATGGCTCATCCTCAGATTAAGTATAGTCAGTTTCGAGGTCTTTTGAGTGAAGACCCTGATGCACATTTGTGCCAATTCAATAAAGCTTATGGATTGAATCATCCTGGGGTGGTGATTCCTCTCCATCAACAATCAGTGTTTGAATCTACACTCTCAGGGAAAGTTGCGAAATGGTTGTCCGAATACCCTGATGATCATTTCCAGACATATGCTAACGGATCCATAGTGTTTCTACGAAGGATTCAAACGAAAAAGACAGTCCCTCAACATTTGGAGAAGCTTTGCACGCTCCGACAGAAGTCATTGCCAGTGGAGGATTACGCTGCAAAATTTCGGATGCTTTTGTAGAGGGTACCTCAGGCACAAAGGCCAGCAGCCGAAGTGCTAAATGATTATTTTTTGCGGGGGCTTAACAAGGATCTTAGAACGGCTATGGCAACAGTGGATAAGTTAACTACTCCACTGGATAATGTAATCGCTAGGGCTGTACTAGAAGGAGAGGCCTTAGAGGATAGGGAATCTCCAAAGAAGTCAAAGAAAAAAAGACAGGAAGAAATCTCATCGCAAGTCGCAAGACAGTGGCAGTGATAGTTTGGAGTCGGAATCCGCAGTATCAGATTCCTCGGACTTAGGCAACAGCGATTCAGGAAAAGAATCGGAAGAGACACCGCGAAAAAAATCCCAGCGTCACGTGAAAGGTGTTTGATCCGGATCATCGGAATTGGATGCGGTGGCTAAAAGTCTGAAGGAACTATGGTGTACCCAATGTCGGAATCCGGGCCAACCTTGCCCTCCATTTTGGTCTTCTCTTAATAGATACCTTTCTCGCTATTATCCCTTACATACACCTCTTGCTCCTCTGCCACAGGCGCCTCAATCTATTTCTTTGCCAACAGAGTTTATTCCTCGGGCTCCCTGGCCGGAACATATTGAGATAGATCCACGTCGTTTGGATGAGGTCTATTGGGCACATACTGTAGATTTTAGAGGCTTTAGCTATATTGATATTTCCTCTTCACCAGAACAGCGTGCAAAGCAACCATCGGAACCTTCCAACCGGAGGGGCTCAGTGTGGGTTCACGCAATCCACCGTGCGTGCCAGATGTTACGCCATTAGCCGCACATGCGGTCCTACGGAGGTCTGGACACTGCGGATCAGGGTATGCGGTATGCGCAGGCCGTAGCGGCAGTTCTTCATAGGATATCATGGGACAGAAGTGTGTGCACCGTTACCGATCTGCGCTGGAGCAGCGGTTGTATATGGAGGGGCATACCTGTCTATTGATGTAGCTTAACCAATCTCTATGATATTCATGGCAACTACTGTTGTAACTCTGTGTCTAGAATACAAATGAATGAAGCAAGAGGTGTTTTGGGCCTGTGTACTGTGTACTTCCTTCTCTTGTCATTTTTATATGTTGATGTTCATATAATGTAGTTGCGGGTAATCATTCCCGTAATGCTCCTGTACGGGCAATAGCCATTACAAGTTTGAATTTTAAAATTTGGGCGGGATATTTTAAATTTAGGCGATAAGATTTTGAATTTTAAATTTTGGCGGGAAGGTTTTGAATTTATAGTGAGATCTCCCTTACATAAGAGAGTATAGGGATAAGTGGTGGACCTTAAAGCCAGAGCATACATGCTACTGGACATGATAGGTAGGGAATCTAGTTGAATATTGTATGTATAATATATATGTAATACATCTAGCTTGGACAAGTGGTGGACCTTGGAAAAAAACCCCATGTAAAACATATCATGCATATTCCAAGTGGTAAGAAAAAATATCATTTAAGACATAGCATGATGAGTTGGACAAGTGGTGGACCTTAACACCCAAACCTTCTTAATATAACGACATAGAGTGCAAAAGTGGTGAATGATCTTGAGACCAAACCACTCATGCTGCTAAGGATAATAGGTTGGACAAGTGGTGGACCTTGAATGTAAACCCCCCATGTACAAAATATCGTGGGTTTAAGGTATTTCAATGCAGCCTAGCATCTTGGAGACATGGTGCAACTTGCTTCTCTTCATGTTTCAATGGAGCCTATCTTGGACAAATGCTGGATCATCCTTCTCTCCATGTTTCAATGGACCCTAGCTTGGACAAGTGGTGGACCTTTGCTTCTCTCTATGTTTCAATAGAGTTAGCTTGGCCAAGTGGTGGACATTGGAACCAAACCCCCATGTAAAACCTATCATGGTCACTTCAAGTGGTGAGAAAGAATAATCTTTAAGATATAGCCTTATAGATTTGACAAGTGTTGGACCTTAACACCCGGATATTCTTAATATAATGACATATCGTGGAAACTGGTGAATCTTGAAACCAAACCACTCACGCTACTAGCGATAATAGCTTGGACAAGTGGTGGACCTTGAAAGTAAACCCCCCATATACGAAATATCATGGGTTTAAGGTATTTCGATGGAGCCTAGCATCCTGGAGACATGGTGCATCTTGCTTTTCTTCATGTTTCAATGGAGCCTATCTTGGACAAATGGTGGAGCATCCTTCTCTCCATGTTTCAATGGACCCTAGCTTGGACAAGTGGTGGACCTTTGCTTTTCTCTATGTTTCAATAAATTTAGCTTGGACAAGTTGTGGACCTTGGAACCAAATCCCCATGTAAAACCTATCATGGTCACTCCAAGTGATAAGAAAGAATAACCTTTAAGATATAAACTTATAGGATGGACAAGTGGTGGACCTTACCACCAAAAAATTCTTAATATAATCACAAAAAGTGGAAAAGTGGTGAATCTTGAGACCAAACCACTCATGCTACTAGCGATAATATCTTGGACAAGTGGTGGCCCTTGAATGTAAACCCACCATGTACGAAATATCGTGGGTTTAAAGTATTTCGATAGAGCCTAGCATCTTGCAGACATGGTGCAGCTTGCTTCTCTTCATGTTTCAATGTAGCCTATCTTGGACAAATGGTGGAGCATCCTTCTGTCCATGTTTCAATGGACCCTAGCTTGGCCAAGTGGTGGACCTTTGCTTCTCTCTATGATTCAATAGAGTTGGCTTGGACAAGTGGTGGACCTTGGAACCAAACCCAAATGTTAAACCTATCATGGTCACTCCAAGTGATGAGAAAGAATAACCTTTAAGATATAGTCTAATAGGTTGGACAAGTGGTGGACCTTAAAACCCAAATATTCTTATATAATGACATAAAGTGAAAAAGTGGTGAATATTCAGACAAAACCACTCATGCTACTAGGGATAATAGCTTGGAAAAGTGGTGGACCTTGAACGTAAACCCCCTATGTTTCAATAAAGTTAGCTTCGACAAATGGTGGAGCATCCTTTTCTCCATATTTCAATGGATCCTAGCTTGGACAAGTGGTGGACCTTTGCTTCTCTCTATGTTTCAATAGAGTTAGCATGGATAAGTGGTGGACCTTGGAACCAAACCCCCATGTCAAACCTATCATGGTAACTCCAAGTGGTAAGAAAGAATAACCTTTAAGATGTATCCTTATAGGTTGGACAAGTGGTGGACCTTAACACCCAGATATTCTTAATATAATGACATAGAGTAGAAAAGTGGTGAATCTTGAGACCAAACCACTCATGCTACTAGCGATAATAGCTTGGACAAGTGGTGGCCCTTGAATGCAAACCCCCCATGTACAAAATATCGTGGGTTTAAGGTATTTTGATAGAGACTAGCATCTTGGAGACATGGTGCAACTTAATTCTCTTCATGTTTCAATGGAGCCTATCTTGGACAAATGGTGGAGCATCCTTCTCTCCATGTTTTAATGGACCCTAGCTTGGACAAGTGGTGGACCTTTTCTTCTCTCTGTGATTCAATAGAGTTAGCTTGGACAAGTGGTGGCCCTTGGAACCAAACCCCCATGTAAAACCTATCATGGTGACTCCAAGTGGTAAGAAAGAATAACCTTTAAGATGTATCCTTATAGGTGGGACAAGTGGTGGACCTTAACACCTAGATATTCTTAATCTAATGACATAGAGTGGAAAAGTGGTGAATCTTGAGACAAAACCACTCATGCTACTAGCAATAATAGCTTGGACAAGTGGTGGACATTGAGCGTAAACCCTCCATGTTTCAATAGAGTTAGCTTCGACAAATGGTGGAGCATCCTTCTCTCCATGTTTCAATGGAGCTTAGCTTGGACAAGTGGTGGACCTTAACACCTAGATATTCTTAATCTAATGACATACAGTGGAAAAGTGGTGAATCTTGAGACAAAACCACTCATGCTACTAGCAATAATAGCTTGGACAAGTGGTGGATGTTAAGTATGGAGCCTTGATTTACCCTTGTAATTTTCTGTGGTAAAAGCACACATTTGTAAGGCCCCCATTATGAGGAGATCGTGCGTGAAGGAAAATCACTCACCGGAAACCAAAATTTTCAAGGACAAGAATCAGGGGCAACTTTAAAGGCCTCGGGGGCGGAGACCCCCGAGACTTTTTTTTTTCGTTGGAATATTATGGCCGGACGGCGGCCGGAAAGTCGTCGGAAAACAACCGGTCGGTTGGCCGGTGGCCGGTAGTCAATGGCCGATGGCCAGTGGTCGGAAGTCAATGGCCGGTGGCCGGTGGCCGAATTCAAAAGCGGACTTGTCTTCTCAAGGGCGGCCACACATGGGCGGATTGGAGGGTCCGATTTGGACTTATTCGCACAAGGGCGGCTACACATGGCTGTCTCTCATAAGAGCGGGTAGCCCTTTTGGCCTATAAAAGGAGGCCATTTCTACACACATTTCATAGTGTGAAGTTGATGCAACAAGGTGAGTGTGAGGTGGTGAGAGTGAAGCAAGGCGGGAGCTCCATTAAGGGTATAATCCCTTTGTAAACTACTTCTTGTTTTGAAGTACTAAAGCCATTGATTGGCTGCTTTCCCGTGGACGTAGCCCACATTGGGTGAACCACGTATATCGTGTGTACTCTCTCTCTCTCTCTCTCTCTCTACTCTATAATCTCGTGTATATAAATCTGTCTCTCTCCATTAAGTAATCTACTCAATTATCTATTTAGCTACGTCTTATTTCCTAACAGTGGACATTGAACGTAAACCCTCCATGTTTCAATAGAGTTAGCTTCATTAAATGGTGGAGCATCCTTCTCTCCATGTTTCAATGGAGCCTAGCTTGGACAAGTGGTGGACCTTTGCTTTTCTCTATGATTCCACAGAGTTCGCTTGGACAAGTGGTGGACCTTACCACCAAAAACTTCTTAATATAATCACAACGAGTGGAAAAGTGGTGAATCTTGAGACCAAACCACTCATGCTACTAGCGATAATAGCTTGGACAAGTGGTGGACCTTGAAAGTAAACCCCCCATATACGAAATATCATGGGTTTAAGGTATTTCGATGGAGCCTAGCATCTTGGAGACATGGTGCAGCTTGCGTCTCTTCATGTTTCAATGGAGCCTATCTTGGAGAAATGGTGGAGCATTCTTCTCTCCATGTTTCAATGGACCCTAGCTTGGACAATTGGTGGACCTTCGCTTCTCTCTATGTTTCAATAGAGCTAGCTTGGACAAGTGGTGGACCTTGGAACCAAACCCCAATGTAAAACCTATCATGGTCACTCCAAGTGGTGAGAAAGAACAACCTTTAAGATATAGCCTTATAGGTTGGACAAGTGGTCGACCTTAACACCCTGATCTTTTTAATGTAATGACATAGAGTGGAGAAGTGGTGAATCTTGAGACCAAACCACTCATGCTACTAGGGATAATAGCTTGGACAAGTGGTTGAACTTGAATTTCAACCCCACATGTAAAAAATCTCGTGGGTTTAAGGTATTTCAATGGATCCTAGCATCTTGGAGACATGGTGCAGCTTGCTTCTCGTCATGTTTCAATGAAGCCTATCTTCAACAAATGGTGAATCATCCTTCTCTCCATGTTTCAATGGAGCTTAGCTTGGAAAAGTGGTGGACCTTTACTTCTCTCTATGTTTCCATAGAGTTAGCTTGGACAAGTGGTGGACCTTGGAACCAAACCTCCATGTAAAATATATCATGGTCACTCAAAGTGGTCAGAAAGAATAACCTTTAAGATATACTCTTATAGGATGGACAAGTGGTGGACCTTAACACCCTGATATTCTTAATATAATGACATAGAGTGGAAACTGGTGAATCTTGAAACCAAACCACTCATGCTACTCGTGATACTAGCTTGGACAAGTGGTGGACCTTGAATGTAAACTTCTGATGTACAAAATAACGTGGGTTTAAGGTATTTCGATGGAGGCTAGGATCTTGGAGACATGGTGCAGCTTACTTCTCTTCATGTTTCAATGGAGTCTATCTTGGACAAATGGTGGAGCATCCTTCTCTCCATGTTTCAATGGACCTTAGCTTGGACAAGTGGTGGACCTTTGCTTCTCTCTATGTTTCAATAGAGTTAGCTTTGACAAGTGGTGGATCTTGGAACCAAACCCCCAAGTAAAACCTATCATGGTCACTCCAAGTGGTGAGAAAGAATAACCCTTAAGATATAGCTTTATAGTTTGGACAAGTGGTGGACCTTAACACCCAGATATTCTTAATATAATGACATAGAGTGAAAAAGTGGTGAATCTTGAGACCAAACCACTCATGCTACTAGCGTCAATAGGTTGGACAAGTGGTGGCCTTGAATGTAAACCCCCCATGTTTCAATAGAGTTAGCTTCGTAAAATGGTGGAGCATCCTTCTCTCCAGGTTTCAATGGAGCCTAGCTTGGACAAGTGGTGGACCTTTGGTTCTCTCTATTAGAAGAATTAGCACTTTTATGGTTTTTTTGGTGTCTTTCTTGATATGCAGATTCAATTTTGATTGTGTGAGTGTAATGTAGAACATAAATCTAATCTTCCTTGAGTTTGGGAGACCTAATATGCTATATAGCATAGTATATGATGATGGTTGAGTCTTTTGATTGCTAAAGAGTACGATACATTTTAGAGTAGCAAGTATAACTTTCTCAATATTGCTAGTTTTTTAGGCCAATTGTGTTTATTTTGTAGGTAGTAACCATATCTAATCATAGAGTACAAACCTGGCTAGATATTGAGTAGTTTCTATGGGTTTCTAGAGGTCATAATGCTAAACCCAGTTTTTTCATGTTTGCTATATTTAGCACTTTATCAATGCCCCCAAGGTTCCAATTCTAAGAGATCCATTATCCTTTTGACATGTTCCATGGCTCCTTTTGAATCCAAAGGCCCAAAGGGAACCAAGAAAACATGTATATAGTATCTTTATTGAGCGTGACTATAGAAACTTTGATGATAAGTCCCCAGAATGGCAAAAATGCAACTTTTTTGTACCTATTTTTTTTTTCCCAAAAAAACTTTAGTGAGGTAAAATCAACCATATGTTTTAGTCACCAACCCATTGAAGTTAACGGGGCATATTATCTCATGTACTACAAAAATCCCCACTCTTATTTATATGCAATCAACCATAAGAAATTGCTGTTTTGGGCAAAATGCACTAGTCCATCAACTTTGGAGGCTTGTAGTGACCAAGTGATGAGAAAAATTACAAGTTTCTCATTTTTTCCATATGTAGTAGTTATTGAACTATAAGCTCGTGAAAGGATTTTTCAAAATGAGTGGATCTACTATGGTTTTGGAATTTTTTCCCAAAACCCTGAAAGGACACTTTTATGTCCTGTTAGGTTACCATTCTAGTGTTAACACCCAAATCTTCTTAATATAATGACATAGAGTGGAAAAGTGGTGAATCTTGAGACCAAACCACTCATTCTACTAGGGATAATAGCTTGGACAAGTGGTTGAACTTGAATTTAAACCCCACATGTAAAAGATATCGTGGGTTTAAGGTATTTCAATGCATCCTAGCATCTCGGAGACATGGTGCAGCTTGCTTCTTTTCATGTTTCAATTAAGACTATCTTCGACCAATGGATCCTTCTCTCCATGTTTCAATGGAGCCTAGCTTGGACAAGTGGTGGACCTCGGAACCAAACCCCCATGTAAAACATATCATGGTCATTCCAAGTAGTGAGAAATAATACCCTTTAAGATTTAGCCTTATAGGTTGGACAAGTGGTCGACCTTACAACCTAGATCTTCTTAACATAACGACATAGAGTGGAAAAGTGGTGAATCTTGAGACCAAACCACTCATGCTACTAGGGATAATAACTTGGATAAGTGGTTGACCTTGAATTTAAATCTCACATGTACAAAATATTGTGGGTTTAAGGTATTTCAATGAATCCTAGCATCTTGGAGACATGGTGCAGCTTGCTTCTCTTCATGTTTCAATGAAGCCTATCTTTGAAAAATTGTGGATAATACTTCTCTCCATGTTTCAATGGAGCCTAGCTTGGACAAGTGGTGGACCTTTGCTTCTCTCTATGTTTCAATAGAGTTAGCTTGGACAAGTGGCCTACCTTGGAACCAAACCCCCATGTAAAACATATCATGGTCATTCCAAGTGGTGAGAAAGAATACCGTTTAAGATATAGCCTTATAGGTTGGACAAGTGGTTGACCTTAAAACCCAGATCTTCTTAATATAATGACATAGAGTAGAAAAGTGGTGAATCTTGAGACCAAACCACTCATGCTAATAAGGATAATAGGTTGGAGAAGTGGTGGACCTTGAATGTAAACCCGCCGTGTACAAAATATCGTGGGCTTAAGGTATTTCAATGGAGCCTAGCATCTTGGAGACATGGTGCGGCTTGATTCTCTTCACGTTTCAATAAAGAATATCTTGGATAAATGGTGGAGCATACTTCTCTCCATGTTTCAATGGAGCCCAGCTTCGACAAGTGGTGGACCTTTGCTTCTCTCTATGTTTCAATAGAGTTAGCTTGGTCAAGTGGTGGACCTTGGAATCAAACCCCCATGTAAAACCTATCATGGTAACTCCAAGTGGTGAGAAAGAATAACGTTTAAGATATAGCCTTATAGGTTGGACAAGTGGTGGACCTTAACACTGAGATCTTCTTAACGTAATGACATAGAGTGGAAAAGTGGTGAATCTTGAGACCAAACCATGCTCATGCTACTAGGGATAATAACTTGGATAAGTGGTTGACCTTGAATTTAAATCTCACATGTACAAAATATCGTGGGTTTAAGGTGTTTCAATGAATCCTAGCATCTTGGAGACAAGGTGCATCTTGCTTCTCTTCATGTTTCAATGAAGCCTATCTTTGAAAAATTGTGGATAATCCTTCTCTCCATGTTTCAATGGAGACTAGCTTGGACAAGTGGTGGACCTTTGCTTCTCTCTATGTTTCAATAGAGTTAGCTTGGACAAGTGGTGGACCTTGGAACCAAACCCCCATGTAAAACATATCATGGTCATTCCAAGTGGTGAGAAAGAATACCGTTTAAGATATAGCCTTATAGGTTGGACAAGTGGTCGACCTTAAAACCGAGATCTTCTTAACCCCCATGTAAAACATATCATGGTCATTCCAACTGGTGAGAAAAAATACCGTTTAAGATATAGCCTTATAGGTTGGACAAGTGGTCGACCTTAAAACCCAGATCTTCTCAATATAATGACATAGAGTAGAAAAGTGGTGAATCTTGAGACCAAACCACTCATGCTACTAAGGATAATAGGTTGGAGAAGTGGTGGACCTTGAATGTAAACCCGCCATGTACGAAATATCGTGGGTTTAAGGTATTTCAATGGAGCCTAGCATCTTCGAGACATGGTGCAGCTTGCTTCTCTTCACGTTTCAATGGAGCCTATCTTGGATAAATGGTGGAGCATCCTTCTCTGCATGTTTCAATGGAGCCCAGCCTCGACAAGTAGTGGACCTTTTCTTCTCTCTATGTTTCAATAGAGTTAGCTTGGACAAGTGGTGGACCTTGGAATAGAACCCCCATGTAAAACCTATCATGGTAACTCCAAGTGGTGAGAAAGAATAACATTTAAGATATAGCCTTATAGGTTGGACAAGTGGTGGACCTTAACACTGAGATCTTCTTAACGTAATGACATAGAGTGGAAAAGTGGTGAATCTTGAGACCAAACCACTCATTCTACTAGGGATAATAACTTGGATAAGTGGCTGACCTTGAATTTAAATCTCACATGTAAAAAATATCGTGGGTTTAAGGTATTTCAATGAATCCTAGCATCTTGGAGACATGGTGCAACTTGCTTCTCTTCATGTTTCAATGAAGCCTATCTTTTAAAAATTGTGGATAATCCTTCTCTCCATGTTTCAATGGAGCCTAGCTTGGACAAGTGGTGGACCTTTGATTCTCTCTATGTTTCAATAGAGTTAGCTTGGACAAGTGGTGGACCTTGTAAACAAACCCCCATGTAAAACATATCATGGTCGTTCCAAGTGGTGAGAAAGAATTGCTACAGTCCGGAAGCCTGGCTGCCCTACAAAATACTCAAAAATAACACATAGCAAGACATAAGCGACTAATCGACATACCTGGCAACCACATAGATGCACAATCACGAATAGAGAGAGACAAAGAGCGAGAGAGAGTAACACGGCTGGAGCAGGCGCACCTCTTAGAGCGGAGTGCTACACTTGGCACGGTGAGAGAGGAGAGAAGAATGAGACGGACACTGGGTGCAATCTCCCCTCGTGCAAGAGTGACCATTTCCCTCTTGCACGTATTTGTTATATAGATTTATTGAATGGTCAAATTGGTTACAAACTGGCCGGCCGGACATAATTGGCCAGAGCTCACAAAGAGCACTTGAATAATCAAATATACATAAAATGTAACATCCTTCTGCATAATCCATTATCTGCTGATGCTCTTGCCACCTGTCAGCTGGAATAGATAATAAAATATCAATTCTATAACATACCTCTCCGTTGGAAAGCAACTGTCCTCTGTTGCGAAGATAAAAATCTGCAAACAATACTTGTCAAAAACAGTGATTAGTATGTTGTGTCAAAAACATCACATAAAAAAACAAAAATTTATGAAAACTAAACAACATTAGCTTATGCCTGCCGTCATCCACATACTACCTATTCTAGTGTCCCGTACCACTAGAATAAGCAGTATATGGCATACCCTGATGAATCAGGATGTCATTGGTCACACTCATCATTAATCTCATAATGTCAAGTCTCATCACATAAACACTGCCATAATAATCACTAGATACCAAATCCCCATCCACTTCCAATTCCACAATATAAGTCCAAATCCAAATCACTTTTATTATATACCCGAGTAACACAATCATACCAGTTGCAGTGGTGGGTGATCGGTGTTGCCTAAATCAGTGAATCTACACCCTACGTGCTGCCTAAATCAGCGAATCTGCGCTAATGCTGCCTATATCGGTGGATCTGCATTTACCACTGTGAATAGATCTTTAATTTATCAATGTGCTGCCTAAATCGACGGATCTGCACAGATAATTGGTGTTGCCTAAATCGGCGAATCTACACCAAGATGAGCATTTACACACTGCCTAAATTGGCAGATCTATGTGTATGTGACCAATGGACTAGACAGGGCATAAAAACATAAAAAAATGTACTACTTGTTTCACACCACATTGGAGTAAGGTTGAGTAACAAAGTACTGACCAATTGGTATTGGAAAGCACTTCGACTCACGTGAGTAGTTTCATATCTCAATGTGAAATGCTCGCAATAGCAATTTTGTTTAATACAAGTATTGGGAAAATGTTAGAGAATGAAGGTAATTAAAAGAGCCATGCCTTCTTTCAAAAAATAAATTGTAATCAAGCTGATAAGTAAGCCAAATGTGTTGAATTGATGTAACGTTGTTGTTCTCTATGGAATGGTATTAGTAGTAATGTGTAGGACTATGGGTATCATAGAATTTGAGAGAGTGCTATCAGTGTATCATTACTTGTGTTTGTAGAATATTTGTCAAAACCCCAAAATGAAAATGCGGAGAGAACTTACCTGTTTTCTCTCTGTAAATCATTGAACTCTAGATGATGTACTACATCTGAAATATGTACCAATCTGTGCGTGGGGAAAGAGAGATAAGTAGGAGAGAGCTGTAATTCGCAAAAGTCATTTACAATGATGAGCCTTGGATTAATCGGAATGTGAGATGGAATCAATGTATTGTAGATTGTTTTTGTTTGAATAAATGGAGTAGTCTCCTTGATATCGCAAACTGTTGTCTCTAAAATGCTTAATATTGTAAAATTTTTTACTAGCAGATATTTGTTTAAAGGGCATTGACTAGTGGGTAGTTATGATATCACGAGCATAATAGTGTCTAGTAATGATACATCGTGTAAAGGCCATACTATAAAAAGTAGATTGGTCCAACAAATAAAGAAAACAATGCAAGATTGATTTGACCTTAGCTGCTCTTTCAGACATTACTAATCCAGACCTTAGCTTCTCTTTCAGACATTACTAGTCAGACGTCAAACTATGTAAAAGAATATGCATGAAGAAAATCCCTGGCAAGACCAAAAACGTAAGCTTACCCTTTAAAAAAAAAAAAACTTGTACTAGGTATGTAATATGAGAGTTTGCAGCTTATACCAATTACCTATAAGATCAAACTAATACAATCCTTATGGATCTAATCCAGTGCCTGGGTATTAAAATGAAGTATAGTGAAAGATTGAAATCATCAGTTTAAATACATCATGATCATCGTCAGTGCACGTGGATGCCTAAAAGCAAGCATTGTTTGAGAAAGTATTGCATTGATCGCCGAAGAACTTTGTCGATGTCTGATGCTTCCATGCCATCGACCATTGACCAAAGGAAAGGGGGATAGGGGGAGAAAGAGAGAGAGAGAGAGAGATGAAATGTCTTTTAAATGCAAAAATTACCTACAACAATAAAGTGAGAGAATCCTTGTGGATCTAATATGATGTCTAGGTATGAAAATAGATTAAAATCATCGTCGTTGTCGTCGTCAAGTCCTGTAAATGCCCGGCATTGGGCGTCATTGCAAAAAGTATTGCATTAGTCATGGAAGAGCTTCATCAATGTCTATCACTGTAAGTAGTCATATTGGGAGAGGAAAGAGAGAGGGCAACATAAAATGCTATATTACTTGTCTTCCAAAGGCGTATGGGACCAAACTGATACAATCCTTATGGTTCTAATACAATGCTTGGGTACAAAATAAAATTAAGTAAAGTGAAAGACTAAAAGTCTACAATTTTTGGATTAAACCATTAGCATCATCCTCACTGCCCACCACTGTAAGCAGTCGTACAAGGTAAGACAGAAAGAGAGAAAGAGTGGGATGCGATGTTGATCGTAGTGAGCTGACTGGCGGCTTCAACTTACAAGGTGGGGAGAAAGATTTTGACTTTGGTTTAGGTGGGCATGTTCGCTTGTTATGGATGATGTGTCGACTGATTGAGAGAGGGAAAGGTCCATTATAAGTATCGCCATGCTGCTGCGTGCAAAGTTAATTGTGCTACTTCAATGAGGAAGAGAGGCGGATCCTCTTGTAATGAAACTGGGAGGCCATAGCAGGCATTTTAGATAAGCCGCAGCAAGGAAACAGGTAGTTTTTCCCGGAGTCTTGATGTCCACAACAATAGAATCTTCTCTTACACGGGAATTGCTGTAGCATCATCGTCATCTCCACATGCATCGTGTAGGCGCTAGAGGCAAGTGAGATGGCATTACACTTTGTCGACTGCATGGGCGGGCAAAGAGCCCCCTCTGTCATCCGATCAAGTGCTCACTCCTCTGTGTGGAATCGGGCTTTGCAACCCCTTCTTGCGTATTCATTCAGGACTGCTTTCATGAGCAAGAAGTGTAGAAACTTAGAAACTTTGGGAATATACGTGAAAGGATGGCTTTAACGATCGACTTGTACAAAAGCTCCAACCAAATGCTGCAGGTGAGGGATTTCATGGCTTCCTTGCAGAGGCCAATTGATGAAAGTGGGAAACTTGTGTAGTGAAGTCATCTTTCTCTCTCTCTGCCTCCAGCAACGATAAAAGGAATACTACTGGCAATGGCGAGCTATAAGCTATGCCCTTGAGATTGTACTTCAAAGTGTCGTCTTGCCAGTTTGGAACAACTCTGTAGGTGCACATCTATGAAACTCCCAAAATTATTTCCTCATTCAGGTCCATATTGTGAATGATGTGGAGTTGATGTGGGCAATGGACACCATCAATGTTAATTGAGACATTCATTTGTCCCAAACTAATCAGTGTTTCTTTGTTAGCTTCCTTTAGCTCAATCTTGGTTGGTTTAATCATGGAGTTTAATAAATTGAGGTAGGTAGAGTATTGCATGTCATTAACATGTGTCCCAGTATAAGTGCTCATTCTATTTTTCCATCGACTAATTGGACATTGATCTGTGCATCCATTCCTCCGAGCCAACTTTGCTCAATTTGGACTACTACAATAGGAGGAGAAGGTGCTTCATCATACTGTAGTGGAGCTAGATTTTGTCATCCGTTGCACTTCAAGATCCACAACCAAGCTTCCTTTTGTGCTTGTTCTTAAATTGCTTGAGCCTTCTGCTTTCTCTCCTTTTGGCTTTGTGTATCTTTTCCAACATTTTTGTAGCGAGAGGTTGGTGATACTTCTTCAATCTGCATCCATTGATCCAATTGGACATCACCTCTCCCTCCAATGTTGCAAGATGGATTCCACCACTTGGTGATATGTCACCGATCAGAAATGGGTCATTCCCTCTCTTTTTTGGTTTCTTGGAGTGTTTTTCAAGTCGTAGACTAATACATAGTCACCCTTTTGAAACTCCTTGTCTATGACATGCTGGTCATGAAATTCTTTCATTCGTCGCTTTTGTGTGTAAGTGGCTTCAACAACCACTTTGAGTCACAACTCATCTAGTTGTGCTAGCTACTCAAGTCTATCCAACAACTCATGTCCTATCCATCCTAGTTCTTATACAATGTGTATTGTAGAAATCAAGAATTCCACAGGCAGTATGGCAATTATCCCAAACACCAAATTGAAAGGTTTCATATTGTGTGGCATTTTGTATGCGACGCGATATACCCATAAAACTAAGGGTACTTTTTTTATCTCAATCTATTCTTGATTTTTTGACAATTTTTGTGAGCACTGTGCATTATTTGTGCTCTCGGCTTGCCCATTCACTTGAGGTTGGTAAGAGGTTGATTTAGAATGAATCACTGTAAACTCTCACAATAGATACTCAATCATATTGTTGAGGACATGCACCCCTAAATCACTCACTATCTCAATCAAAAGTCCATATCTTCTGAAAATGTTCTCATACAATAATTGTTATGAGTGCTTTGGCTTCTACCCATTTAGTTGGATAGTGTATTTGATATGTCAATGGAGAGATAGGTCCAACAAAGTCTATCCCCCATTTGGAAAAATCCCTTGTCCCATCACTAGTTTCAGTGGCATTTCATTAGGACGTATTGGAACTTTTGTCCATTGGCAATCCTTGCATTGTTTTACATAATGCTCTGCATCCATGTACAAAGTAGTCCACAAAATACTCAAAAGGAGTATCACTTTTGCGGTTTTGTCGACCAAGAAGTGACCTCCTATCAATCGACATGATCTTGCCCTAGTATCGACAGTAAGTACTTGTGTTCCATGGCACATATTTGCACGTTGTTGTCTATTCCCCTACGACAAGGTTTTTTTTCAATGATAACATAGTTTTCCGTGTCCCTTTGGACTGAGCGTAGGGAGGCTCTACTTAGATTTTATAGAAAGACTCCTTATTCAATGTAATCCACAATATACTTTCCCCACTTGGGTTCTTTTACTATCTTGAATAGTGTAGCATGTTCGAGTGGCTTTTGAATGGCACAAATATTGCATGAACTAACATAATCATGGATGCTTTTTTGCATATGAGGCCAATAAACCCCAAGTCTCATCATTCTTTGATATGTTTGCATTTTTGCATTGTGAAACTCCTTTGTTTATACATGAGCTTGTCTCAAGTACGATTCTTTCTTTGATGTCTCTATTCATAGCCTAAGTATCCCGTTGTCTCCCTACTTATATAGCTATTTGACCACTAGCACTAGTGGGAATGGTTGTTTAATGATTGATGGTTGCCTTTCAAATTGTAGAGAATCAATGGTAAGCATTGGTATCACCATGTTTGATCCATCTTGGTACCATTTGGATATTGAAAAGATACGAATTTGGTAAGTAATTATCAAACCTTGTAGTGCTTCCTCGTGTATCAAACATGATAGATGGTATACTTTCTGATCAGTAGTCCCTTTATTGACCACTACGGTGAAATCTAACTCTAGAAATATTATAAACCATAAAAATATATGACCAATATTGCATGGTTTGGTCACTAAGTACAATAGTGCTTGGTGATCCACAGAGAATATGATTTTTTTGCGACAAGGTAATGTATGAGCTTTTTGACTACATAAGTCATTCCCAAGCCTTCTCTTTCTGTAGTCGTGTAATTTTGTTTTGCACTATTGAGCTATCTACTGGAGTAATAGATTGGAAATCCATTTTGATCTCTCAAATTTGAGCTAAAATGCATCCAATAGCATAGGTCAACTCATCTACATAGACGTGGAAGATCTTCATCCAATCAAGAGATTTCAAAATTGGAGCAAAAATAAGTCCCTACTTCATTTGCTCAAACTATTTTTCATATTTCTCAGCCACTCAAATCTCATGATGAGATCATAAAGAGGTTTTGAAATAGCCACATACATGTAAATATTTCTTTGATAATAGCTGAAATGGCCCATAAAGGCTTGTATCTAACTTTGGTGGGTCTTGGAAGAGAAACAATCACTTGTACTTTCCCAAGATTTGTCAAAATGCCGTGTTTGGACACAATATGCCCCAAAATCTTACCGTGTCTTACCATGAAGACACATTTTTTAGGATGTAGGCAAATGTGATAAGTCTTGCACTTCTTGAAGTTCTTTTTCAAGTGTTCTACATGTTCATCTCTTTGAAGAGAATGCACACATAGGTCATCCATATAAATCTCTAAGAATTGTCTTAGATGTTCCTTGAACGAATGACTCATCAACCTTTGGAATGTGGTAGGTGTATTCATTAGGCCAAATGACATCATGCGATAAGTAAATATGTTGCATTATATATCAAAATCCATTTTGTGATGATCCTCTGGATTAATGGCGAGCTCTTTGTAGCACAAGAAGCCATCAAGAAATCTATAAGCCTCCTTGTTTGCAACACTCTCAATCACGTGATCTGTGATAGGTAAGGGATAGTTATCTCTGATTGTGGCAACGATTACCTAATTAATATTTACTCACATCTATATTTTTTTGTTCTTTTTGGACACTACCACAATTAGTGACATTCACTCCGTTTGCTCTATCTCATAGATAAAATCCTCTTATTTAAGCTTGTTTGTCCTCTTTGATTTCCTTTGCAAATGTTTTGTTATAGGTATAGGGACATTGTCTATGTGGATTAACATTGATATTAAGGGGATCTACCCCCTTAATATCCATGTATGACAAAGCAAACACATCTCTATATTTCTTGAGAGTAGCTATCAAAAGCTGGTCTTCCTCTTTGGTGAGATATGTGGCTATCAAAAAGCTACTCTTCCTCTTCAGTGAGATATGCGGCTCTCCAAGATTGTCTTGGTTCTTCCTCTATCTTAGCAAGATCAATTCTCTTTGCATTCTCAGATCCATCGTAAGATGTTCCCGATTCTTTAGGCTCTCGCATTGGTTGTCTAATTACATACGTCGGTCCTAAATAATGTACTTTTTGTAGTGAGAGGGTGCATCAAATATTTCCATGTTAGAGTCCCCTTCACTTCCCATTTGTGATCCAAACCTCCTTCAATTTCATTTTAACTTTTGGTATTTGCTTTTTTGTTTGGTTTTGGACATTTTGGTTGATGTTTCTTTGTTTCTTTAACTTGATCAAAACATTGTCAATTTCATGGGTTTTCTAGTAATTTTGTCTCGGACATAGTCATCTGCTCCCATGAGCTTGAGATATTGCATTATGGTCATTAACCTTGGAGTAATTTTGTCTTGGATATGGTCATCTGCTCCCATGAGCATGCAATATTGCATTTTGGTCATTAACCTTGTCATCGATTTCACGAACTTGTTTTGTTGTTTTTTTATTCACCTCATTTGATATCTCTTTTGTCTCCTAAATTTTTGGTTAGGAAACTCTTAGAAGATCGGCTCTTATTGCTTTGGTGCATTTCGTCTTTAGAGGCACTAGAGAGATCATCGCGGTATTATTTCCAAAATCATTGCTTGTCCAATCATGAAATGTGTCCTCGTCATTGCCATTGAGATCTCTTACCAAAAATTTGTCCACTATGCATTTGCAATCAATTATTTCATTGGACCTTTTGGTTGTTCTTTTGTCCTCGTCCTTGGTGCCAAGATAGCACTAACCATCTGGAAGGGTATTATATTGTAACCATCTTTATCATAAAAGGTCATGTTGGTCACCTCATTCATGCAAACATCAAGTCACTAGTACTTTTGCCCACCAAAAGGGTTAAAACAACTTCTCTAGAAATGGCTCCTTCTACAGGATTTGACGCTCCGCACATCCAAATATATGCATCTTTCATTAACCAAGCAGGTAGCTATGTGTCTAAATCCATAATTACACAAAAGTCCTTGACTGGGGTTTGGTTTATATCCCTATAATTATGGTCCTTCGTGTTGACCCTAGTTGTGATTCCCTTCTGCCGTAAATAGAGATAGCCATAGCCCCAATCTTGAACCATTTTGAGTTGATGCATGAATGGTCGTCCCAAAATAACTTCAAAGTTGTTGTCTAACCACATCAAAATTATGCTTGTACTCTATTCCGTAAGAGAATACAATTACTTATTCCAATGTTCCTAAGGGTTGCTCCACATATCCTTCTGCTAGTTGCAGCTTCATGCACGTTTTCCTGAGAGCTGGTCTTGCCCATTTCTCCCGAATTCTTTTTGTAGTTATTGCTACTCCGGGCACACTATCAAGTGTCGTTCTCTCTAGTTACGAGTTCAATACTTGTAGGGTAGATCTTTAAGGTCTCTTGTGATTGTTCCAACAACATTGAGATCTCTCTTCTCATGAATGTGTGTGTAAGTAATAAGAGACTAAAATAACCTTTTTAACAGCAAAATTTAGTAGGTTGGTTTTCAGTTTCTTATGGAGTATTGGTTTCCTATGGAGGATCAACTGGTCTTAAAAATCTCTTTCATTTTCATTGGTAGTAAAACCAAACGGGCGCCTCCTAGTTGAGCCCTTCTTCAAGAGCCCTAAATTTTTTATGTCCATCATCATTTTTTGGAAAGCCTTGTAATTATAAGAGAGGCTCTGATTTTAATCAGATAATTCCTAAGTCTGTTTATGCCAACTCTGAGTTGTAAAGTTTTTAAATGAGTGCGAGCCTTGTAAAGCTAGTCATTGGCTAAAATTCCTAAATATAAAGCTCATTTTTGTGAGTGGGAAAAGAACACTTATCATTATCAAAAGGTTTTGAGTTTTGGAGCGTATGATTGAGAGCGGCTACTCTCACGTGATTTGTAATCATCATATATTGAGCTTTGGTAATCTGATTTTGATTTCAAAACTTGCATTGTGTTCCTTATGTACTGCTTCTTCATTTAATTATAGTCAATGTCAATTTTGATGAGGTTTGTGACTACATGTTAGCCAATTAGATTGGCTATTTTGAGTGTATTAATGGTTGTTTTTTCATGTTTCAACCATAAGAGAGTGTTCCTAGACCATAGAGTGACCTTTCTAGTATGAATTGATACAACTTTTAGGACCTTGATCATGATGGATTGTGATTTTGGTACCTCATCAGATTACAATCAAACTTGGTAGTATTGTGCCCTTAGGTTCCTTAGAACTCCTCCTAATTTTTTGCATTTGGAATTTGTTTGAGAGCCAAAATGGCATGACAACCTAGTGCAGTGACATAGGACATATGCAATTTGTCAGGTTTGAGAGTGACATATTTGCTAGTGCATTAGATGTCTTTGTTTTGTAGATTCACTTCTTGAGTTTGCAACCTCAAAGAGTCTCCATGACCCATCCGAGTCTCTTTCCTAAGTGTGGACATTATGTTAGTACCAGATAACTATGCTACAGATGTCCATCGCAGCAACCCGCAAACATTGGTGTCGTTGTCGGGGAGAGTGATCCTTAGGTGGGTGAGTGACCTAGTCATAGCTTTCTACTTACAGACCTTTGATTTTGATTTCCAATCCATTTACACTTTAGCATTAAGGCATCTAGAAACACAGTTTAATGCTTGGTAGAGGCTAGAAGTCGGGGACTTGCTAGGTCTGCTCTTGAGAGGTATTAAGAGTTGTTACCAAGATACAAAAGCATTTCATTCTACATATTTTTTAATTCTTTAAAAGTATTGTTTTGTTACTCATTATTCTTCCAGTTCTAGATGAATTGTTGGTTTTTAGTCATAGGATTCATTCCAATACTTAGGAGTTGGTTAGATAACATCTACAACCATCAAATTGGGCAAAATTGATCAGGGAAAAATTATCAAAACCATATTTTGATAGCAAAGACCATAAACTTTGAAATTTGAAAAATTTGTTGATTAGAAGTCCATATCTGTTACAAACCCAACATAAAGTGCAAAAAGGGTTAAACCAAGCCAAGGAGAGTTGGCCTGGAAAGTTTCAAGCCAAAATGTGTAGGATCATGTTCCCTAACCCGTGAGGCAATTTGGACAGAAACTGATACCAAAGGGTCCTGTGAAGTTCCATACCACTAGATAAACACTTTTGGTGGGAAATTGACACGTAAAACTCCTCCAAATCAAGAAAGATGGAAAAAGGCACAAAAATCTTAAAAATAAATCATAATTTGGATTTTTGACTTTTTGGAATCCAAATTCAAAAATAAGTGGAAATCTGATATCTATAGGGTGGAGGCATACGGTTTATTAGATTTCATGCTGAGAGTATTGGAACATGGATTGTGATCCATGACCGCCCGAGGCATCTAAAGTTGAGATTTGAGTAGTGAGTAGCTGACAACATTTGGGAAAATTTTGTAAAGGACACCATAGCAAAAAACAACATAACATTGACCAAATCACCAAAATACCAATTGCAAGTCAGAAAATACAAGGCAAACACAAAAATTGGCATTTGATAAAGAAAAAGTTTTCCAAATCCAAAACTAAGTGGTTAGGTAGAATCCATAGACTGCAAGTAATCACCAATCTAAGTTTGGGGTTCAGATATGGTGGAACCTGGATTACAATCCATGTCCACCTGCTAGATTTTTTGGAGCAGAGACTAATACAAACAACTTATCCAAAAGACAGGGAACCAAAAAACTTCAAGAAGAGGTCAAAATGTGGCAAGAGTCGTTCAAGGTCCAAAAACCACAAAACAGACTTGTGAATTGAATTTTGGATGACCTAAAGGGATTCAAATCTATAAAAAACACATAATATGGATTTAGGGGCTATGAGGGACCTATGTGCCAAGGTTTAGTACATTCTGACATTGGGATACATGGATTACGATCCATGATCCCTTGACACGGATTTAGTCATGATTGATACCTGAGTTAGCAGTGGCCTCTAGGAGTACAGTGGTCTTTTCAAAATTCAATATGGATTTAATTTGTGCATGTAACAAACAAAATAGTCTTTTGCGGCAAAAGTACGATAAAATTCTGATTTGAGCTTATTTGGACTAAACAAGCAGTTGTAAGCTTATAGCCACCAAGTAATTTTTGTACAGGTTGTGGAAATCAAAGTTGGCAGTTTGAATTGCAATTGATTGGAGGGTTGAATGCACCATAAAAGGTAACAGGTTAGGGTTTTGCAAGCGTAAATGTTTTTGATGTATTTGCAATCATGCAAGTTCCCTTTTCCGACCTTAGAGCCAATTTTAGAGGAAAGTCTTTTTGATACCTCCTGAGAGAGATCTTATACCTACATAACCAAGGGATTCAAAATTGTGAGTTTCAACGAGGAAACCAAAATGAGAGCGAGACCATAACAAACTACAATAAACGTGAAACTTTTTCACTTACAATACAAATTTGAAAATGAATAGGGTCCCAAAATCTATAGAGATGGCATGGATCGTTATTGTGTGTAAATAGAAGAGAGACCTAGTGAGCTTAATCTCATAGTGCCTGTGGATTACTGTGGTGATCAATACCTGGATGAGGAAGGAAATCTGTACTTAGTTGTGCATAATCCCTTTATTGTGGACAAGTGGGATTAATTGGCACAAAAGAAAAAGTTGATATCAAGCCTATGGAGAAGCCACCAAAGCTGGACAATCCTAATGTCAAGCTTAGGTCAGTGAACATGGCTACATACACCAACATGGACAATACTCATGTGGGTTTATACAAATATGATAACGGTGAGATAAATCCTCTACTATAGGTGTGATGAACCCAATGTGAAGGAGTTAATGGAGCAAAAATGTTTGTATGTGTTTACATGCGAAGTGGAAACAGGTACATAGATAATCATGTTGGACCAATATGGTCGAAAATATTTTGTAGTGAGTAGCAAAGAGCTGGAAAGATATAAGTACTTTGGAGGGACACTTCATCAGTACTATGCTACCCCATGCATTCATAGACCTACTATTGACAGGCGCAAAGTGCAAAAGAGACCCCGACGGCCTCTACGCTAGGACCGTGCACGCCGAGCTTGTCACTGCATGTGAACAGGGGGCACCACCTAGCTTTGAGCTGCTAGCATGCAGACAACAATGATTTAAAATAGCACAAATATTTCACGGGATAGAGAGAGAGAGAGACCAAGACATAGATGATGAAAACCCCTTAGGATGTGAGGTAAAAATTGATTCAAGTGGTATTTACAAAAATCTTAGCTTTTGGGGAGATGGCGATCGTGGTGATAGAGAGTGGCAGTGTGTGTGTGTGTATGAGAGAGAGAGAGAGAGAGAGAGAGAGAGAGAGAGAGAGAGAGAGAGAGAGAGAGAGACTATAGTGCATTCTCTAGGGAGAATTCCATATCTATGGAGATTCTACTCTTGTGTATGGGGACCCTTGAAGTCAGTGTGTGCATGGATTTCTTCTCAAGTGGTAACTCCACCCCCAAGTGCCTCAGTGTTTCCCAAAATGCTACAAGTGCTTCCCATTCCCCCTGATAGTGACCTCTTAGTATTCTTTTATAGGTGCAGACTGCGTTAGTTTAGGATAATCTGATTAGGTTAGGGCCCTAATCAGGAGAGACAAAGCAAGGAGCTCAGATCCCAGATGGTTGACCCTTGCTATGTTTTATGAGACCTTTAAAATGATATCTCCTAGGTGGATCTTTGTAACCATCACCTAGAGAGAGGTGGCAATATACAATTGGTTTTTATACAAGGTTTTGGCTTCAAAATGGGAAAAATAGATTACCCTACAAATGTTTACTGCGGAGATGCGTTGTGGACGAGATGCCAATGAATCACGGGTTTTGCTGATGTTTGTCAGGGCCGGGAATGCCTTCAGCATCATTTCTTGATTGATGGTTTCCTTCATGTGATTTTGGTGTTTCTTCTTTTGTCGTTTTAGGTGTCGATGTCGAGTTCTTCTTCTGTGTGCATATGGTGTACATGTGTTTGTTTGAATGTGTGTGTGCACTCATGTGTGTAGTGTACGTATGTATGTATGTGTGTATGGAAAGAGAGCGAGATATATAAAACTTTTAACTGAAAGAGAAAGCAAGAGATGGGTGAGAGTTGTGTGAAAGTGTGTGTGTATGAAAAGAGTGTGTATGTGTATGAGTGTGTCGAAAGGTGTCTGTGTGTGTGGGAACTAGAGAAAAGAGAGATTTACTTGTTTATTTTTTCGTTGGCTTGGTCGATCACTCAGAAACGAGAGAAGAGTTTGAGAGATGGCGAGAGTGAGCAAGAGGGGGGGGGAAAGAGAGGAAGGGAGAGTGTGTGTGTGTGTGTGTATAAGTGTGTATGTGTGAATAATGAAAGAGAGAGAGAGACTTTTGTCCGGCCTGGCAGCTACACACACACACACACACACAGACTGGAAGAGTGAGAGAGACGGGGACGGTTGGGAGAGGGGAGCTAGGGAGGGAGCGTGTGGGTGTATGGGTGGAGAGAGAGAGAGAGAGAGAGAGAGAGAGAGAGAGAGAGAGAGAGAGAGAGAGAGAGAGAGAGAGAGAGAGAGAGAGAGAGAGAGAGAGAGAGAGAGAGAGAGAGAGAGAGAGAGAGAGAGAGAGAGACTTGTGGTCCGTTGGCCTCATGGCTACCGAGGAAGAGAGAGAGAGACACTATAGTCAACAAGGGATGAGAGACAAACATGTGGGCGAGGGAGAGGGTGAGGGAGCATGTGGGAAAGATAGAGAGATCATTTTGCTTTAGTCATGCCGAGTTGCCCCTTCTGGGTTGACGCACGAGAGAGAGAGAGAGATAGAGAGATAGAGAGAGAGAGAGAGAGAGAGAGAGAGAGAGAGAGAGAGAGAGAGAGAGAGAGAGAGAGAGAGAGAGTTGTCCCATGCATTGCGGCCCCCTATGGGTTGACGAATGAGAGGAGAGAGAGGTTTTTTGGCCGCATGTGATAATGAAGGAGGGAGAGGAGATAATGGAGGAGAGAGGGGTAAGGGTGGTGCCAAGGGAGGGGCAACCCGCTGTGGGCGTATGCATGGGAGGGAAGAGAGTGGCGGGGCGGCGGTAGCAAAAAATATCTTTTTTTTTATAATATTACCAAGCACTCCTTTTTGGGGTTGGTACTCACGGCCACGGCTTGTGAAAGCCGCCATCAATAGCCCTCCCTTTCTGGCTAGAGGCATTCATGCCTCTAGCTCTGGGTGTGATTCCCTAGCAGCAGAGTTGGAGGGTTCTTCCTCCTCTGGAATATCTAGCTGGAAGAAAAAAGTTACATATTGTTGGAATGTGGCCGGAGTGCTGGTGAGTCCAAAAGGCATCACCTTGTAAGCAAAACATCCCTGTGGTGTTATGAAGGTTGTCTTTTTCTGGTCTTCTTCTCCAATGCTAATTTGGAATTACCCTGAGTAGCCATCACATACTGTGTAGCACTCATGACTTGCTACTTCAGTGAGAAGCTCGTCTTGGAATGGGAGGGAAAATAATCCCTCTTTGTCACTGCGTTGAGAGGATTGTAGTCTACACAAACCCTCCACTTACCGTTCTTTTGTTGTGTGACTACCACTGGAGAGACCCACTCTGAGTCATCGATGGGGTAAATGAAACCTTCCTATAGAAAATTCCTTACCTCTTTGAGCAATGCTTCTTGTTGAACTACCTCAAGCCTTCTGAGATTTTTCACTATAGGCTTGCTTCCTTCCTTGAGTGTTATGCGGTGTTGTATCACTGTGATGCCTGTGATCTTGTCATCACCATCAATGAGCAGTGTGGTGAAGCTACTTAGCATAGAGAAGTATACTTATCTCTCTTCAGTATCCAACTCACTGGAGAGCATCCGGTGTAACTTACTTGTATCCACCAAGGGTTGCATACCTGATGGTCCCTTTTGGCTCTCCGGTGGTGTTTCTGATTGTGTCAATCTATTTGGGTCTCTAAGGATGACTCCCATCACTTCGATGCTACAGTCGCTCTGTTCAATTGTTGTTGCCTCTTCTCCTAAGGTGGTCTAAGATTCACTGGTGAATTCATCTTCCAATACCTCCAAGATTATGTTGTGTTGCTTCCTAGTTTTCATGTTGTAAAGTATGGACTTTCCCTTAGCATCCTTCATCTGGATCATTCTTGTACTCCGGTTCTGCTTAGCCTCCATAGCCATGAGCCATGGTATTTCAAGAATGATACGGTAGCCCTAGCCTTTGTGTCGCATGACAAATATTTCTATCTCCACTTTTGTGTTGAATGCCTTCACCTTGACTACATTCAAAATGCATACGCATTTCACTTTGACGTTATCCGCCATTTTAGCTTGGCAGGGTGCCCACTTACTTACCTCTAGGCCTAGATGGTGCATCATTTTCTCACTCATGATGCATATCTGTGAGCCACCATCTATGTAGATGTTTGAGATACGTTGCCCCTTGATGTGGGCATCCATGATAGGTAGGATGTCGTCAAGATTCCTCCCAAAGGTAGCCCCAGCTATCCTTGGTCTTGATTTTCTTGTACTCACTTTCTTTGTCCATTGTCTCCTCATCCTTGGTGCAAGATGTAGTAATTAGGACCAAGCTATGTAATTAGGACCAGTCTATGTTGGGACCATGCATTAATACATCTTGAACTAGGTTATATGGTTTAGCATACTCACCCAGTGAAAAATCCACAATGTCAATCTTCCGTCGAGGCTTAGATGCCTACTTGCTAGACTCACCTTTTCCTTTCATCTTCTCCTCCCTTTGAGAAGCCTCTTCATGCCTAGCACGCTTTACTCCTATGGAATCCACCTCTTCTAATTTTCCTTTCCCTTTGTCCTTCTCTTTGACACGCTTCTCTACGTTTTCCTTTCCCTTAGCTTCAAGGCTAATGACACTCACTGATTGGTTTCCAGCAGGTGGTGGAGGTAGTGGTGAACTGAGAGGTTGCGGTGGTGGTGGTGGTTGTACAGGTGGTTGAAGGATTTGGATCGATGGAATCGGCCCTGGTTGCCTCGGCGGTGGTGGTATTGCCCTTGGTGGAAAGATCTCATTCTCTCTTCCTCCTCTATTGAAGTTCTGCCTTCTTGGATGAGGATAGTAGTACATGCCATGGTCGTCCTCTTCACAGTTGTAACAATGGTAATCTTGATTCTGTCTTTGCTTCCCTCTTCCTTGCTTTGGATTTCTGACAGGTGCATGCCCATGCTGTACCATATGTACTGAAAGATTCTATAGTTGGTTGGTGATTCGGTTGAGAAGGTCTTGTTGACCTTTAGCCGGTTCCTCTCGCTGATTCCTCTGGATGGCTGCTTTAGGTGCGGCTAGGTGTGGTTGGGCCCTTCCCGGTTCCTCTTCCTTGGTAGTTGTGGCTTGTAGATGCTACTTCTTATCTTTAAGGCGGGTTACCTCATATGTAGCAAGAAAACTTCCCTTCACCTTATCTTTAAGATTTTCCCATAAACTAGCCACAAACCGGTGTTTCTTTACGAAATCGCGTGCCCCTTCACCCTTCCTCGGCGATGCAACCCATCATCCCCATAGATCCACAAACTTTGATTTGTATGCTGCATACTCAACCATACTTCCTTGATTCAACTCCATCAGAAATTGCCATAGCTTCTCGGATGTGGTATCTTTTCCAAAACGCCTTAGGAATGCTGCTTGGTAATTGGCACCAAGGCGTTGTACCATAATCTTTCTTCCACTTTCATTAGCAGCATTAAAATGCACAGATTTGAAGCATCATCATCCCTCCCAGAGATGACACATACTATCTCAAGATTATCTAGGAAGTCTGAACGATCTCCCCCCACCTTACCCATGAAGGTTGGGAAAGAAGCATTTGCCATCGCAGAAAAATGGGATTTCTTTCAAACTTCCTTTTTTTTAGTAACCTAAATGACTTAGCATCTTATAACGGCTTTCTTACAGGGTTGGGTGGATAGATCAGAATAGGATGAAAATGGAAACATTGAAAGAGTGATGGTAATCCAACATAGGGAGGATAATAGGGTTTTGGGAGCTAAGGATCTCTCTTAGCACTGCAGCACCAAACATATCCACATACTTCTACTGGTAGAAGATTTTTCTATCCATGTATATATTTACGTGCATGTGTTGTAGAAACCTAAACAGAAAATTGGTTAGTCCATTATCCATGATGCACAGAGTGTAGAGCACTTACTTACACCCTTACCATGCCGGTGTTGACAAGGCGACACATCCATAGGAGGTCATTTACCTTCATAGCTCCACCTTCCCTTCGTCGCATAGCACGTATGGAGTGATGGTGATGCGTTTGATCACTCCTAACTTTTTAGCTAGTAGCAGTTGCAAGTAATTACCATAGCTGGCTCGTTGCATGAACTCCACACCATTTAGTTGTAACTCGTCTCCGTCCCACTAGGTTTCACCCCTGGTAGAAGTTTCTTTAGGATGAGTTGTGCGGGTAAAGGAGGAAGACCCTCTACTCTCCCTCCAAAACAACGAGGACAATAGCCAAACTACTCCACTTTAGGGCATAGGAACCTTCTTACCACTTATGCTTCGGGGTTGTCGAAGTGGATTGGCAGCACTCGCATGCGGCACGCATATTGATAGGCTATCTTCCACCGCTTTGCTTCGGATGACCTTCTTTTTGGCAAACTAGGCACAATTATGCTTCTCGAACTTGAAGCACTCGTGTGTCTACATGTTTCTTCCTTCGGGGTCATGTGATTTAGGATTGGCATAGCCCTTCCTTTCCTTTAGCATGAGCAGCCCCTTTTGGCCACTTAGGAGCAGAGGCTATACCTTTGCTCGCGGATTCTTTGGGGGAGAGAGGCCTCACCAACCTTTTTCCTTCCTTGATATGGGTGACCTCTTTGTGGTGGACGTCGATGTAGAGGATTTATTCTTCTTCTTTACCTCTGTTGATGGCACTCATTAATAGAGTTCCATGGGCGACGATAATGGGAGTAGCCTACAGCCCCCCCTTGGGTAGCTCTTGATTTGCGGTTAGAGAAAGAGAGATGCGAGATGGAGAACTTACCTCCTGGATGTTTACAACGGTGTATTCTAGCAGTAGAACTTTGATAAAGGCGATCAATGCTTCTTGAATCTCCTCCTGCTCCATTCTCGAATTGGAAAATTCTTGCATCCATTCGTCCATGGTTGATGATGCGCATGGTTTGAAAACTAAAGGTTTTCAAGAAGCCCTCCTCAGTGGGGGCACCAACTGACATGTGAAACGTGCAAAATAAAACCGGATGGCCTCTACGCCAGGACCGTGCACACCGAGCTCACAGGAAGTGAACAGGGGGCACCACCTACCTTTGAGTGGCTAGGATGCGGACATTGGTGATTTAAAATAGCACAAATATTACATGTCATAGAGAGAGAGAGAGAGAGAGAGAGAGAAAGAGAGATAGAGACCGAGACGTTGAGGATGAAAACCCCTTGAGATGTAAGGGAAATCTTGATTCAAGTGGTATTTATAGAAATCTTAGCTTTTGGCGAGATGGAAATCGTGGAGAGAGAGAGAGAGAGAGAGAGAGAGAGAGAGAGAGAGAGAGAGAGAGAGAGAGAGCCTATAGTGCATTCTCTAGGGAGAATTCCATATGTACAAAGATTCTACTCTTGTGTGTGGCAACCCTTGGAGTCAGTGTGTGTGCATGGATTTCTTCTCAAGTGCTAACTCTCAAGTGCTCCACCCCCAGGTGCCCGAGTGTTACCCAAAATGTTGCAAGTGTTTCCCATTCCCCTTGATAATGACCTCTTAGTGTTGTTTTATAGGTGCACGCTGCATTATTTTAGGATAATTTGATTAGGTTAGGGCCCTAATTGAGAGAGACAAAGTAAGGATTCGGGCCCTGATGGTTGAACCTTGATTTGTTTTATGAGAACTTTAAAATGGTATCTCCTAGGTGGACCTTCGTGACCATCACCTAGGGAGGTGGCAAAATACAATTGGTTCCTATACAAGGTTTTGGCTTGAAAACGGGAAAAATAGATTACCCTACGGATGTTTACTGCCGAGATGGGTTGTGGAGGAGATGCCAGTGAATGGCGAGCTTTGATGATGTGTCGGTGTAGCGCATTTGACACTTTTGGGGTCGGTTGGAGCATTCCTTTGGCGTCATCTCTATATTCATGGTTTCCTTCGGGTGATTCTGGCGTTTCTTCTTAAGTCGTTTTAGGCATCCATGTCGAGTTCTTCTTGTGAATGCGTATTTCATGCATGTGTTCGTTTGAATGTGTGCGTGTGCTCATGCGTGTACTGTAGTGTATGTATGTATGTATGTGTGTATGGCGTCATCTCTATATTCATGGTTTCCTTCGAGTGATTCTAGTGTTTCTTCTTTAGTCGTTTTAGGGATCGATGTCAAGTTCTTCTTGTGCATGCGTATGTCATGCATGTGTTCATTTGAATGTGTGCGTGCACTCATGCGTGTAGTGTAGTGTATGTATGTATGTATGTGTGTATGAAAAGAGAGCAAGAGATATTTATCTTTTAACTGAAAGAGAGAGCGAGATATGGGTGAGAGTTATGTGAGGGTGTGTGTGTATGGAAAGAGTGTGTATGTGTATGTAAGTGTGTGAGTGTGTCGAAAGGTGTGAGTGTGGGGGAACGAGAGAAAAGAGAGATTTATTTTTTTATTTATTTTTCTGTTGGCTTGGTCGACCACTCAGAGAACGAGAGAGAGAGTCTGAGAGATGGTGAGAGTGAGCGAGAGGGGGGGGGAGAGAGGGAGGGTGTGTGTGTGTGTGAATAATGAAATAGAGAGAGCAAGTTATGTCCGGCCTGGAGGCTACACAGGGAGCCAGAGAGAGAGAGAGAGAGAGAGAGAGAGAGAGAGAGAGAGAGAGAGAGAGAGAGAGGGGGGGGGAGAGAAATCTAGAGAGAGAGAGAGAGAGACGAGGAGGGTTGGCTGAGGGGAGCTGAGGAGGGAGTGTGTGGGTGTATGGGTGGGAGGACGAGAGAGAGAGAGAGAGAGAGAGAGAGAGAGAGAGAGAGAGAGATTATAGTCAACGAGGGATGAGAGAGAGACGTGTGGGCAAGGGAGAGGGCGAGGGAGCATGTGGGCAAGAGAAAGAGCTCATTTTTCTTTATGTATGCATGGCGGCCCCCTCTCGGTTGACAAATGAGAGAGAGAGAGAGAGAGAGAGAGAGAGAGAGAGAGAGAGAGAGAGAGAGAGAGAGAGAGAGAGAGTTGTCCCATGCATGGTGGCCCCCTAGGGTTTGATGAACGAGAGGGAGAGAGAGGGTTTTCGGTTGCATGTCATAATGAAGGAGGGAGAAGGAGATAATGGAGGAGAGAGGGGGAAGGGTGATGCCAAGGGAGAGGCAGCCCGTTGTGGGTGCATGCATGGGAGGGAAGAGAGTGGCAGGGTGGCAGTAACAAAACATAATATTTAATTTTTTATTTTTATATTACCAAGCATCCCTATTTGGGGTTGGTTCTCATGGCCGCGGCTTGTGAAAGCCGACCATCACTATCTCTAAAACAACAAGGCTAGAAACTACAAGAGTGAGTCTGCTTAGAACCTAAGTGGAATATTCTTTTAGTTGACCATATTTTTTTGAGTGAAGATTGAAGGTATCTTTCAGTTCAAGGGTTCCTATGTCCATGCATTGAGGTAGTGATATTATGGACACAATTTGCAACACAAGGGTGCCTAAGAGAATAAGGGTAGAACAAGGCTGCTCAATTGGCGATGGGGCAACCACAAGCAAGGAACAACAATGAGAGATACCCCTCCCCAGGGGTCTATGCACAAAATATACAACTTACACCTTTATACAATTTTCAATATACATCAGAGTTGCGGAGGTATTTTCATAGGGGTGGAGTTCTCAGTGCCCGACCAAGCATGGAGTTTAGGCAATGATCAGGGGACTGCATCCAAAGGTACCTAGCAACTAGTGCTACCCCTGAATGGGTGTTATGAATGAAAGTGTACTCCAGACAAATATAACATTGTGGAAGGTGAATATATGTGTACACTACTGTGAGTGGAATGGAAACACACCCAACGCCTCTATGATCACCCGACATACACTATTGGGATGATACACACACACTATGGGGCACCACTCCATTTATACAATCCACCTGGCCGAGGTAGGGAACACATCGATGGAGTGAGAAGAGGAAGACTATTCATTTGCCCACTCAAAACAGAGACACACACACACACACACACCCAAAAAACTCAGCTCAAAAGAGGAGAATTTCTGATGTTTAGATACAATTGAGCTTGGACCAACACCAATGGGAAAATAGCTCAGACAATATGGATGAAATATACCAGATACAATCAGAAATTGGAGCAGAGACTTCGCTCACAGGAGAAACTTACACAACCAAAATAGCAGGTAAAAGTTATGAATTTGGCAAAATGGAGAGCGCCATTGCGTCCGGGGCGGCCAAAAGCCCCAGTCTTTAATATCAAAGTGCTCAAATCCAACCTCGGATAAAAAGTTTATGGCCAAAACAAGCCCCAAAAATATCAAAAATTGAGTTTCGGTTGTTCCTCCTCCCGTCTCCACGTTTTTTTGATCTTTTTGTCAGGTTTATCAGTGTCCACACATCCTTTATCCCTTGGGCACCTTAGGCCTTTTAGTTGATCTCAAACGGACCCCGAACAGGCCAAAACTGATCACACAATGCATTTTTGTTACCTTTTTGCATCATCTGCACACTTGGCACTCAACTTTTTCCAATAATGCATCCCACAACCATGTGAAGTGACCCCAAAATATAGTCCTCATGATGACCTTTCTTCATAGTCATCACAAGAAAACACCCACGTGTGTCCTCGCTTACCCACTTGCAAGTATTGACCCCATTTGACCTCTTTACGCCACTAGATGTCATCTAACGCACCTACTTACCTCATAGCATCGGCCCACGGATAGCTTCCATGAGAAGTTTTACACGCTACCAACTCCTCATTATTATAGAAAAAACACACTGGTACTGGTGATAATGAAAATTGATGCACTATGTACATGATGTCCTACATGTACCATATGGGCCCCACGTAACCACCTGGCTCTGGAAAATGGGCAATTCTTTATTTGATGAACCATGCATGGGTATGTACATATGTAAAATCACTTCTTCCATAAGACTCCTAACATAATTTGCCCATCCCCTAGCCTGCTAGGTCATTCATGATCAGCAGCACAGGCAACAAAAAGAGATACGAGACTCGTCGCGTCACAGGTCTTCTAATCCCTCACATACATTACTTTTTCTGCAGACAGCTCATCTTTCTGCACCATCATCAATCTGGCATGATACAAGTTAAGATGAAATCCGTTTACCCTTGACTTATGTAGAATCCCATCCAGGTTAGCCAACTTATATGTACCATTCGAAAAACACTCCACTACCTTGAAAGGGCCTTCCCACTTAATTTGAAACTTCTTTTGGAATGTCTTGTCCAGCTTACTGTTGTAGCGCAAAACCAAGTCATGTTTCTTGATACCCTTACTTTTTACCTTTTCATTTGTCTTTTCTAAAGCCTTATCTTGCATCTGCCAATAATGCTCCAATGCACTCATCCTATCTAGCTGAACCTCTTGTAATTGTAAGAGCCTCTCTTTGAATGCATCACTGGACTACCCAAGCAACTTTTATAACATATTGACTGTAGGAAACTCTACTTCCACAGGCAATAGTGCTTCCTTTCCATATACCAAATGAAATGGAGTAAACCTTGTACCTGTCTTTACCGAAGTGCGGTAAGCCCATAATGCACTAGGCAATTCCAAATCCCAATTCTTTCCTTGGTTCTCTCTCACTTTCCAAAGAATTTGTACCAACTCACCATTGAATATTTCATTTAAGCCATTACATTGTGGATAATAAGGAGTGGTATGCTGGTGCCTAATCTTCATTTCATGCATAAAAAGTCTACCAGTTTAGCTCTAAATACTAGACTCTTATCCAAAAGTAGCTCCAGTGCAACCCCAAACTTGCAACATATTTCATCGTAGACAAATTTTTCCACATCCTTTGTGGTGATTTGTTTTACTACTATAGCCTCTGCCCATCTAGAGAGATAGTCCACTGCAGTCAAAATATAGATTTTTTCCCTCCTTGTGATAGATAACTGGCCTATTGCATCAATCCCCCACTTTTCGAACACATCAAATGCCATAGTGGTTTTTTGTAGCTCTCGCTTCAACACTCTCTTCCCAAATACTTGATCGCTATTGCAAGACCTACACCAATGGTGAACATCCTTGTGCAAACTAGGCCATACATATCCCTCTTGCAAGATCTTATGCAAGGTGATATTTAGAGCAAAATGTCCGCCACATGCGCCTTCATGATTCTTTTCCAACACTCTATAAAGATCCTCCCGCCAAGGTACACGTCTCAACATTAGATCAGCCCCTTTCATAAAGAAGACATCACCAATCAATTTGTACATGGATGCTGTACACACAAAACCATATTTCTTAGACTTCTGAATGTCCTTCGGAATGATTCCTATTAGCAAAAACTCCTCTTCTTTGTAAAGAAAGAGGATGCAAGAGAGCTACACAAGACAAGCACAAAGCACGTAGAGATGGAAAGCTTCTTCTTCTACTCACAGAAAAGAGCGTACAAAATGACTAAGTGCTAAAACTGAAAAGTAGCACATATGTACATGTGGTCACTAAGTGTGAACATGCTAGAAGTGTACTAGGCTGGCACTACAAGTAAAGTCCAGCTGTAGAATCACTGGCAGAGATCCTCCGTGTCGGTCACCTAACGTGCCAGTGAGTAAATGTTGTAAGCGACCAAGACCCGTAGTGGATGCCAGCTCAAGATGTAGAGCTCGACATCTCAACACTCCCCCTCAAGCTCTGCATGTCGCAAAGTCCAAGAATAGTCCGGAAACGTCGAAGCTTCTCAGCTCCAAGGGCCTTGGTAAAGATATTCGCTATCTGCTCCTCTGTGCTGACGTAGACCAAGTCGATGTTGCCTGCCAACACTCGCTCTCGAACGTAGTGGTAATGGACCTCTATGTGCTTGGTCCTGGCATGGAACATTGGGTTCCTAGCCAACTGCATGTTGCTGAGGTTGTCACAATGGATGACAATCTACTGGTCCACCTGCACTCCCAAGTCCTCAAGTAATGTGTGTAGCCAAGCTACCTCGCACGCCGCAACTGCTGCACCTCTATACTCGGCCTCTGTGCTCGATAAAGCAACGGTAGGCTACTTTTTGCTGCTCCAAGTAACAGCAGCACTCCCAAAAGAGAACATGAATCCACTCGTAGATCTCCTATCAACAATGCTACCTGCCCAATCTGCATCTGTATACCCATACCGTGATAATGGCGCATCTGCTGCATAGAACAATGCGTAGTCAAGAGTCCCTTGCACATACCGAAGTGTGCGTCGTACTCCATCCAAATGTGTCTTCCTCGGAAGCTGCATGAACTGACTCTCCAAGCCTACTGTGTAGCTCAAGTCTGGCCTCGTGATAGTCAAGTAGATTAGACTACCCACAATCTTCCTGTACATCTTGACATCCTCAACAGCATCACCCTTTTCTGCACTCAGTTTTGCATTCACATCCAAGGGAATAGAAATTGGCTTACAATCAGCCATACCATACTTTGACAACATGTCCAAAGCATACTGTCTCTGTGACAGCCATACACCCTCTGGAGTCCTGATCACCTCAATGCCAAGAAAGTAGCGCAACTGGCCCAAATCTTTCATTTCAAACTCCTGTTTGAGAAGACCCTTCACATGGTCAATCTCCATAGCATTGTCACCCACAATAATAAGGTCATCTACATATATGGTAATGACCACAATCCCCACATCACTCTCACGTACATAGAGTGAATGATCAGCATGAGCTCTCCTAAAACCAATACTGACAAGATACTTGGCAATCTTGTCATACCATGCTCTAGAGCCCTGCTTCAAACCATACAAAGCTTTGAGAAGCCTGCATACATAATCTGGGTAACCTGGATCGACATAACCAGGTGGCTGATCCATATATACTTCCTCTTGAAACTCACCATTCAAGAAGGCATTCTTTACTTCCATTTGAAGCATAATCCATCCTCTAGATGCAGCCACTGCTATGACATCTCTCACAGTCGTCATCTTTGCCACTGGAGCAAAGGTCTCCTCATAGTCTATGCCATACGTCTGTGCATAAGCCTTTGCGACCAGCCTTGCCTTGTGACGCTCAATGTTACCATCAGCCTTATGCTTAGTTTTATACACCCATTTACAACCAATAGCTTTCTTGCCACTTGGCAATGGCATTAACTCCCATGTGTCGTTTGCTTCCAATGCAGCCATCTCTTCATTCATTCCATCATCCCAATGCACATTTCCAACCGCATCCTCAAAACATGTGGGCTCCACATCCTGTATCACCTTAGCCATGTAGGCTTCGTGATGTGCTAGATACCCATCATAAGTCAATTTCTGAACTGGATTTCTGACTCTATTAGATCTGCACGGTCCTGGGTCACTCCTTTGCTCTCTAGCATCTTCTTGTACTTTCCTTACACCAGGTGTCCTGACAGCCAGAATTCCAAATTCCTCATCAAGACTTTGTTCAGAACCATCTGAATCCATGTCTACATGTGAAAACACTGATGATGTATCATCCATAAAGGGAGGTTCATCAACCTTTTCCTTTCCTTTTCGTGATACATTCCCTGTACCTGCTGGTGGAGTAACCTGCGTACATAGTCTGCCATTCCATGGCTTCTCAACAGAGCCACGAGAAGAGGACTCTTGTGGTCCACTCAAAACTTGTGACTGTGGCCTCACATTTGGTACAACCACATCATCTTTTACATCAGCCCCAATAGTGCCATGTGCATTACTGTACCAGCTGCTCATCTCAGCAAAGACTACATCTCTGCTCACTCGTAATTCTCGTGTAGTAGGATTGTAGCACCTGTACCCCTTTTTTTCAAGGGAATATCCCACAAGAATACATTTCTCTACTTTAGGATCCAATTTCCTACGCAACTCATCTGGTACATGCACGTAAGCTATGCAGCCAAACACTTTCAAGTGTACCAAATCAAGCTTTGTACCTGTAAACTTTTCCTCAGGCGTTACATCATGCACCACAGCTATAGGTGTCCTGTTCATAATGTACACAACTTTATTTACAGCTTCAGCTTAGAAATGATGAGGCATGGTCTTCTCATTCATCAATGCACGTGAAACCTCTGCAATGTGCCTGTTTTTCCTTTTTGCGACCCTATTCTGATGTGGAGTATATCTGCATGTAAACTGCCTGCGTATACCATGCATTCGCAGAAAATATAAAAAATCATTGGAGAAGTACTCTCTCCCTCCATCTGACCTCAATGTCTTGATTTGCATATCTGTCTCCTTCTTAATCATGACTTTGAAGTCGTGAAAGTGACCAAACACTTCACTTTTTTTATGCATGAAGTAGACCCATACTTTCTTGAAATTGGCCCCTACAACCCCTTGGGCCTCGACCACGACGTCTACCTCTACCTCTGTTGGAGTTAGAATAGAAGGCCTATTCAAAATTATTTCTTCCATGAGAAGAAGATGTGTCAAGGTTCTTCTCCTCAAGAATAAGCATAGAAATCAAATCTTGGAACACAGGGATGTCGTCTCTTGTATTCATGGAAGACCTGAAATGTACATACTCATCTCCTAGACCATCCAAGCATGCACGGACAATGTCATCGTCTTCCACTGAGACTTTAATAGATCCAAGAACCTCAATGATACTCTTGATCTTCAAGGCATAATCATTGATGGAGAGGTTGTTCCTCTTAACCTGATTTAGCTCCGACTTTAGCTGAAGCTTCTTGGCCTTGGTGTTCACCTTGAACACTCTGCCTAAGTTTTTCCATGCAATGGAGGGGGTTTCAGCATCCTGTAGATATCCCATCATGTCATCTGTGATGCTCATAGAAAGCCAATACATCACTTTGCTATGGCCTTGTTGCCAGTCCCTCAAAGCTTTCTTTTGTTTTGCTGTAGCATTTGCCTCGGAAATTTCTGGTTCCTTTTCATTGTCTCCTTCTACATAGTCCCAATAACCTTTTCCTTTTAGGAAATTTGTTATTGTGAACTTCCATGCAGGGTAGTTATTTTTCTCAAGCTTCTCAGGCCATGATAAAGAGGTAATTTGGTGCTTAACACAAATAGCTCCCCAATCATGCTTTGAGCTACTTCATGTGCCTCTCTATTTAGAGCACGTTCAATGTGTCTGATGCTCCGTGCTTCAAACTATTTTAGCAGGCCTTTAATTTTGTGACACATTTCCTTCAATGAGATGTTCTTGCTCTTCCACATACGCAACACTTGCTTCACAGCTAACAAGGCATCACCTTTTATGCTCAACCTTCTAATCCCATGCTTCAAACAAATGTGTAGTCCGGCTTCCAAAGTAGAAAATTTAGCCTCATTGTTACTATGTGCATCCAATTTGAACCCTCTCTTGCATACTAGCTTCCCTTCTGGATCGTAAAGTGCTATACCCCCTGAAGCCTCATCATGGCTCTTTTTGTATGAGCCATCAAACAACAACACATGTGCATTGCTGATCTGTGGCACTTCTTCAACTACCTTTCTCACCACCTCTTCCTTAACAAGAAAGGTATTCTTCTTGTAAGTCAAAAAATCAGCTAGGGTAGCTCTTTAACTGTCTTCCACTAGAAAAAAGAACTCAAACTCTTGCAGCTCAATTACCCATTTATTGACCACATTTAACATGTTACTGACATTTATTAACTGTGGCAAAAAGGCGTAACTCTTCTAGAAAACAAAAGGTCATGGTAGTGATAGCCGTTTTTCGGCTCTCTGTGATTTCCATAGTGAGTTATCCCCCCCTATCAAATCACTCAAACATTGTGGTTACCCTCACCCTTTCACTGTATATAGGCGTGCGTGAGTCACGGGACTTTTCCCATATATTCTTAAAAAACCCTCAATTAGCTAGTCATTGGGCTAGTTGAGCCAAAAAAAATAAAAGAAATAAAAAATATAAGTATCTTATGGCCCATGCGTATGTAAATATTTCTTTGTATATAGGGCCTAAATAAAAGATTTTTTCATAATTATTTTGGTATTTATTTAAATATTTCTACTTAGGTTGTGTTATTTATGCTCTGTACATTGCCTCACCATTACCACAATTTTTCTTACCATTTTTCATATTCTTTATTCCATATAGAAATATTTTCATGTAAGCCTCTCTTATATTTGGTGTAACTCCACCCCAACAAAAATCCAAAAAAACTAGTTTTATTTATGTGTATATTTTTTCACTATTGTGATTTTTCCCTTCCTACATCTATTTTGTTTTTTTTTCTAAAAAATTAGAACACCAAAAATATTTATCTTTTTATGGTAGCCTCACAATGAGAGAGATTTCTTTTGACCCCTTTATATTTTTTCCACTTATACTATTTATATTTAACATGTACATGTTTTTTAGACCCCTCAATATTTGATTTTCTTAGTTTTACTATTCACTTATATCATAATCTCAACAATATCTTCAATTATAGACCTACCAAATAAGGTCAAGGGTAGGTGGCAGGCATGCATGCACTATGGAGGGCTCACTCTTGGAGGTATTCAAAAGAATCATCCATAGAAGGACCCCACAAGGACCTTGTGCAGTGGAAACAAACGGTCGGTTTTGCTGAATTTTTAAAGTTCACTTGCTCTCCAAATTTCAAAAGGTGATAGAAACAAAAGTTGTAGCTCCTGGGCTGAACTTTTGCCTCAAATTTTTTCATATTTTTTTGAGCTACGAGCTGTGAGCTATGATTTTATTAGTGGACCCCAGTTTTCCCATGCTATGCAGCCACACTCTCTCTTCCACTTTATCATTTTCCTCTTTCACACACACTTCTCCACTCATCATCCCCACCTCTCTCACCACTCCTCTCTGCACCCTACTCACCTTCTCCTCAACCTTGAAGAATAAGAGAAACCATGGTGAACTCATACCTCCCACACACAACTCCATTCCAAAATTGACCACCTAGTCTCATTTTTCCTCCTCCAAATTACCCATATCTATCAAAAAAACCACAAAATTCAGCCTCTTCTCTTAAAAGAAAGCATCATGGTGGTTGATTACTCAGCTTCAATTACCTTTTCTCTCAAGGAAGGTCAAGAGTGGAGAAAAAATGTACCGTCAAAGCTAGTGGACCGTCAACAAGCGTCAAAATCGGCCCTACTCAAGACACTTGGAGCATCAACCTTGTAAGAAATCCACCTTTTCTTACCTCTTAAGAGTTTTTCTTCCTTATTTGTATCCTACATGGATACTCCCATTGTAAATATCCAATTCCATTTGTAAATTAATACTAACTCTACTAACACTAACCCACTATGAAAAGTCCTATCACCTCCATTTCTCTCCTCTCTCTTTCCCCACCAACTTCTTGATAATTCCAAGCAAAAGAAATTAGATAAATTGCTGAAAATCTAACCCAACCATGGTTAGAGGAGTAACCCTAGCCTTCAAAATTGCTATAAAAGGAGGGTGTAGCTATAACAAAAGGGGGGAGCCATAAGCAAGAGCACTATGCTATAGCTTGAGAAGCCAAGCTCAACCTGTCTAGAAGGAGCTCTTGAGTGGAAGCTCATTGTCTTATGCATGTGCATGTGTTGTAATAGGATATTAGCAAGGGAACTCTATGCCATTGTAAGAGAGAGAGTGATCATTCAATTGAGAGTAGGAAATCTATCATTTCTCCTACTAGTGTAAGCCCAACATTTGTTGAATCAAGGAGGGTGGATTTGGACTAAGCTTGGATACTTTCTCTCCCTTCCAACGTGAAGTAATGGACAACAATGATGTGTAAGTGTCTTGGTGTTTTTTGTTAAGTTCTTGATAGCTTGTCTCTGGTGTTGTCGTCAATCTAGCCATAAATCCCACATACTGTAAGAGGGTGACAGGGTGGAGAGGACTCCCCTGGCCTTAAGACAGTGATTGGGGTGGCTTTTCTTGTGATGTGTTGTGGTGAAATTTACGCAAGCTATGTTGAACAAATACTAATCTCACTTTGATTTGTCATGACAGATTTGTAAGAAGGTATTAATGCAACAAGCACCCCCTCCCCCTTTCTCTCTCTTTCTTAAATATATAGTTGTGTTTGCTTGATCATTGCCGATACGTTTCAAAGCAGCCCGAGCACTATCTCTCTCTCTCTCTCTCTCTCTCTCTCTCTCTCTCTCTCTCTCTCTCTCTCTCTCTCTCTCTCTACGCATCCTAGTTCGCATCCAAAACTAGGTGGTGCCCCAAATTTGTGTAGGGTTAGGTTGCGGGTTTGTGTGTGTGTTTGTTGTTTTTTTCCAACCCCAACCCAATTGAGTAGCACGGGAGCCTTGAAGGGTGTCTAGAGGTTGCTCTTCTTGTTGCCCGCCCTGGACCGCCTCAAATTGGTGCCCCCACTGAGGACGGCTTGTGTATTTTTGTGTAGAATCAATCTTTAGCATAGTCAAGTAGTTTGCATGAATCACGAAGATTTGTATGATCCCTTCATTCCCATTGCAAGGCAAAAGGTACACATAATTGTTAGTACTAAGTTGCAATTTCAACGTGTCATTCGTAGAATTTTAGGTCCTCTTAGGTTGGCCGAGATAAACGCTTCAGTAAATCCTTTTATTTTGCCTCTCATTAGGTACGACCTTAGTTTGGACGTCTATATTTTTGTTTTGTTTTAAGCATTAGGACATGCATAGGCCATGGATAATGGCCCAGGAATAGAGGTTTTTCCCTTTCATTTTACTCCACACATTAGAATAAACGTTGCAATTAGTAGAAAGATCCATTTTCAACAACGAATGGTGTTCATGTTTGGTGCCCAAAGAGCAGGAAAAATTCTTGCATCACCAAACCCTGTCATTCTACCTCTCATCAACTACCACACTTCTTTTGATGTACATGTGTTCATTTTATTTTAAAATGAAGTGCAGCCCGGCAAAATAGTGTGTATGTTTGTTTTTTCTTTGTCCAAGTTGTTACAAGAAACAAAAAAACGATCATTTGTTCTAACTGGGAATGTGTGTGCAGTGAAAGTTCAATCCTTAGAGATCTAGCTCTATTACCAATTGAGTTGCAGGAGCAAGTAGTAAGGCGTCTCCCTCATAACAAGAGGGTGGTGAAGTTAAGACGGAAGGTCCTACGCGTGGATTCCATTTTCCTCTTGTTGTTGGGCACTAAGGAAGACCGCACATTCATCCAACTAGTGTGTGCCCTAAGATGGGTAAATAGAGTGAAATTTGGCGTTTGGCGAGTGCATTTCACCATTGAGGAAGACTCTTAAGGAAACTTGCGGCTAGAGTTCATGCTTCATAGACTCACATTTGGTGAATTTTTCCCTCATTTGCGTCTTATTAATAGTCTTCCTTTCGCTTTCAACAAAGGAGATAGGGAGCTATTCAGAGCTTGTCTTAATAAAGAGAGCATAGAGAAGATTGCAAATTTGTATAAATTCTCATCCTTCTCTACTTTCTATGACACTTTGTTCATAGAGACATTGTAAATCTCTTTATGCTTTTGAATGATTTAACCATAATCCTAAGGAGTTTTTGTCCAGGAATTTTGTAGCACAAGTGGAGTCTTTAAATCTTGCAAACTTGATTGGACTTGATGAGGATGTTCTTTATGAAATTGTGAGAAGGTTGCCTCACTCCGACTGTGTGGAACTCGAAGGAAAGGAGCTCCTAGTCAATTGCTACTTTCTCACGGCCTTCGACGAGCATGAAGATCTAGTTTTTATACAAACCGCTTGTGCATTAGGAATTGTAGAGCAAGTGCAATTTATCACTTGGGACGTGGTTGCTCTTTTGGATCCAGAAAATGAAGTTCTAGAGATTTCTGTTTATCGCCTTAGCTTTGAAGAATTTCAACCCTTCTTAGAGCTCAAGAATTTCTAAAGAAGGAGAGGTTCATAGCCGGACTCTTTCCTGACCTTAAGGTAAAAGTTGAGGCGGGTGCACCTGCTACCTTTGATGCAGCTGAAACTAGGGCTGCTGAGAAATATAGGAAACTCAAGTGCTTAAGGGGAGAGGTTCCAATAGAAGGTCTTAGACCCAAAGGTAAGTCACAAGCATCAACATCGAGGGAGCTTCCTGAGGTAACGGCGGAAGTAATTGAGAAGTTAAATGAATCTTTAAGCAGCCTGTCAATTCACCTTGCACAAGCTGTAGGTCCAAAGGGACAAGCAAAGAAGTCTGAAGAGCGAGATCCACGACCTAGGAGAGTCTTGCAATGTTGGAATTGCGGAGAGTCTGGACATGGGATGTATAATTGTCCTTGGCCCCGTGGGGAGCCAGGGAGACCTAACTTGAATTACCCAGTGATGAATGCAGGTAAAGGAACTGGTCAACAACCAAGGCTTCTACAAAGACCAAATGGACCAAGACCACCTCCACAAGGGGTAGAAGGAGTTCCACCTTTGCCAGATCCAAATGTGCATGTGGTAGAGGTGACAAACTCAAATGAGGTTGACATGGAAGCCAATGGCATTAAGCGTGGCCGAGGAAAAGGTAAAGAGAAAGAAGGAGTCACATCACAGAGTGACCATGGACAAGGCAAGAAGGCAAAGGAGACCAAGGAAGCTAAGAGGACTCGACGTCGTATCAATCTCCAAGAGTTCCCTCTTGGACATGGTATGGCTCCATACAACCTGTTGGAAGACATGCGAGGTAAGGGTCCTGATATCTCATGGCCTCAGTTTCTTGCATTATGCCCACAAGTTAGGAGGGATTTAACAAAGGCAGTTAGCACTAGGACAAAGGTAAAAGAGAGTGTGCCTGTTGTAAAAATTGCACAAGATAAAATGAATGAGGACATTACACCGGTGCTAGACTGTTACATCAAAGGAAGATTGGTTAGGAAAGGTCTAGTGGATGGGGGTGCACAAATTTGCATCATGACAGAGGGACTCATGCAAAGACTAGGCATGCACATCCATGAGACACCTGAAATCAAAGTCAAGATGGCAAACAATAGCAAGGCTAGGTGTGTAGGGATTTGTAAAAATGTCTTTGTAGAGGCCTTTGGCATTAAGAAAGCGGTGGATTTTTATGTTATGTCGACCAAGGGAAGTGGTTATCCATTTATCCTAGGAAGACCATGGCTAATGAAAATGCGAGCTTTGCAGGATTGGGAGAGTGGGAAATTAATTTGCAGGAATGACAATCATAAGAAGATTGTCTTTGACATGAAGGAGCAACGCCAAGAGGAGCTCCATGAAGAATCATCTCAAAGTGAGACGGAAGAAGGTTGGACCGATAGCACTTCAGAAGAAGAAAGTAGCGGCAACATTACTGAAGAGGAGTCTTCCATCGATGTCATGGGGGTAAGGTTTAAGCCAAGCAACCAAGAGACCTCTTGTCAAGGCTTGGAGGAGGGAGGTCCTCAAGAGAACGAAGGTGTTCAAGATGAAGGGATGCTGGAAGGTATTCTATCAACAACACTTACAAAGGATGAAAGAGAGGAATTCAAATGTGTGCTAAGGAAATTTCCTAGGCTTTTTGCTAAAGACTACACTGATGTGCGTGGAGTAGATGCTGTTCAACACAAAATTGAGTTGAAGCCAGAGGCCACACCTAAGGCTCAGAAGCTACGAAGGCTAGGAGTCATCAAGGAGCAGGCTTTACTCAAGGAGGTAAGAAAGCTTCTAGCAGCAGGTTTCATTTATCCAATGGAGAATTCAGAGTGGGTCTCTCCCGTTGTTGTCACTCCTAAGAAAAACGGAAAGTGGAGGGTGTGTGTGGATTACAGTCCACTCAATGAGGCAACAAAAAGAGATCACTTTCCCCTCCCATTTCAGGATGAGATACTAAATGAGGTAGCTGGTCATGAGAAGTACACTGTGTGTGATGGCTACTCAGGTTACTTTCAAATAGGGATTGCATTGGAGGATCAATTGAAAACAACCTTTATCACTCCTTGGGGTTGTTATGCTTTTAGAGTCATGACATTTGGTCTGACAAATGCTCCTGCAACATTCCAACGTTTCATGAACATGGTGTTTCAAGCATTCTTTGGAAAGTCAATTAGGGTGTTCATTGATGATTTCTGTATTTATAGCTCAAAATCATTGCATCTACAAAGGGTAGAAGAAGGTTTAAAGAAGCTCTACGACATGGGAGCTCAACTCAACCCCGACAAGTGCCACATAGGTGAGGATGAAGTGATCTTGCTCGGTCACAAGGTTTCCTATAAAGGCATTGAGGTGGATCCTTCAAAGACAAAGGCTCTTATTGAGCTACCATCACCCAAGAGTCTTAAGGAGGTCATCTCATTCATTCAAAAGGTGAAGTATATGTCACGCTTCATTCACTTAGCCTCGGAGTTGCTTCATCCTTTGCAAAAGTTGACACAACAAGTAGAATTTGCATGGTCTGATGAGCTTGAAGAGTATTTTTGTAACATTAAAGTCATTTTGTCAGAGCTACCAACACTCATGCCTCCTTGTTGGGAGTACACATTCTTTGTTAGCTCTAGTGTTGGAAGGGAAACAATTGGTGCCGTGTTGCTACAACAAGATCCCCAGAGTACAATGATGCGACCCATCTACTTTGCTAGTAGGGTCATGAATGCTTTGGAGAGAGACTACACAGAAGCAGAACTCATGATGCTTTCTCTCATGTTTGCGGTGAGAAAGTTTAGATCCTACTTGCTCCCAAAACCTTTTGTAATCCTCACCGCAGAGAATTTGCTCCCTTGGGTGTCATCTCAAATGAATCTTAGTACTAGGATCTCAAAGTGGATTATGGAGTTGCAAGAGTTTCAATACTCTTTCAAGGTAGAAGATAGTGTGCGTGCACAATTGGCAAGGATTCTCACTTATAGGGTACATGAGAAGGAAATTAAGGTGCCTCAAGTAAAGACCCTACCATTGCCACCACCAAAAAGTATTCCCAATGCTTTTACCTTGTTCTTTGATGGAGCTTTTCGACGAGCCACAGGGAAAGCAAGGGGAGGGCTAGTGTTGCTCAACCCAAGTGGAGAGGTGGTCATGAAAGAGAAGGTCAATCTACCAGGTTCAACTAGCAACAATGAAGCAGAATACGACACACTACTTCATGGTTTGAAGATGTGCATTGGCCAAGGGATAAAACGTGTCATGGTAAAGGGAGATGCACTTCTCATTGTTAAACAGATTTTAAGCATTTGGGCATGCAAGAATGAAAGCTTAAGGACAAAAGTTCATGCCATTCGTAAGATGTTTAACCAGTTTGAAGAAGTGCAACTATATCATATTCCGAGGAAACAAAATGAAGATGCCGATTTACTTGCACAACAAGCAGTTACATGTGTTGAGAACGAAGTGCAGGTCATCATGGTGGCAACAGCTGTCAAGCAACCGAGATACCAGGGATTGGAGTCATTGGCTCCCATCATTGGCTACATTTTGGAGGGTGAGTTTCCACCAGACTTCACAAAAGCTCAGAAGAGGAGACTCATGAAGAAGGAAAGCATGTATCTCTTCCTAGAAGGCTCCCTCTATCAAAGAGGGAAGGATAAAGTGTGCAGAAGAGTACCAACTATTGAGGAAATTCCAGCCATTCTAAAAGGTTTGCATGAAGAAGCATGTGGTGGTCATTTTTCCCAAGAATTAACTATGAAGAAGATTTTGCTTGCGGGGTATGTTTGGAAGTCTGCATGTGGATGTCCAACATTGGTGTAAAAGTTGTCACAATTGTCAGGTAAATGGGAATAGAAGATTGGTTTATGGTCCAAAGCAAATTGTGCTTGCAAATGGACCCTTTGAAAAGTGGGGCATTGATGCTATGGGTCCTCTGCCTAGGTCAAAAAATGGTAAACTCTACATTCTAGTGGCTGTAGACTATATGACTAGGTGGGTGGAAGCACAAAGTGTGGCAAAGGTAAATGAGAGGACAGTTAGCAAGTTTGTGTACAATCACATTTGTTGCAGATTTGGCACACCTTTGGAGATTGTTTCTGATAATGGTCCAGGGTTTAGGAAGGGCTTGCTCACAGAAGTTTGTGAAGAGCTTCACATTCTACATCGTCATAGCACACCATACTACCCACAGTCAAATGGTTTGGTGGAGAAGGCTAATGGTGTCATTGCAGGAATCATTAGAAAGATGGTGCAAAACAAGACAAAATTATGGGATGACTTCTTGGATGGTGCCTTGTGGGCATATCGAACCACATATAGGGAAGCCACGGAGTTCACACCATTTCACTTGGTCTATGGTCAAGAGGCTTTACAACCAATTGAGCTCAACATTCCAACAATGCGACTTCATGGCAAAGCAGCACAAGATGATCAAGAAGCATGGATGGATCGACTTCTTACCTTAGCTGAGCTTGAGTGGAAAAGAGAAGCAGCATACGAGTGCTACAAGAGGAAAGCTACGCAGGCGAAGGAGAAGCTTGACAAGAAATTAAAGGACAAAGGCATCAATAAAGGAGATCTGGTGCTAAGGTATGACAATCGACTCGATAATCGTTTTGATGCCAAATTTGAAACAAGATGGCAAGGGCCATACATAGTCAAGAAGGCTTTCAATTCAAGTTACTATCAGCTTATGGACTTGAATGGTAAAGAGCACTCCAGGAAACTAAACGGGTATCGCTTGAAGCCCTATTTGAGTCGCCTTCTACCAAAGGATCTACCAAAGATCTCTCAAAAGGCCACTATCTCATGTAAGTATTGTTACATGAAGCATGAGTGTAACTCTAGCAAGACTTCTGAGGGGCCAAACAATAAAAATCTCATCAAGGACTGTGAAGCACTCTCTTTGGAAAAGATGCTCTATGATGGTACATGAATATACCATCATCCTGGGGGAGGGCTAATGATAGCCGTTTTTCGGCTCTCTGTGATTGCCATAGTGAGTTATCCCCCCCTATCAAATCACTCAAACACTGTGGTTACCCTCATCCTTTCACTGTATATAGGCGTGCGTGAGTCACGGGACTTTTCCCATATATTCTTAAAAAACCCTCAATTAGCTAGTCATTGGGCTAGTTGAGCCAAAAAAAATAAAAGAAATAAAAAATATAAGTATATTATGGCCCATGCGTATGTAAATATTTCTTTGTATATAGGGCCTAAATAAAAGATTTTTTCATAATTATTTTGGTATTTATTTAAATATTTCTACCTAGGTTGTGTTATTTATGCTCTGTACATTGCCTCACCATTACCACAATTTTTCTTACCATTTTTCATATTCTTTATTCCATATAGAAATATTTTCATGTAAGCCTCTCTTATATTTGGTGTAACTCCACCCCAACAAAAATCCAAAAAAACTAGTTTTATTTATGTGTATATTTTTTCACTATTGTGATTTTTCCCTTCCTACATCTATTTTGTTTTTTTTTCTAAAAAATTAGAACACCAAAAATATTTATCTTTTTATGGTAGCCTCACAATGAGAGAGATTTCTTTTGACCCCTTTATATTTTTTCCACTTATATTATTTATATTTAACATGTACATGTTTTTTAGACCCCTCAATATTTGATTTTCTTAGTTTTACTATTCACTTATATCATAATCTCAACAATATCTTCAATTATAGACCTACCAAATAAGGTCAAGGGTAGGTGGCATGCATACATGCACTATGGAGGGCTCACTCTTGGAGGTATTCAAAAGAATCATACAAAGAAGGACCCCACAAGGACCTTGTGCAGTGGAAAAAAACGATCGGTTTTGCTGAATTTTTAAAGTTCACTTGCTCTCCGAATTTGAAAAGGTGATACAAACAAAAGTTGTAGCTCGTGGGCTGAACTTTTGCCTCAAAGTTTTTCATATTTTTTTGAGCTACGAGCTGTGAGCTATGATTTTATTAGTGGACCCCAGTTTTCCCATGCTATGCAGCCACACTCTCTCTTCCACTTTATCATTTTCCTCTTTCACACACACTTCTCCACTCATCATCCCCACCTCTCTCACCACTCCTCTCTGCACCCTACTCACCTTCTCCTCAACCTTGAAGAATAAGAGAAACCATGGTGAACTCATACCTCCCACACACAACTCCATTCCAAAATTGACCACCTAGTCTCATTTTTCCTCCTCCAAATTACCCATATCTATCAAAAAAACCACAAAATTCAGCCTCTTCTCTTAAAAGACAGCATCATGGTGGTTGATTACTCAGCTTCAATTACCTTGTCTCTCAAGGAAGGTCAAGAGTGGAGAAAAAATGTACCGTCAAAGCTAGTGGACCGTCAACAAGCGTCAAAATCGGCCCTACTCAAGACACTTGGAGCATCAACCTTGTAAGAAATCCACCTTTTCTTACCTCTTAAGAGTTTTTGTTCCTTATTTGTATCCTACATGGATACTCCCATTGTAAATATCCAATTCCATTTGTAAATTAATACTAACTCTACTAACACTAACCCACTATGAAAAGTCCTATCACCTCCATTTCTCTCCTCTCTCTTTCCCCACCAACTTCTTGATAATTCCAAGCAAAAGAAATTAGATAAATTGCTGAAAATCTAACCCAACCATGGTTAGAGGAGTAACCCTAGCCTTCAAAATTGCTATAAAAGGAGGGTGTAGCTAGCACAAAAGGGGGGAGCCATAAGCAAGAGCACTATGCTATAGCTTGAGAAGCCAAGCTCATCAACCTGTCTAGAAGGAGCTCTTGAGTGGAAGCTCATTGTCTTATGCATGTGCATGTGTTGTAATAGGAGATTAGCAAGGGAACTCTATGCCATTCTAAGAGAGAGAGTGATCATTCAATTGAGAGTAGGAAATCTATCATTTCTCCTACTAGTGTAAGACCAACATTTGCTGAATCAAGGAGGGTGGATTTGGACTAAGCTTGGATACTTTCTCTCCCTTCCAACGTGAAGTAATGGACAACAATGATGCGTAAGTGTCTTGGTGTTTTTTGTTAAGTTCTTGATAGCTTGTCTCTGGTGTTGTCGTCAATCTAGCCATAAATCCCACATACTGTAAGAGGGCAACAGGGTGGAGAGGACTCCCCTGGCCTTAAGATAGTGATTGGGGTGGCTTTTCTTGTGATGTGTTGTGGTGAAATTTACGCAAGCTATGTTGAACAAATACTAATCTCACTTTGATTTGTCATGACAGATTTGTAAGAAGGTATTAATGCAACAAGCACCCCCTCCCCCTTTCTCTCTCTTTCTTAAATATATAGTTGTGTTTGCTTGATCATTGCCGATACGTTTCAAAGCAGCCCGAGCACTCTCTCTCTCTCTCTCTCTCTCTCTCTCTCTCTCTCTCTCTCTCTCTCTCTCTCTCTCTCTCTCTCTCTCTCTCTCTTCACGCATCCTAGTTCGCATCCAAAACTAGGTGGTGCCCCAAATTTGTGTAGGGTTAGGTTGCGGGTTTGTGTGTGTGTTTGTTGTTTTTTTCCAACCCCAACCCAATTGAGCAGCACGGGAGCCTTGAAGGGTGTCTAGAGGTTGCTCTTCTTGTTGCCCGCCCCGGACCTCCTCAGTAGCAAGTAATGACGAAATTATCAAAGCAAATATTACACTGGTCATCACTAGCTCTACTTCCGAGAACTTTATCTCTGTTGCTACCAACTTTAGTGGGCTTGCACAATACACTGGCCTCATATAATGGCTTCCCTTCCCCTTTTGAAATAGCATGGCTCTAATGGAATCATCCCCTACTGATGGATTTACATAAAACTCTTGCTCCCAATTAGGAGCCTACATGGCTGATAGCCCCCCTAACACCTCTTTCACCTCTTGAAACACTTCTTCAAACTTGTCATCCCATTGCAACGGATCATGCTTTGCCACTTGTTGTAATGGCTTAAGGAGCTGTGAAGACAATGGAATAAACCGTGCCATGTACTTCACTTTGTGTATAAAGGTTGCCAATTGCTTTAATTTGTACTCGTAGCTGATGGAAGAAGAAGAATAGACTTAACCTTGTCTGGATCAGCCTCAATGCCATTTTCTGACACCATAAGGCCCAATAACTTCACCCTTGGCTGTTCTAGATGAAATTACTTTGGATTTAGTTGTCCTCCACGTTCATCATATCGAGCCAATACCATCTGTAGCTTTTCATGGTATTCAACCCTATTGCTATAGACACAGAAGTCGTCCATAAAAGCTTTAACACAACTACCAATGAATGGTTCAAATACCCAATTTGCTCTCTCTTGATAGAAAGATGGTCCATTTGACAACCCAAATGGAAATACTATGGAGCAATAACAACCCCATGGTGTAGTGAAAGTTGTCTTTGTTCGGTCTTTAAGAGAAATCTTCAGTTGAAAATAGCCTGAAAAACCATGTCACACATTGTACCTCTCATGACCTGCCACACTGAGTTCAAGATCTGATCAATGAATGGAGTAGGATATGTGTTCTTCTTAGTGGCTGCACTTAAGGGTTTAAAATCTACACAAATCCTCCACTTACCATCCTTCTTTGGATTGACTACTACTGGACTCACCCATTCTGTGGTCTCTACCAAAACTATGAACCCTACCTTCAATAACTTGTCCACCTCTTCCCGCAAGGCTTCCATCTGCTGTTGACCCATCCTTCTTAGCCTTTGTGGCATTGGCTTAGCACCTTCTTTCAGCTCTATATTCATCTCTTCTCTTATGAACCCTCTAATATCTTCATATGAGGTAGTAGCAAATCAGGAAAACTAGCCAACATGTGCAAATATATCTCCTTCTCCATAGCTGAGAGGCCTCCACTGATCATTTGTGTCATTAGTTCTTGCTTTTTTGATAATTCAACCTTGGTTTGCATCAGTCCTTCAATCACTTCATAAGGCCCTTCACTTTCATCTTCAATCTCATTTGCAAATGCAGCTAAACCAGACTGCATTAAAAAAATACAACATCAACATCCTCATCATTGCTGATAGTACTATCATTGTCCTCATCAGTCACTAAGTATTCATCACTAGAATCATCCTTGTCTTCATAAAGATACTCCAATACTTTCCTCGTGTCCATATTATATAGCTTCTTGACACCTGTCTTTCCATAGAGGCTAATCGTACCACATCACCAATCTTGAACAGTTCCACCGCTTTTGCATCATACACCTCCACTTCTAAGCTCTTTACAACACCCAAACATTTTACTTTTTTATGGTTTTCCAATCTGATCCTTACGCCTGACAACCCAGTCAATGTAAGACCCATATTCTCAACGCATGAGTGTGTTATGACACATATTTGGGCTCCGCCATCAACATACCTTGTCCCAGATTTTTTCTTTTGTGCCACACATCTACTATTGGGCAAATGTTTGGTAGCTCATCCATCGCCAACACCTTCATTGAACCTCTCTCTCTGGTTGTTTCTGCATTTGGTTAACCATCCTCTTCCATTGTTTCTTTAGCTTAGGCACCACCACCATAAGCTTCCCAGAAGTAACATCTGCTTTCCTGCTTTTTAGATCCTCCTTCAAGTCATAGCTTAATTTCCCATCCCCTAGTGGAAAATCTGAAACATGAAACTTGCAACAAGGAGCCCTTCTTTTCCTCTTGTCCTTTACATCCTCGCCTTCATGGCTCTTTCCCTTCTTCTTGTAGGACCTGGGGCACTTCTTCCTTGCTTATCCTGTGTGGTCCTCTTCCCAACACGCATCACTAATGCATCCTCCAACTTTCCTGCCTTCTCCAAGGTGACTACACTTATCACTTTTTTCTTTTCCTTTTTCTCTTGGGTTAATCCACTGGTTCCTTCTTCGCCCTTAATTTATTATTAATAAATTAGGCGGGTGATTCTTACCCAATGATGCAAAAAAGGGAGAGGAGGGAGGAGAGACACAAATATGAAAACACTAAACACGTTTCACTAGATTAAGATCATCAGTAGTGTTCATCTTTTACAATGTATGGGGGTTTTTATAGGTGGAGTGTAGAGGGTTACCAAAAACCAAGATAGGCACAATGTGAGGATTAAGAGGAGGGTAGATGGATATTTAGGTACAGACAAGTAAATAGAGCCATTTCTTTGGTGTACAAGGTTCAAAATTTGAGGGAGTAACATCAAGATACGAGAAGGTAAAAGGAAGGTACCAGGTACAAAGTGTAAAATTTAGGGGAAGAAACATTTAAGTGGGGAGAGAAAAGAGAAGGGCCAAGGTATAGAATTAAATGGTGACTCAAAATATGGCTAGAGAAGGTGGAAAAAAATCTTTTAACAAAGAAAGGCCCATGTTTGTAAACTAAACCGGTGATGGTGGGTGTTGGTCGGGTGAGGGAGGATAAGGAGGGGTGAAAAATTCAAAGGCTAGATTTTTTTATTCTTTGTTTTTTAATATTTATGTATCAATTTATTTATTTGTTTTCAATTCTGGGTTCATTGAGCCAACACATAATAGGTTTGGCAAGGTGGGTGAGTTCTGGTGTGTTGTTAAGATAAATGAAAGGTTGGCGTGAGGGTGATTGAAAAAAAACAAAGTTGTATTTTGGGAGAGGAGTTTGCTCATTTGGGTGGTGATGAATGAGCTTGCTAATGGTGATTGAAAAAAGGGATTTTATGCTCAGCATTAGTAATGGTAGGGCGACATGGAGGGGATTTACTAGAAGCAAAAGGTGCTTGGGGGTGGGGGGGATACAAGCAAAGGTGTATTTTGGGAGAGGAATTTACTCATTTGGGTGGTGATGAACGATCTTGTTAACGTTGTTTTCTTTGGATAAGGTCATTGGTTCGGCCAAGAGGGTTTGTTGAGATCCTTTTCTAGCAAAAAAGAGGGTTTGTTGAGATAGCTTTCTAACAAAAAAGATCCGCCACTTCTAGGGAAGTAGCCAAGTGATTTTGAAGGATAAATTAAAAGAGTTAAAAAGCAAGAGAGAGGTAGCACAAGTTGATTAGCCCAAGTCACCAATTTTACTCTAGGAAAGGATATGAGTGAACACTTTTCAATAAGATCCTCCGGCCATTCTTCCACAAAATTGTGAAAGCAAAAAGTTTTTTTGCTTGGATGTCGATGTCAAGTTGGTACTAAAATTTAGGGCTAACAAACTTGGCATTGAGAAGGGCTTGGGGAGTGGTATCCTCCAAAACTAGTCGTGTCGGCTTTATACAAAGGCTAATAGGGGTTTTTTGGTTTGCACGGAGATTTTGGAGGTGGAGAAGGTGGTATTCACTTTGGAAAATTTAACATTGATAGCCTTGAATTATTATAAGGAAAGAGACACAATTATGTTGAATTCTTGCAACTTGGAGATGGCGGGAAGGGTGGGAGTGGAGGGGGAATGGTTAAGTGAGAGATAGTAGAGAGGAAAAGGGAGGGAGGGGTAGCAAAGATGGTCGAGAAGGCACCAAAGGATAAGGAAGTGGTGAGGGGAGAATTGGGGAGAACTTCACTTAGTGTAGCAAGAATACCGAGTGTAGTGGCGTTAATGGATCCTTTAGAGGAAGGCGGAGAGAAATCAAATTCGTCCAAAAAAATATTGGTGGTGAGTCCTTGAAGCTCCTCTAGGAGCAAGAGGGAATGGGGGTGTTCGATGGGATGACAAGTGCAATCAGGTTGGTGAAAGCAAAAGCCAAAACAAATCCTCGGAGGGTAAAAGGGATAGTTGAAGAAGAGGATACGAGGACGGGTGAAGGAAAGGCCAAGCAGATAGTTAGGGAAGGGCAAAGAGGGCGGTTCCAAAAGAGAATGTAGGTATATGATTGCTCAGGAGGAGAGTAGGGGAAGAAGAGGATTCCATGTGGCGGACAAAGGACTATTTAGATAGCTGGTGTTATGAAAGGAAGAAGGCAGGTTAGCATTGGTAATGGTAGGGTGAGAGGGAGGGGATTTACTAGAAGCAAAAGGTGCTTGGGGGTGGGGGGGATACAAGCAAAGGTGTATTTTGGGAGAGGAATTTACTCATTTGGGTGGTGATGAACGATCTTGTTAACGGTGTTTTCTTTGGGTAAGGTCATTAAATTGGCCAAGTGGGTTTCTTGAGATTCTTTTTTAGCAAAAAAGAGGGTTTGTTGAGATATCTTTCTAGAAAAAAAGATCCGCCGCTTTTAGGGAAGTAGCCAAGTGAGTTTGAAGGATAAATTTTTGGACAAAAGTGTCAAAATGCAGGAGAGAGGATCTTTTGGATAGCACAAGTTGATTAGCACAAGTCACCAATTGTACTCTAGGAAAGGATATGAGTGAACGCTTTTGAATAAGATCCTCCGGCCATTCTTCCACAAAATTTTGAAAGAAAAAAGTTTGTTTGCCTGGATGTCAATGTCAAGTTGGTACTGAAAGTTAGGGCTAACAAAATTGGCATTGAGAAGGGCTTGGGTAGTGGTATCCTCCAAAACTAGTTGAAAATAGCCTGGAAAACCATCTCACACATTGTACCTCTCATGACCTACCACTGAGTTCAAGATCTGATTGATGAATGGAGGAGGATATGTGTTCTTCTTAGTGGATGCACTTAAGGGTTTAAAATCTACACAAATCCTCCACTTCCCATCCTTCTTTGGACTGACTACTACTGGACTCACCCATTCTGTGGTCTCTACTAGAGCTATGAACCCTGCCTTCAATAACTTGTCACCACTTCCCGCAAGGCTTCCATCTGCTCTTGACCCATCGTTCTCTGGCTTTGCCACACTAGCTTAGCACCTTCTTTCAGCTCTATATGCATCTCTTCTGTTATGAACCCTCTAATATCTTCATATGAAGTAGTGAACAAATCAAGAAAACTAGCCAGCATGTGCAAATATATCTCCTTCTCCATAGCTGAGAGGCCTCCACTGATCATTTGTGTCATTAGTTCCTGCTTCTTTGATAATTCAACCTTGGTTTGCATCAGCCCTCTATCACTTTATAAGGCCCTTCACTTTCATCTTCAATCTCATTTGCAAATGCAACTAAACCAGACTGCATCAAAAAAATACAACATCAACATCCTCATCATTGCTGGTAGTACTATCATTGTCCTCATTAGTCACTAAGTCTTCATCACTAGACTCATCCTTGTCTTCATAAAGCTACTCCAATATTTTCCTTGTGTCCATATTATATAGATTCTTGACACCTGTCTTTCCATAGAGGCTAATCGTACCACATCACCAATCTTGAACAACTCCCACTGCACGTAACCATGGTCTGCCTAGTAAAATAGGATATGCTCCCAACCCCGCTGGCATCACATGAAAATCAACCACCTCTTTTGCATCATATGCCTCCACTTCTAAGATCTTTAAAACACCCAAACATTTTACTTTTTGATGGTTTTCCAATCTGATCACTGAAAGACCCATCTTCTCAATGCATGAGTGTGTTATGACACATATTTGGGCTCCGCCATCAACATACCTTGTCCCAAATTTTTTCTTTTGTGCCACACACCTACTATTGGGCAAATGTTTGGTAGCTCATCCATCTCCAAAACCTTCACTGAACCTCTCTCTGTGTCTTTCCCCATTGGGTTAACCATCCTCTTCCATTGTCACTTTAGCTTAGGCACCATCACTATAAGCTTACCATAAGTAACATATGCTTTCGTGGTTGTCAGATTCTCCTTCAAGTCATAGCTTAATTTCCCATCCCCTAGTGGAAAATCTGAAACATGAAACTTGCAACCAGCCCTTCTTTTCCTCTTGGCCTTCACATCCTCGCCTTCATGTCTCTTTCCCTTGTTCTTGTAGGACCTGGGGCATTTCTTCCTTCCTTATCCTGTGTGGTCCTCTTCCCAATAGGCATCACTAATGTATCCTCCAAGTTTCCTTCCTTCTCCAAGGTGACTATACTTATCACTTTTGTCTTTCCATTTTTCTCTTGGGTCAATCCATTGGTTCCTTCCTCTCCCTTAATTTCGATGCCATAATCATTTGACCTAGTTAGCACCTGTCTTGGCAATGGATATATGTCTCCCCCCCATCCTTGGTGGCTTATCAAATTGTGGGCTGATGTGGCCCAACTATCCACAATTATAACACGTGGGCGTCTTCCTCGAGAACCTACTATTGCTTTGTCCAACACCATTCTTGGGTTTTTCTTCACCTCCTGGGTAATTTGTAAACCTCCCCCAACCTTGATTATTTTCCACGTTACCTAGCATGTTTAGACTGAGATTCTTCATTTAATCTACCACTTGCCTCATGTCTTGCCTTAGCCCATCATCGGGGATTTATTTTTGCGAGCTCGTGTTTCGTGCTTTTGCACTTAGTACTTTTTTTCGTTCTTTTGCAATGCAACATGGACAAAATGAGCTTGTCCAAGAAAAATTTTATGTACAGCTATTAGATAAAAGAAAACAAATATTAATTTAAAACCAAAGTTTAAAGTACAAATTAGAAAAAAATTGATAGAGTTTTCTTCATTTTAGCTTAAAAAAATTTATAAAGTATCGCTCCACCTTCATCACAAAGGCCTTTGCAAGAGATTAGGAACGTTCACACACACATAAGACTAACAAAAAACCCTTCATATAAGTTTGTACTACTTTTTTGTTCTTTTGCAGTGCAACATGGCCTAAATGACTTGTTGAAGACAAAACTTGCACACAAACTATAGGCCAAAAGTAAATAATATGAATTCCAAAACAAATTCTTCAAGTACAGAAAAAATTTGCAAAAGTTTCCTTCATTTTAGACTAAGAATTCCAAAAAGTATCTCTCCACCTTTATCACAAAGGCCTCTACAAGAGAGTAAGGACATTCAAAACAATGAAAAAACTAACAAAAAATCCTTCTAATAAAACCTTTGTTAGCTACCACCTAGAGAAAAAGTATGCTTTTTTAAAAGGAATTGAAAGTATGAGAGGTAGTCTCACAAGGTGATCTTAAATCTTTCTCAAACCCACATAGAGACATGCCAAACATAGTGACATCAATGATGGAGTCACACATTGTTACCACCCCAAAAAATATAAAAGAAGTACATAATCCGTAGATCATAGTAGTAACAAAATCAAATGCATGGATCTTATCACAACAATCTCCTCCCTCTTATCTTGGCATGGGTCCACACACTATGGGAGAAAGACACTGCTCATAGAGTAAACACCATTTTAGATAATTCAGGAAAATCCCATTTCCCAAACTCTAAATGTGTATGCTCGGATTGTGTTATTTTATAATTTCTAAGCTCTAGTTGCATTTAATTTAGATAAGTTATCATGATGTATGAGTCTATTTTAATTTCTCTACAATAAAATTTAAGAATAAACCTCCATTATAGTTTTGGAAAGAGGATTTGTATGATATCAATGCTTTTCAAAATTCAACAAATGCTTCTAGAAGTAGATTCTCAAAAAATGAGGTGTCAAAAAAACTAGTTGATATGATTTTAAAGCAGCATATAGATTGATTACAACAAATAACAAAGATAATATGTAAAGACAAATACTATTAAACACTCTTGTCATAAATTTGGTGACCTTAATCCATGTATAACAAAAGTGACTTGGTCACGGTTTTGTAGCATGCTATCAAGTTTTAAATACACGATAATTTAAACAACATTCAAACTAATATTTCACACTTAAAAAGTCAAAACAATAATATAGAGTATCCTATGGCTATGAGACCATGAGATTCCATCTATTGCACCTATGGCCTTAAGGCCATATAGTGCTCTTTGTAGACATATCTATGACTTTAAGAAAATCCAAAATATGTCTCTTTATGACCTCAAGGCCATAGGGTTAGGATTGTTAGCTGGTCTCAATGTATAAAGACATCCAGTGCTTCAAAGCCATATGGACTTTATTTATGTGCCACCCTATGTCCCTAAGGCTGTAGGTTGTCTTAGGGCCACAAGATGTTGTTTATGCCAATAAGAAACCCTTATATGCTCTATGTTGGCACTCTATGTCCCGAGGCGCACAAGGTGTGCCTCGTATGCTAGTTAGAAACCCTTTATTCTATAGGTTGTCACCATAGGGTGCCCTGTTTGCGGGTCGCCGCGATGGACGCCCGTAGCATAGATCTCACGCATCAACATAAAATATCAATACAAGGGAAGCGACCCAGATGAGGCATGGAAACTCACTAGGGTGTCAATCCTAATCAAGTGAACTTGAAGATATGCAACTACTAGCTCTACAAGAAAATCAAACGCACTAAAGCCAAGTAATCTGCCTATGTCCTTCTACACAACTCTACAGTGATCAGGCGCGTTTACTATGTAAATCGTATCGGATTCATACGAAACTTGAAGGGAAGTTTCAAGGGATTATCAAGAACATATCCTATCACTATCATAGCATTCTGGAGAGGTACAAAGATCACGATCGTTCATCCCGAAGTCAACAAAAACACTGAACAGGTGATCCTAAAGGGTCGTTTTAGGATCCCTAAAGTCTCTCCTAGGGTCAAAACAACATAAAATACGCATATAAGCACTCAAAATAGCGATTTAAGGTCTCAAACTCGTAGTTGAAAACCTACACCAAATCTTGAATGATTACACTTGAATGGAGGAGCAAAGTAAGAGGAACACAATGCAATAAACGAATCTGAATTTTGATTACCGTAGCCACAGTAGCGAAGATTACAAATTGGAGCAAGATAGATCTCTCAAATGTACGTTGTCTTCTCTTGTGATAAAAGAAGATAATGTTCAAACTTTCAAAACTTGACCTTTATAGTTTAGGTCTTTACAAATGGCTTGTCCGGCCAAAAGCTCCTAAACTTCTAACTGGCTCTCTAATATACAAGTGCTCCCAGAAAAATAATCATAAATTCTTTTACAAGTTATCGGCTTAGAGATGCTCTCTTAAAAAAGAATTTTACAAGGGTTTCCCACTAAAATGTGACTCCTTCTTTGGAAACCGCAGCTTCGTCCGCCAAAAACTCCCCCCTTCCTCATCTTTGCACGTCCTCGTGCATGTTCAAATATTTGGTCGTTGATGGGGCTCCAAGGAGGCAAGAGTTGCTGAAAAGCTTTGCGTGCGGAGTACAGCCTCTAGGGCTTCTTGATGCTGTCTGAAAGGGTTTTCACTTAATGTGTGCTGGTATGCTATTGAGGCGGTCCAGGGCGGGCAACAAGAAGAGCAACCTCTAGACACCCTTCAAGGCTCCCGTGCTGCTCAATGGGGCTGGGGCACAACACAACACAAACCAAAACAACAAACCCACAACCAAATCCCAACTACAGAAGGGGCACCACCTAGTTTAAGAGCGAACTAGGACACAAAAGAGGAGAATCGTTAGAGCAACCCACAAACAAGCAAGGAATTTACACTAACCCTAACACCAATGGAACACTCTCACACACTAAAACACAAGAGAGAGAGAGAGAGAGAGAGAGAGAGAGAGAGAGACAGACAGAGAGAGAGAGAGAGGGAGAGGGAGAGAGATAGTGCTCACGCTGCTTTGAAACGTATCGGCAATGATCAAGCAAACACAACTATATATTTAAGAAAGAGAGAGAAAGGGGGAGGGGGTGCTTGTTGCATTAATACCTTCTTACAAATCTGTCATGACAAATCAAAGTGAGATTAGTATTTGTTCAACATAGCTTGCGTAAATTTCACCACAACACATCACAAGAAAAGCCACCCCAATCACTGTCTTAAAGCCAGGGGAGTCCTCTCCACCCTGTCGCCCTCTTACAGTATGTGGGATTTATGGCTAGATTGATGACAACACCAGAGACAAGCTATCAAGAACTTAACAAAAAACACCAAGACACTTACGCATCATTGTTGTCCATTACTTCACGTTGGAAGGGAGACAAAGTATCCAAGCTTAGTCAAAATCCACCCTCCTTGATTCAGCAAATGTTGGGCTTACACTAGTAGGAGAAATGATAGATTTTCTACTCTCAATTGAATGATCACTCTCTCTCTTACAATGGCATAGAGTTCCCTTGCTAATCCCCTATTACAACACATGCACATGCATAAGACAATGAGCTTCCACTCAAGAGCTCCTTCTAGAGAGGTTGAGCTTGGCTTCTCAAGCTATAGCATAGTGCTCTTGCTTATGGCTCCCCCTTTTTGTGCTAGCTACACCCTCCTTTTATAGCAATTTTGAAGGCTAGGGTTACTCCTCTAACCATGGTTGGGTTAGATTTTCAGCAATTTATCTAATTTCTTTTGCTTGGAATTATCAAGAAGTTGGTGGGGAAAGAGAGAGGAAAGAAATGGAGGTGATAGGACTTTTCATAGTGGGTTAGTGTTAGTAGAGTTAGTATTAATTTACAAATGGAATTGGATATTTACAATGGGAGTATCCATGTAGGATACAAATAAGGAAGAAAAACTCTTAAGAGGTAAGAAAAGGTGGATTTCTTACAAGGTTGATGCTCCAAGTGTCTTGAGTAGGGCCAATTTTGACGCTTGTTGACGGTCCACTAGCTTTGACCGTACATTTTTTCTCCACTCTTGACCTTCCTTGAGAGACAAGGTAATTGAAGCTGAGTAATCAACCACCATGATGCTGTCTTTTAAGAGAAGAGGCTGAATTTTGTGGTTTTTTTGAAAGATATGGGTAATTTGGAGGAGGAAAAATAAGACTAGGTGGTCAATTTTGGAGTGGAATTGTGTGTGGGAGGTATGAGTTCACCATGGTTTTTCTTATTCTTCAAGGTTGAGGAGAAGGTGAGTAGGGTGCAGAGAGGATTGGTGAGAGAGGTGGGAATGATGAGTGGAGAAGTGTGTGTGAAAGAGGAAAATGATAAAGTGGAAGAGAGAGTGTGGTTGCATAGCATGGGAAAACTGGGGTCCACTAATAAAATCATAGCTCACAGCTCGTAGCTCAAAAAAATATAAAAAAATTTGAGGCAAAAGTTCAGCCCACGAGCTACAACTTTTGCTTGTATCACCTTTTCAAATTCGGAGAGCAAGTGAACTTTAAAAATTCAGCAAAACCGACCGTTTTTTTCCACTGCACAAGGTCCTTGTGGGGTCCTTCTTTGGATGATTCTTTTGAATACCTCCAAGAGTGAGCCCTCCATAGTGCATGTATACATGCCACCTACCCTTGACCTTATTTGGTAGGTCTATAATTGAAGATATTGTTGAGATCATGATATAAGTGAATAGTACAACTAAGAAAATCAAATATTGAGGGGTCTAAAAAATATGTACATGTCAAATATAAATAATATAGGTGGAAAAATATAAAGGGGTCAAAATAAATCTCTCTCATTATAAGTCTACCATAAAAAGATGAATATTTTTGGTGGTCTAATTTATGAGAGTAATAGACAATATATGTAGGAAGGAAAAAATCACAATAGTGAAAAAAATATACACATAAATAGAACTAGTTTTTTTGGATTTTTGTTGGGATGGAGTTACACCAAAAATAAGAGAAGCTTGCATGAAATTATTTTTATATGGAATAAAGAGTATGCAAAATATTAAGAAAAAATATGGTAATGGTGAGTCAATGTACATAGCATAAATAACACACCATAGGTAGAAATATTTAAGTAAATAGCACAATATTTATGAAAAATCCTTTTATTTAGGCCCTATATACAATGAAATATTTACACACAAATGGGCCATAATATACTTATAATTTTTATTTTTTTTATTTCTTTGGCTCAACTAGTCCAGTGACTAGCTAGCTGAGGGTTTTAAAGAAAATATGGGGAAAGTTCCCTAACTCACATACGGCTATATATAGTGAAATGGTAGGGATAGCCATAGTCTTTGAGTGATTTGATAGGGTGAGGTAGCTTAGTATGGCCACTATGGAAAGCCAAAAAACGGCTATCATTAGCCCTCCCCCAGGATGATGGTATATTCATGTACCATCATAGAGCATCTTTTGCAAAGAGAGTGCTTCAGAGTCCTTGACGAGATTTTCATTGTTTGGCCCCTCAGAATTTTGGCTGGAGTTACACTCATGCTTCATGTAACAATACTTACATGAGACAGCGGCCTTTGGACAAATGTTTGGTAGATCCTTTGGTAGAAGGCGACTCAAATAGGGCTTCAAGCGATACCTGTTTACCTTCCTGGAGTGCTCTTTACCATTCAAGTCCATAAGCTGATAGTAACTAGAATTGAAAGCCTTCTTGACTATGTATGGCCCTTGCCATCTAGTTTCAAACTTGGCATCAAAGTGATTGTCAAGTCAATTGTCATACCTTAGCACAAGATCTCCTTCATTGATGCATTTGTCCTTCAGTTTCTTGTCAAGCTTATCCTTTGTCTGTGTGGCTTTCCTCTTATAGCACTCGTATGCTGCTTCTCTTTTCCACTGAAGCTCAGCTAAGGTAAGAAGTCGATCCATCCATGCTTCTTGATCATCTTGTGCTGATTTGCCATGAAGTCGCATTGTTGGAATGTTTAGTTCAATTGGCTGTAAAGCCTCTTGACCATAGACCAAGTGAAATGGTGTGAACTCCATGGCTTCCCTATATGTGGTTCGATACGCCCACAAGGCACCATCCAAGAAGTCATCCCACAACTTTGTCTTGTTTTTCACCATCTTTCTAATGATGCCTACAATGACACCATTAGCTTTTTCTACCAAACCATTTGATTGGGGATAGTAGGGTGTACTATGACGATGTAGAATGCGAAGTTCTTCACAGACTTCTGTGAGAAATCCCTTTCTAAACCCTGGACCATTATCAGAAACAATCTCCAAAGGTGTGCCAAATCTACAACAAATGTGAGAGTAGACGAATTTGCTCACTGTCCTCTCATTTACCTTTGCCACACTTTGTGCTTCCACCCACCTAGTCATATAGTCTACAGCCACTAGAATGTAGAGTTTACCATTTTTTGTCCTAGGCAGAGGACCCATAGCATCAATGCCCCACTTTTCAAAAAGTCCATTTGCAAGCACAATTTGCCTTGGACCATAAATCAATCTTCTATTCCCATTTACCTGACAATTGTGACAACTTTTACACCAATGTTGGACATCCACATGCAGACTTGGCCAAACATACCCCGCAAGCAAAATCTTCTTCACAGTTAATTCTTGGGAAAAATGACCACCACATGCCTCTTCATGCAAACCTTTTAGAATGGCTGGAATTTTCGCAATAGTTGGTACTCTTCTGCACACTTTATCCTTCCCTCTTTGATAGAGGGAGCCTTCTAGGAAGAGATACATGCTTGCCTTCTTCATGAGTCTCCTCTTCTGAGCTTTTGTGAAGTCTGGTGGAAACTCACCCTCCAAAATGTAGCCAATGATGGGAGCCAATGACTCCAATCCGTGGTACCTCGGTTGCTTCACAGCAGCCGCCACCATGATGACCTGCACTTCTTTCTCAACACATGTAACTACTTGCTGTGCAAGTAAATCGGCATCTTCATTTTGTTTCCTCGGAATATGATATAGTTGCACTTCTTCAAACTGATTAAACATCCTACGAATGGCATGAACTTTTGTTCTTAAGCTTTCATTCTTGCATGCCCAAATGCCTAAAATCTGTTTAACAATGAGAAGTGCATCTCCCTTTACTATGAGACGTTTTATCCCTTGGCCAATGCACATCTTCAAACCATGAAGTAGTGTGTCGTATTCTGCTTCATTGTTTCTAGTTGAACCTGGTAGATTGACCTTCTCTTTCATGACCACCTCTCCACTTGGGTTGAGCAACACTAGCCCTCCCCCTGCTTTCCCTGTGGCTCGTCGAAAAGCTCCATCAAAGAACAAGGTAAAAGCATTGGGAATACTTTTTGGTGGTGGCAATGGTAAGGTCTTTACTTGAGGCACCTTAATTTCCTTCTCATGTACCCTATAAGTGAGAATCCCTGCCAATTGTGCACGCACACTATCTTCTACCTTGAAAGAGTATTGAAACTCTTGCAACTCCATAATCCACTTTGAGATCCTAGTACTAAGATTCATTTGAGATGACACCCAAGGGAACAAATTCTCTATGGTGAGGATTACAAAAGGTTTTGGGAGCAAGTAGGATCTAAACTTTCTCACCGCAAACATGAGAGAAAGCATCATGAGTTCTGCTTCTGTGTAGTCTCTCTCCAAAGCATTCATGACCCTACTAGCAAAGTAGATGGGTCGCATCCTTGTACTGTGGGGATCTTGTTGTAGCAACACGGCACCAATTGTTTCCCTTCCAACACTAGAGCTAACTAAGAATGTGTACTCCCAACAAGAAGGCATGAGTGTTGGTAGCTCTGACAAAATGACTTTAATGTTACAAAAATACTCTTCAAGCTCATCAGACCATCCAAATTCTACTTGTTGTGTCAACTTTTGCAAAGGATGAAGCAACTCCGAGGCTAAGTGAATGAAGCGTGACATATACTTCACCTTCTGAATGAAAGAGATGACCTCCTTAAGACTCTTGGGTGAGGGGAGCTCAATAAGAGCCTTTGCCTTTGAAGGATCCACCTCAATGCCTTTATAGGAAACCTTGTGACCAAGCAAGATCACTTCATCCTCAGCTATGTGACACTTGTCGGGGTTGAGTTGACCTTCCATGTCATAGAGCTTCTTTAAACCTTCTTCTACCCTTTGTAGATGCAATTATTTTGAGCTATAAATGCAAAAATCATCAATAAAAACCCTAATGGACTTTCCAAAGAATGTTTGAAACACCATGTTGGAAAGTTGCAGGAGCATTTGTCAGGCCAAATGGCATGACTCTAAAAGCATAACAACCCCAAGGAGTGATAAAGGTTGTTTTCAATTGATCCTCCAATGCGATACCTATTTGAAAGTAACCCGAGTAGCCATCACACACAGTGTACTTCTCATGTCCAGCTACTTCATTTAGTATCTCATTCTGAAATGGGAGGGGAAAGTGATCTCTTTTTGTTGCCTCATTGAGGGGACGGTAATCCACACACACCCTCCACTTTCTGTTTTTCTTAGGAGTGACAACAACGGGAGAGACCCACTCTGAATTCTCCACTGGATAAATGAAACCTGCTGCTAGAAGCTTTCTTACCTCCTTGAGTAAAGCCTGCTCCTTGATGACTCCTAGCCTTCGTAGCTTCTGAGCCTTAGGTGTGGCCTCTGGCTTCAACTCAATTTTGTGTTGAACAACATCTACTCCACGCACATCGGTGTAGTCTTTAGCAAAAATCCTAGGAAATTTCCTTAGCACACATTTGGACTCCTCTCTTTCATCCTTTGTAAGTGTTGTTGATAGAATACCTTCCAGCATCCCTTCATCTTGAACACCTTCGTTCTCTTGAGGACCTACCTCCTCCAAGCCTTGACAAGAGGTCTTTTGGTTGCTTGGCTTAAACCTTACCCCCATGACTTCGATGGAAGACTCCTCTTCAGTAATGCTGCCGCTACTTTCTTCTTCTGAAGTGCTATCGGTCCAACCTTCTTCCGTCTCACTTTGAGATGATTCTTCATGGATCTCCTCTTGGCGTTGCTCCTTCATGTCAAAGACAACCTTCTTATGATTGTCATTCCTGAAAATTAATTTCCCACTCTCCCAATCCTGCAAAGCTCGCATTTTCATTAGCCATGGTCTTCCTAGGATAAATGGATAACCACTTCCCTTGGTCGACATAACATAAAAATCCACCGCTTTGTTAATGCCAAAGGCCTCTACAAAGACATTTTTACAAATGCCTACACACCTAGCCTTGCTATTGTTTGCCATCTTGACTTTGATTTCAGGTGTCTCATGGATGTGCATGCCTAGTCTTTGCATGAGTCCTTCTGTCATGATGCAAATTTGTGCACCCCCATCCACTAGACCTTTCCTAACCAATCTTCTTTTTATGTAACAATCTAGCACAAGTGTAATATCCTCATTCATTTCAGCATGTGCAATTTTTACAACAGGAAAACTCTCTTTTACCTTTCTCCTAGTGCTAACTGCCTTTGTTAAATCCCTCCTAACTTGTGGGCATAATGCAAGAAACTGAGGCCATGAGATATCAGGACCCTTACCTCGCATGTCTTCCAACAGGTTGTATGGAGCCATACCATGTCCAAGAGGGAACTCTTGGAGATTGATACGACGTCGAGTCCTCTTAGCTTCCTTGGTCTCCTTTGCCTTCTTGCGTTGTCCATGGTCACTCTGTGATGAGACACCCTCTTTCTCTTTACCTTTTCCTCGGCCACGCTTAATGCCATTTGCTTCCATGTCAACCTCATTTGAGTTTGTCACCTCTACCACATGCACATTTGGATCCGGTAAAGGTGGAACTCCTTCTACCCCTTGTGGAGGTGGTCTTGGTCCATTTGGTCTTTGTAGAAGCCTTGGTTGTTGACCAGTTCCTTCACCTGCATTCATCACTGGGTAATTCAAGTTAGGTCTCCCTGGCTCCCTACGGGGCCAAGGACAATTATACATCCCATGTCCAGACTCTCCGCAATTCCAACATTGCAAGACTCTCCTAGGTCGTGGATCTCGCTCTTCAGACTTCTTTGCTTGTCCCTTTGGACCTATAGCTTGTGCAAGGTGAATTGACAGGTTGCTTAAAGATTCGTTTAATTTCTCAATTACTTCCGCCGTTACCTCAGGAAGCTCCCTCGATGTTGATGCTTGTGACTTACCTTTGGGTCTAAGACCTTCTATTGGAACCTCTCCCCTTAAGCACTTGAGTTTCCTATATTTCTTAGCAGCCCTAGTTTCAGCTGCATCAAAGGTAGCAGGTGCACCCGCCTCAACTTTTACCTTAAGGTCAGGAAAGAGTCCGGCTATGAACCTCTCCTTATTTAGAAATTCTGCACCATCACCAGGGTTAGCAACATTTCGTATCCATAGAGCCCAAAGACGTAGAAACTCTTGCTTGTACAAGTAGTAGTCATCTAAGTCTTTTTGCTTATGAGAAACAATGTCTTGCCATAGTTTTTGAGTGTTTTGGGGATCAAAGAAGTATCTCTTAAAATGATACAAAACTTCTGTGTAATTCCCCTTAACTTCCTCAGGCAAAGAGTCAAACCAAGTACTAGCATCTTTCCTAAGGACCACCTCAAACATTTCTACACGTTCTTGATCGGTTACTATCCTCTTGATACGGCAAGACATCTTGAAATTTGCTAAAAATAATTCTGCATCCTCTCCAGGCTCTCCAAAGAAAAGAGGATATCCAAACATTTGGCGTTGGCTCTCCATTATTATGAAAGATTACAACACGAGTTACAATAAGGGATACAATAGAGATTCAGAACCACTCGCCTGCAAATGAAGAAGTAAGAAAATACCACTCTAGGATTTCTTCTTCAGCTATCCAAGCTTCAATGAGGTCTCGATTTGTTTGATCAAAACAAAAAGGTAGACTATTGATGAGCTCTAAGAAAGGTTGAAATTCTTCAAAGCTAAGGCGATAAACAGAAATCTCTAGAACTTCATTTTCTGGATCCAAAAGAGCAACCACGTCCCAAGTGATAAATTGCACTTGCTCTACAATTCCCAACGCACAAGCGTTTTGTATAAAAACTAGATCTTCATGCTCGTTGAAGGCCGTGAGAAAGTAGGAATTGACTAGGATCTCCTTTCCTTCGAGTTCCACACAGTCCGAGTGAGGCAACCTTCTCACAATTTCATAAAGAACATCCTCATCAAGTCCAATCAAGTTTGCAAGATTTAAAGACTCCACTTGTGCTACAAAATTCCTGGACAAAAACTCCTTAGGATTAAGGTTAAATCATTCAAAAGCATAAAGAGATTTACAATGTCTCTATGAACAAAGTGTCATAGAAAGTAGAGAAGGATGAGAATTTATACAAATTTACAATCTTCTCTATGCTCTCTTTATTAAGACAAGCTCTGAATAGCTCCCTATCTCCTTTGTTGAAAGTGAAAGGAAGACTATTAATAAGACGCAAATGAGGGAAGAACTCACCAAATGTGAGTCTATGAAGCATGAACTCTGGCCGCAAGTTTCCTGAAGAGTCTTCCTCAATGGTAAAATGCACTCGCCAAACGCCAAATTTCACTCTATTTACCAATCTTAGGGCACACACTAGTTGGATGAATGCGCGGTCTTCCTTAGTGCCCAACAACAAGAGGAAAATGGAATCCACGCGTAGGACCTTCCGTCTTAACTTCACCACCCTCTTGTTATGAGGGAGACGCCTTACTACTTGCTCTTGCAACTCAATTGGTAATAGAGGTAGATCTCTAAGGATTGAACTTTCAGTGCACACACATTCCCAGTTAGAACAACTGATCATTTTTTTGTTTCTTGTAACAACTTGGACAAAGAAAAAACAAACATACACACTATTTTGCCAGGCTGCACTTCATTTTAAAATAAAATGAACACATGTACATCAAAAGAAGTGTGGTAGTTGATGAGAGGTAGAATGAGAGGGTTTGGTGATGCAAGAATTTCTCCTACTCTTTGGGCACCAAACATAAACACCATTCATTGTTGAAAATGGATCTTTCTACTAATTGCAACGTTTATTTTAATGTGTGGAGTAAAATGAAAGGGAAAACCCTCTATTCCTGGGCCATTATCCATGGCCTATGCATGTCCTAATGCTTAAAACAAAACAAAAATATAGACGTCCAAACTAAGGTCGTACCTAATAAGAGGCAAAATAAAAGGATTTATTGAAGCGTTTATCTCGGCCAACCTAAGAGGACCTAAAATTCTACGAATGACACGTTGAAATTGCAACTTAGTACTAACAATTGTGTTTACCTTTTGCCTTGCAATGGGAATGAAGGGATCATACAAATTTTCGTGATTCATGTAAACTACTTCACTATGCTAAAGGTTGATTCTACACAAAAATACACAAGCCGTCCTCCGTGGGGGCACCAATTTGAGGCGGTCCGGGGCGGGCAACAAGAAGAGCAACCTCTAGACACCCTTCAAGGCTCCCGTGCTGCTCAATGGGGTTGGGGCACAACACAACACAAACCAAAACAACAAACCCACAGCGAAATCCCAACTACACAAGGGGCACCACCTAGTTTAAGAGCGAACTAGGACGCAAAAGAGGAGAATCGTTAGAGCAACCCACAAACAAGCAAGGAATTTACACTAACCCTAACACCAATGGAACACTCTCACACACTAAAACACGAGAGAGAGAGAGAGAGAGAGAGAGAGAGAGAGGGGGAGAGGGAGAGAGATAGTGCTCGGGCTGCTTTGAAACGTATCGGCAATGATCAAGCAAACACAACTATATATTTAAGAAAGAGAGATAAAGGGGGAGGGGGTGCTTGTTGCATTAATACCTTCTTACAAATCTGTCATGACAAATCAAAGTGACATTAGTATTTGTTCAACATAGCTTGCGTAAATTTCACCACAACACATCACAAGAAAAGCCACCCCAATCACTGTCTTAAGGCCAGGGGAGTCCTCTCCACCCTGTTTCCCTCTTACAGTATGTGGGATTTATGGCTAAATTGATGACAACACCCAGAGACAAGCTATCAAGAACTTAAAAAAAACACCAAGACACTTGCACATCATTGTTGTCCATTACTTCACGTTGGAAAAGAGAAAAAGTATCCAAGCTTAGTCCAAATCCACCCTCCTTGATTCAGCAAATGTTGGGCTTACACTGGTAGGAGAAATAATAGATTTACTACTCTCAATTGAATGATCACTCTCTCTTACAATGGCATAGAGTTCCCTTGCCAATTGCTCCTAATACAACACATGCATATGCATAATACAATGAGCTTCCACTCAAGAGCTCCTTCTAGAGAGATTGAGCTTGGCTTCTCAAGCTATAGCATAGTGCTCTTGCTTATGGCTCCCCCCTTTTGTGCTAGCTACACCCTCTTTTTATAGCAATTTTGAGGGCTAGGGTTACTCCTCTAACCATGGTTGGGTTAGATTTTCAGAAATTATCTAATTTCTTTTTCTTGGAATTATCAAGAAGTTGGTGGGAAAAGAGAGAGGAGAGAAATGGAGATGATAGGACTTTTCATAGTGGGTTAGTGTTAGTAGAGTTAGTATTAATTTACAAATGGAATTGGATATTTACAATGGGAGTATCCATGTAGGATACAAATAAGGAAGAAAAACTCTTAAGAGGTAAGAAAACGTGGATTTCTTACAAGGTTGATGCTCCAAGTGTCTTGAGTAGGGCCAATTTTGACGCTTGTTGACGGTCCATTAGCTTTGACCGTACATTTTTTCTCCACTCTTGACCTTCCTTGAGAGACAAGGTAATTGAAGCTGAGTAATCAACCACCATGATGCTGTCTTTTTAGAGAAGAGGCTGAATTTTGTGGTTTTTGTGAAAGATATGGGTAATTTGGAGGAGGAAAAATAAGACTAGGTGGTCAATTTTGGAATGGAATTGTGTGTGGGAGGTATGAGTTCACCATGGTTTCTCTTATTCTTCAAGGTTGAGGAGAAGGTGAGTAGGGTGCAGAGAGGAGTGGTGAGATAGGTGGGAATGATGAGTGGAGAAGTGTGTGTGAAAGAGGAAAATGATAAAGTGGAAGAGAGAGTGTGGTTGCATAGCATGGGAAAACCGGGGTCCACTAATAAAATCATAGCTCACAGCTCGTAGCTCAAAAAAATATAAAAACATTTGAGGCAAAAGTTCAGCCCACGAGCTACAACTTTTGTTTGTATCACCTTTTCAAATTCGGAGAGCAAGTGAACTTTAAAAATTCAGCAAAAACGACCGTTTTTTTCCACTGCACAAGGTCCTTGTGGGGTCCTTCTTTGGATGATTCTTTTGAATACCTCCAAGAGTGAGCCCTCCATAGTGCATGTATGCATGTCACCTACCCTTGACTTTATTTGGTAGGTCTATAATTGAAGATATTGTTGAGATCATGATATAAGTGAATAGTACAACTAAGAAAATCAAATATTGAGGGGTCTAAAAAATATGTACATGTCAAATATAAATAATATAGGTGGAAAAATATAAAGGGGTCAAAATAAATCTCTCTCATTATAAGTCTACCATAAAAAGATGAATATTTTTGGTGGTCTAATTTATGAGAGTAATAGAGAATATATGTAGGAAGGAAAAAATCACAATAGTTAAAAAAATATACACATAAATAGAACTAGTTTTTTTGGATTTTTGTTGGGATGGAGTTACACCAAAAATAAGAGAAGCTTGCATGAAATTATATTTATATGGAATAAAGAGTATGCAAAATGATAAGAAAAAATATGGTAATGGTGAGTCAATGTACATAGCATAAATAACACACCATAGGTAGAAATATTTAAGTAAATACCACAATATTTATGAAAAATCCTTTTATTTAGGCCCTATATACAATGAAATATTTACACACAAATGGGCCATAATATACTTAAAATTTTTATTTTTTTTATTTTTTTGGCTCAACTAGCCAATTGACTAGCTAGCTGAGGGTTTTAAAGAAAATATGGGGAAAGTTCCCTAACTCACATACGCCTATATATAGTGAAATGGTAGGGATAGCCATAGTGTTTGAGTGATTTGATAGGGTGAGGTAGCTTACTATGGCCACTATGGAAAGCCAAAAAATGGCTATCACTATGTACCGTGCCTTGAGGTCCTTCGGCATAGAATGAAAGATCCTTGAGTCGATTTCGAAGAAACGTGTGATGAAGGCCTCTTCAAACGTCTGCAAGTAATGTGAAGGCAAGTACATTAGTCTCGAGTACATTGCCATCAGAATATGTCGTGGCGGAAAATCTTGGAGATTCCAGCAGATCCCCCTATGCCCTTCCAGGAACAGTTTCCATGGATGATCATCGCCTTGAGTGTCTTTGAACACCTGGATGCAGGTGATGATCATTCGGGCTATCTTTACCAGCATCTGACACGCTACGTCAGTGGCATCCCGTAGCAAAGTGATGGTTGAATTGAGAGTGTTCACTACATATGCTACTGTAGAAGGGTTTTGCACTGTCAGGACTAGGTAGTTGAGCCTTTGCTACCTTGAGCCTTTCCATGTGGAAAACTCCTTCCATGTGCGTCTTCTAGGGACTAGGAAGAAAGTACGATCTATTTGAATGTGTTGAGGAGCGTTGTGGTAGTTGGTTAGATCTTGTGGCCGCTTGTTCAACCACTTATGTCTCCACTTTGGGTGGTCATCTATGAGTACCTGTGCTTCTTCAGCTGTCAGTGCTACACCTTTGTAATCCCCGTCTTTGTTTCGTGGCAGGGTCAACCGCATTGTCTCCTTCCATAGGATTGATTCGTGGCATATCAAGGGGAAAGGTAGGTACTCATGGCCAAACCCCTCCACCTGCTCTTCTGGCTGTAAGAACGCCAGGGCCGCTGACTCCATTATCTTCTTTTTTTATATCATGTAATCTTTTGATGGTCCCTCTGGAATCTGCTTGATGGTTTGAGTTAGCTTATTTCTTATCTCCAAATTTTCCTATGTTGATCCTTGCTCTTGTTGTCCTTGGTGTGATGTTTCAGGCAAGTCGGACATTTCTTGTCCTGGCAGCAGTTGCGGCTGCACTTGGGCTTCCTCTGTTCTGATTTTTTGTTGAGAAATCACGTCTTCTTTCTCTTTCGGTAGTGTCTTGCTGATTTGCTTCTGCGTCTCTATTTCTTCTCTTGCCGCTGTCAATTGCTGCTCCAACTCTTTTACCTTTTGCTCGTTGGCTGCCTTCTGGGCCATCATTCCCAATAAGAGCAGCTGTCTTTGAAGTTTTTCTTGCTCCAGTCCCCTTTCAGTGCCGCTAGGGTGTTCACTGCTGCAGCATTGTCTGATGTGGAGACCAATGCTCCAACAGGTTCTTGGTTCGCTATTAAGGTTGTTAAAGTACTTTTGACAGTGAGGTATGAGTTGTTAACCCTCTGGAACCTTGCGTTTTTGTAATCGAGCTACTCTGTCGCTTTCTTTACCCTTGCTGCTGAGGCGGTCAGGGACGGGCAACAAAAAGAGTGGCCTCTAAGCACCCTTCTAGGCTCCCGTGCTGCTCAATTGGGTTGGGGTTGGAAAACAACAACAAACACACACACAAACCGGCAACCTAACCCTACACAAATTTGGGGCACCACCTAGTTTTGGATGCAAACTAGGACGTGTAAAGAGAGAGAGAGAGAGAGAGAGAGAGAGAGAGAGATAGTGCTCGGGCTACTTTGAAATGTATCGGCCGTGATCAAGCAAACACAATTATATATGTAAGAAAGAGAGAGAAGGGGGAGGGGATGCTTGTTGCATTAATACCTTCTTACAAGTCTGTCACCACCAATCAAAGTGAGATTAGTATTTGTTCAACATAGCTTGAGTAAATTACACCACAACACATCACAAGAAAAGCCACCCCAATCACTGTCTTAAGGCCAGGGGAGTCCTCTCCACCCTGTTTCCCTCTTACAGTATGTGGGATTTATGGCTAAATTGATGACAACACCCAGAGACAAGCTATCAAGAACTTAAAAAACACACCAAGACACTTGCACATCATTGTTGTCCATTACTTCACGTTGGAAAAGAGAAAAAGTATCCAAGCTTAGTCCAAATCCACCCTCCTTGATTCAGCAAATGTTGGGCTTACACTGGTAGGAGAAATAATAGATTTACTACTCTCAATTGAATGATCACTCTCTCTTACAATGGCATAGAGTTCCCTTGCTAATTGCTCCTAATACAACACATGCATATGCATAATACAATGAGCTTCCACTCAAGAGCTCCTTCTAGAGAGGTTGAGCTTGGCTTCTCAAGCTATAGCATAGTGCTCTTGCTTATGGCTCCCCCCTTTTGTGCTAGCTACACCCTCTTTTTATAGCAATTTTGAGGGCTAGGGTTACTCCTCTAACCATGGTTGGGTTAGATTTTCAGAAATTATCTAATTTCTTTTTCTTGGAATTATCAAGAAGTTGGTGTGGATAGATGAAGAAGAGAGAGAGGAGAGAAGTGGAGGTGATAGGACTTTTCATAGTAGGTTAGTGTTAGTAAATTAATAAAGTTAGTATTTTTATTGATTTACAAATGAAATTGGATATTTACAATGGGAGTATCCATGTAGGATACAAATAAGGAAGAAAAAACTCTTAATAGGTAATAAAATATGGATTTCTTACAATGTTGATTCTCTAAGTGTCCTAAGTAGAGTCAATTTTGACGTTTGTTGACGGTCCACTAGCTTTGACAGTACGTTTTTTCTCCACTCTTCACCTTCCTTGGAAGCCAAGGTAAGTGAACATGAGTAATCAATCACTGTGATGCTGATTTTCAAGAGAAGAGGCTGAATTTTATGGTTTTTTTGATAGATATGGGTAATATGGATGAGGAAAAATCAGACTAGGTGGTCAATTTTGGAATGGAAGTGTGTGTAGGAGACATGAGTTCACCATGGTTTCTTTTATTCTTCAAGGTTGAGAAGAAGGTGAGTAAGGTGCAGACAGGAGTGGTGAGAGAGGTAGGGATGATGAGTGGAGAAGTGTGTGTGAAAGAGGAAAATGATAAAGTGGAAGAGGGAGTGTGGCTGCATAGCATGGGCAAACTAGGGTCCACCAATAAAATCATAGCTCACAGCTCATAGCTCAAAAAAATATGAAAAAAATTTGAGGTAAAATTTCAGCTCACGAGCTACAACTTTTGTTTGTATCACCTTTTCAAATTCGGGGGGTATGAGATCTTTAAAAATTTAGAAAAACCGACAGTTTTTTCCACTGCACAAAGTCCTTGTGAGGTCCTTCTTTGGATGATTCTTTTGAATACCTCCAAGAGTGAGCCCCCCATGGTGCATGCATGCATTCCACATACCCTTGACCTTATTTGGTAGTTCTATAATTGAAGATATTATTGAGATCATGATATAAGTGAATAGTACAACTAAGAAAATCAAATATTGAGGGGTCTAAAAAAATATGTACATGTCAAATATAAATAATATAGGTGGAAAAATATAAAGGGGTCAAAATAAATCTCTCTCATTATAAGTCTACCATAAAAAAATGAATATTTTTGGTGGTCTAATTTATGAGAGTAATAGAGAATAGATGTAAGAAGGAAAAAATGACAATAGTGAAAAAATATACACATAAATAAACTAGTTTTTTTGGATTTTTGTTGGGATGGAGTTACACCAAAAATAAGAGAATCTTGCATGAAATTATTTTTATATGGAATAAAGAGTACGCAAAATGGTAAGAAAAAATATGGTAATGTTGAGTCAATGTACATAGCATAAATAACACACCATAGGTAGAAATATTTAAATAAATACCAAAATAATTATGAAAAAATCTTTTATTGAGGCCCTATATACAATGAAATATTTACACAACAAATGGGCAATAATATACTTATATGTTTTATATTTTTTAATTTTTTGGCTCAACTAGCCGATTGACTAGCTAATTGAGGGTTTTTAAGAAAATATGGACAAAGTCCCTAACTCACACACGCCTATGTACAGTGAAATGGTAGGGATAACCAAAATGTTTGAGTGATTTGATAGGGTGAGGTGGCTTACTATAGCAATTATGGAAGGCCAAAAAACAACTATCACTGCCAAATCTTGGCATTCCTTTTCCTTGGCTGTCAACACCGTCCTAACATCAACCAGGTCTCTGATCAGAGACTGAGCCTTCTATCGCTCAGTGTCTCTTTCCTGTGTTGTGAGCTCGAGTTGTGCTCGCAGGCTCTCTAGCTCTTCTTGCCCAGATTTTTGCATGTTTTGAGCCTCCTGTACCAGCCTTTCCTTTTCTTCTAGCACCACGTGCTGGCATCCGAACTGTTTTTCCAGATCTTGCAAGGTTTTTCTGTAGTCAAAATCAGCCATAGCCTGATAGGTTTCTTGGTACCCTATTGCTTCAAGAGGGGGCACAAACTCTTTGTGTGCAGATGATGGAGGAGGAGGTGGTGGTTTTTTGGTTGATGGAGAAGGAGGAGGAGGAGGAGATTTTGGCGAGGGAGGAGGTGGTGATTTCTCCACTTCTTATACATGCCTCTTTTTCGATGCATCTTCCCTTGGCTGTGAAGCAGACGCGTTCGCTTTTCTTTTCTTTAAAATCTTTACTATTCTTTGGCGAGTCCATTCCGTTGCTTGTCCTGCTTCCACATTCTTCTCTCTTTGAGCTTTCTTCAGCTGCTCTGCTTGGTTCGGGTCTTCAACCACTTCTTTCTCCCTTGTTCCTTTAGTGGACTTAGAAGAAATGTCCACTTCTGCAGCCTTTTGTTCCGCTTTTAACCTTTGTTTTTCAGCCCGTATGCAAGCTGCATTTTCTATTCTTGCTTGTCTTTCCTTCTGGAACCTTTGTTTTTCTGTTTGTTGTGTTGCAGTAGCTCTTGATTTTCTGTCAGCCCCCAACTTGGTCCTTCTTTCCTCAATTCTTTGTTGGGCCTCTGCATATGCTTTTTGAAGGTCGGACTGCAGCACTGTACTTCTTTCCCTTTTTTTTTTCTCAAGTGGTGTGGTGGTGTCTTCCTCCTCACTTTCTTCAAATTCTGATGGTCCTTTGTCTTTTGACCCTTGAGAGTTTCCCTCGTCTTCAGTCTCCGTCTTTTCTTCATCACTTGCGCTTTTGTTGGATGCCTTGGCCGAGCGCAATGATGTTGCGCTAGTGGTCGTCCTTACTAAGTGAGCAACTAGCTTTGCTTTCTGAATCAAGGTCGTTTGAGAACTGGCCGCCGGCAGGTCTTCAATGATGCCCAAAGCTTGGTATTCTATTCTTGTTCGCATTGTCCCTGCACTCATGTAGCTTTTGTTGTTTGCCGAGCCTTTCAAATTTGCTTCGATCAAGTTCTCCAAGATGTAAGAACCATAATCGCATCGGATGGTTCTGTTTTCATCTATTGCTAGAGCCATGACCACTGTAATGTGCAGGATCGGCTCGGTGTAGCGAGGAGGATTTTGTACCTTGAAATATTGAGAGATCAATCTCATTGGTAACTCCAGATCACCGTATATCATGTCACTGTACTTGTACTTGTTTCCTTTTTCTTTGATAAATGCCTTCTCGTTATCCAGTGACTTGGTCTTTGCCAGCAAGTCGTGTTTCCCTGGAAGGAAGTGCAAAGCTTCGTTGATGATGTCTTTTGTGATCTTTACTTTTACCTTTGAACCATCCTTGTCGGTGAGCATTGCTTGCCCATCATACTATATCGAGCTCATGAGCTCGTGGGCCCTCATGTAGTCTGTTCCCATGGATGCAATCTAAAAAACTGCTCCAAATGAACAGCCCGCATGACTTCGGTGACCTCCGGCCTTTGGTGGAGATTCCATATTTCCCGTGGCATGATAGTCGTCTTTACCATGTCACCATCAACATCCCTAAACTTCGCGATGAAAATGTGAGCAGGGATCTGAGCTAGTGTTTCATCCGAGATGTGAGATTTTTCGTTTGTAGAGAGCTCATCCACTTCATATGGTGCTGCTGTCCATTGCCTTGCTTTCTTTTGGCGAGGCATTCTGTGTCATTAGAATCACAAGATATCAGGCTTTTCCTTTCGCAACCAGTAGCATTTAGAATTTTAGTAAAAAGCAGTTCAAAAGTTAAAGCTGATCATAACTTGAACAAATCTCATCCATTCTTGTCCATATTTCACCAGTGGGACTAGGAAGACTAGAGCTATGACTGATTGAAATCTGAGCCAAATCTAGTCCTGAGGTACACCGATCGCAATCGTAGTACACAGGCCAACAAAATATTTGATCACAAGAGTGGTTTGCTGATAGCTAGAGGGTCATTTTGGTCCACTCTGTCTTTTATTTGAACCATTTTGGAGTTCATAAGTCCCAATTTTTGGTTACAAGGGAGTTTTGGACTAGACTTTGATTTTTCATGGGTTTTTGATGTCCAATTGGCTTGAAACTTTATGTGTGACTTGAACAACATGTGTAAAAGGGATCTGTTAGGTTTTGGTCAAACTCTGATGATGAGGTACGCTGATCGCGATCGTTGTACTTGGGCTTTTTTGGGTGAAAACTAGATGTCTTTAGTCTCCTATGCCTGCCTAGCCCACTGATGATTTATTTTCAAGTTTTGGACTTAAAATGAACAAATTAGAGCAATTTTTCACTGTTTGACCTAATATTAATAAGTCTAACCATATTTGGTTTTCCTGATGAAATCTGGTTGGAGCCTGGAGTTAGGTGATGTTAGTTTTTGAGCTTTTACTGCTTCCATGATGTGTTGCTATCACCAGCCCACTCTGCTGTCTGATTCTAGCTTGATCAGACACTTTTTACTCCGTCTTTGGAGATTTTCCAGACTTGTGCATTTTTCAAGCATTCTTTGGATACCAAAAGGATAATTGGGCATCTTTGAGTCGCCTTTTAGTCTTTGACCTTAGTTCGGACAAATTCTTCCCTTGTGTGATCATTCGAGACTGAAATGGTCATCTTCGTCTTGGTAGGAGATTCTGAGCTCCATTCAGTAGGTTTTCTACTACCGTGATGACTCCTAGTCGAACAGGTATGCCTTTCAAACCATTCGTCATAATTCTCAGTCGAATTTGGTAGCTGTAGGTCAAATTTCCTGACTCGGGTATGTTTGACAAATTTGGCCCATTCTATGAGCAAAATTTGTGTTATCCCTCACTGAGTTCTAAGCTGGGCCATGCCAAAATTTGAAAAATCTGAATCTGAGGGCATGGATCACGATCATACCATAAATCCCAAATTAATTTTTGACACCTGTAGGTTGTTGGCGAAGCTGAGGGGAGGCTTTTTGCAAATTTTGTGTCAATTTTGGTCAACGGGGTACACCGATCACGATCGTTGTACCACCACCAAATTGAGATTTGATCACATGGCTTTGTTCCTGACATTGTGGGGAGCACATTGATGTTTTTTGTCCCTGAAAAAGTTTTTTCATGATGCCTCTAAGGGCCCTTGACCTATTTGACTCAATCCGACTTTGATTTGATCCATTCGCCCATTTGTGCAATGATTCGCGCTTGCATGCGTAATAGACTTGATCTTCACTTGATAAGGAACATACATGTGAAATCTGGTATGAAATGCTGGCTCCAAACGTCCGTATGGGGTAGAAATGTGGCAGCTCACTCTAGGTCAAGAAGCTCTCTTCTTCTCTCTCAAAATGTGAAAATGAACAATGAGCTAGAATTTGGCCTACCTGACCCATATCTTCCCGAGGTTTTCGTGACATAGGTATTATTTTCATTACCTTTGATCCCGATATAATCTGCATACCATCTATGGGTCGAACCGTTCGTCATTAAGGCGTCGTATGACCATTTGATGTGATTTTGGCGAAATGTGGTCATGATCATTAAGGCTGAAATTTTGATATCTTCAGATTAGCTTCATATCTTCCATGCTTGATAACCCTATCATGATACTTCGGAGTTTGCTTCTAGAACTTGATTCCAACATTGTGGGCGATATTTTTTAATATTTGAAAGATTATTAACAAAAATCAAACAAAATAAATTGAAAATACTTATTAACTGGCAAACATTAGCCAAAAATTATTATAATCATCCCTAAGCATATATTTTCATTAGAAGCATCCCAATGCTCCAGATTTTGTTATTACAGCTCATTATTATGTTGGTTGGATTATAAAAACGCTAAAATTAATGCCAGATTTTGATCAAATTTGTTTGCAATTGAACTCTAAAAAACGAAAAAAAAACAACACATGTATTATGTACATATATACACGTTGGATCCCTTAATGATCCTAACTGCTGCTAGATTCAGTAGTTACTCCCCCCTTCCTAAACCGAGTCATCCCGGACGAAGGTTGTGTGCATGTGCATGGGTTTTGAAATCTGTGTCTATGCACCGTGTGTAATGTGGCCCTATCCTCATGTTTCAAACAATGCATAGTGTTGTGCAAGATGCAGGGACTGAATGTAATTGAATAATAGGGAAATGCCGCAACACTTTAGCTGGCACTGTCTCGCCAACTTCATCTTGTTTGTAGCGCATTGATCAAACAAAACAAACAAGACGGATTTCGGGTGAGATTTCAGTACTCAATTGAATTAGAGAAATTGAAGAGCAAAAATGCTTTGAATACTCTCACTCACAGATTTTAGTACTCAATTAAATTAGAGAAATTGAAGGGTAAAAATGCTTTGAACACTCTCACTCACAGCTCCGTAAATCTCCTAAGAGAGGATCTAGCCGGTCCACAGACTCTAGACTCCACTAAACTCTAAACCCCTGTCTAGCAGCCTAACTGAGGTGTAAAATGGATTTGTGGATTGATCTTCTTTAAAGGAAGCTAACTGCGATCTCGGTCACTCATCACCTAAGGTGCATTCCCCGGCAACGGTGCCAATGTTTGCGGGTTGCCGCGACGGACATCCATAGCATAGCTCTCACGCATCAACATAAAATATCAATACAAGGAAAGCGACCAGGATGAGGCATGGAAACTCACTAGGGTGTCGATCCTAATCAAGTGAACTCAAAGAGATGCAACTACTAACTCTACAAGCAAATCAAATGCACTAAAGCCCAGTAATCTGCCTATGTCCTTCTACACATCTCTACAGCCATCACGCCCGCTTACTATGAAAATTGTATCGGATTTGCACGAAACTTAAGAGGAAAGCTACAGGGGAATATCAGGAACATATCCTATCACTATCACAGCATTCTGGAGAGGTACAAAGATCACATTCGCTCATCCCAAAGTCAGCAAAAACAATGAACAGGTAATCCTAAGGGGTCATTTTAGGGTCCCTAAAGCCTCTCCTAGGGTCAAAACAACATAAAATACGCATATAAGCACTCAAAATAGTGATTGAAGGTCTCAAATTCGTAGTTGAAAACCTACACCGAACCTTGAATGATTACACTTGAATGGAAGAGCAAAGTAAGAGGAACACAATGCAATAAACGAATCTGAATTCTGATTGCCGTAGCAGCAATAGCGAAGATTACAAATTGGAGGAAGATGGAGCTCTCAAACGTACACTGTCTTCTCTTGTGGTAAAAGAAGATAATATTCAACTTTCAAAACTTGACCTTTATAGTTTAGGTATTTACAAATGGTTTGTCCGGCCAAAAGCTCCTAAACTTCTATAACTAGCTCTCTAATATACAAGTGCTCTAGAAAAATAATCATAAATTCTTTACAAGTTCTCGGCTTAGAGATGCTCTCTTACAAAAGAATTTTACAATGGTTTCCCACTAAAATGTGACTCCTTCTCTGGAAACCGTAGCTTCATCCGCCAAACATGCCCTCTGTGCTAGTAAGAAATCCTCTATACTCTGTGTTTGCACGCTATGGACCTAGGGCCACAAGGTACCCTCTATGCTAGTAAGAAATCCTCTACACTCAATATTGAGACCATGTGGCCCCAAAGCCATAGGATATCCTATATGGTAGAGAGAAAAACCCTCTATGCTCTATGTTCACAAACATTAAAAAAATCTAAACAATAATATAGAGTATCGTATGGCCCTAATACCATAAGATGTCATCTATTGCACCTATAATTCCATTTAGTAATTTATTTAACTATACAAAGTTAAATGAGGCACTCACTTAGATAAACTATCATAATTCTAACTTTGAATTTGTTTCTTAACATAAAACTACAATATAAAAACTCCTAATATCAGTTTGTGCCAAAGAATGTATGTTAAGATGAAGATTTTTTACATCAAGTACATGCTTTAAAACTTCACTCAAAGGTTTTAGAGATGGTGTCTCAAAAAAAGGAGGTGTCTAAAAACACCATTTGATGTGAATAATACGAATTGTATACATTGATTATGTCAAAATAGTATAAAGTATAGACACAAAGATTACCACCAACTTGATAGTTTCATAAAAATGATGGTCTTCACCGCATGTACAACAAAGCACTAACTAGAAAGAGTATGATATCTCCAAAGATTTAGGGTGTTCAAAAAACACCATTTTGTAACACTACCAAATGTCAAGAACATTCTTATTGTTTGGATCACTTAATAAAGTCAATTACTAAGAAGAAAAAGTTAACAATACCATAGAAGCATCAAACAATTAAACCAAAGAACTTGAATGAGAGAAGTCTCCTCACAATAGGATGCAATTCATTAAAAAAATAGTTTAAACATTTTTCAATCTATCCCATAACATTCCATCAAGTTTAAAATTTGAAAAGTACACAATGCCAAATACTTGGTAGATGCTATTTAGAATACTTAACTAGTACACTTAAGGTGGCCTCCTTCTCTTGAGATTTTGAGTCCTTTGAGACATATAGCATTCCATTACATAGTGAGTCTCAGGATCAAGATGGAACATTACAAAATTTCTTATGGTATAGTCTCTCTTATCTTTCGCATACAACCATCCACATAACCCTGGAACAATTTCATCTTTTAAAAAACTTTGAAGCAATTGAGTAGGTTGGTTCCCAAACTTTGGAAAAATCATATAAGTTCCTTGCATATTCCACATCACTCGATATGGACTATCATCAAATATTATAGTGTTGCCCCCATCTAAATAATCAAATAGCTTCCATATGGTTGAAAGATTTTTGTGATAGGCTCTTTTGTAACCGATCATGAAATTTGAATTTTGGCAACACCTGCTATCCATAATCATCTTGAATTTGTGACTTTGTGTAGGAAAACAGGTCTTGATTATGTGTTGAGCTTTTTGTAAATGATGGCAGCTCCAAATCCAAACCTCAAAGAACTCAAAGAACTCAAAGAAAAATCTTAAGAAATACTCTGCATCTAGACGCACCACACACACCTCATTGTTATCTTATACAATGCACATGAACTTGGTCCTGTTTGGCCTTGATTGAAGCTCAAATGTTGCAAGAAGCACACCCTCTAAATCCAAGATAAGCGTTCTTTTCTCCTGTTTGAAAGATGCTGGTAGATAATGAAACCATTGCTCTTGGTTTGAATGTGATATTTGATGTGATATGAAAGGGATCTCCTCTATTTTGTGATAATCTAATAGCAAAATATTTTTCTTAGAATCCCTGAAATGATTATGAAAAAAAAGAAGTTAATATAGAGATCTTAAGTGTGTTGAAGACCTTAGGGACATAGGGTGCTAATTTGTGGTTACACTTAGTAAGCCTTATGCAAGATCACATGCCAAACTATGACCCTATGGCCTTAGAGTCATAGGGTGTTGAGACCATAAAGTGCAATTACCCCAAGGTCATAGAGCAAGATTTGACCTTATGAGCATGTAGATTGTCCTTGATGGCACAATGAACTCAAATTTCAAAGAAAACAACTATAAAACCTTTTTAAAAAAGAGCATTTGGCACTCGAAATTCAAAAGTTACTTATAGTATTAAAAGAAAAATTAAAAAACTATTAATCATTACATCTTCATATATCTTGAAACCCTAAGCACTCTAACAAAGTCTCTAAGTTTATAAAGATCTTTGTAAATGACCAAATGTTACAAAACATTGCTCCATCATTTCTTGATATAGAGCTATTTGAGATCATACTGAATTATTAGATGCTTTATATAATTTTTGGCTTCATGTACTTTGATCACAGGCTCCTTGTATCCCAAGTTTTGGGCAAGCATGATTGTTTCTGTACCTTTCAAGGCTGATAATGATTTGATATTTTTTAAGACCCTTACTTTTTCTCGATCACGTGCTGACAGTTTCTTCTCTTGACTTCGAGTGGACATTCCACTAGTGCTAGATGTTGCAACTTTCTCATCGTGAAGAGGACAAGAAACTTCTGGTAGCCTTCTCGTGGAGTAGGTTTTTCCTAGAGAAATTAGATTTCTCTCCTCCAACTCTACATCAACCTTGTGTATACGGTTATAAAGCTCATGACCTTGAGAAATGGGTGCTTGTCCATATAAATGAGACCCTGTAACTGTGTGAATGTCATTAACATGATTGAGATCTTTGATATATGGTAGCAGCTCCTCAAGGAGGATATTATCCTCCTCATCATCAACATTAAATGATGGTGGAAAAATACAATTCAATGCAGGATTCACACATCCATTTAATGGTTCGTTATCTACAAGAAGAAATCTTCTTGCATCAAGACGAAATTTTGATGATGCAATAGCCAACGGTTTGAAAAGTGCTTCTACTCCTGGATCAAAGTGAGTGATCCTTGATTCTACGCATGGTTGACATTGGATTTGCTCCAAGATCATAAAGAATGGAATTTTTTCTTTAGCTTTCTTTTCTAAAATCTTGACGATGTCCACAACATGCATGTCATTAGCAGCTAACCATATCCCTACATTGAAATTGCTAAGTAGATCCTTTAAAAACTCAATGCATCCTGGATGAAGAACAATATGCTCATGTTCAAACTTTAAGCTCTTCATTTTCTTGGACTTTTTCCAGCATCTCCTCAGGAACAATCCACACAAGCTCACTATTATAGTCAGCATTGGTTTTTTGGTGGATGGAAGGCCTGACTCACCATGCACTTCGATTTCCAAATCTTGGGGTGCTAAAATATTTGTGTTGGATTCTCCTTCATGTGTTGCACACGTTCTGGAACTTGCATTTCTTTCTACTTCCATTGTAGTGTCATGCAATCCAATTCCCAAATCTTGGGCTACTAGAATATTTTCATTGGATTCTTCTTCTTGCCTTGCACATGTTCACTATCTTTTTCCATTGGATTACTCTTTAAATTTATCTCCAGTCGTTGTAGCAGTTGACCTTCAAAAACTTGTAGATTCTTGTCATCTTCTTCAGAAAGTCGTTGGTTGACATGGAGATTGATAGAATCTTTTGCGGTAGGGTGAATGGCATGAGCATCCTCTATACCAACAATCTCGAGTAAAACTTTGTCATCCGCAATATCTTGTTGAAGGACTGCAAGTTTAAAGAACACCTAATTTTAGATTCCAAAGTACCTACATTTTGATAAATCTTTTTTGTCACACTCTTAGAAAAAACTAATCGCAAATAGAAAATTTACTGACTGACAACACATCTACAATGAATTTATTTTTATGCTCCTCATTGTCTAGAGATTCCTAATCTTTATCTAGGTACATTGGTTCTTTGTCCATGATGGTGGCGCCTAGAAGTATATTTGGAGACATTTATGCCTTTAAGCTCTAGAGCACAAGTCTCATTTTCTATTGCCATGATATTCTGCATTGGATGATTTTCTTGACTAAGTTTCTTATGGCCTTCAGGACATAGGGTTCTCTTTGTAGATATCTCTATGACTTTAAGATAATCCAAAATATCTCTTTATGGTCTCAAGGCCATAGGCTTAGGATTGTTTGGAGGTATCAACATGTAAATAGATCTATGGCTTCAAAGCCATATGGTACTTTATTTATGTATCACCCTATGGCCCTAAGACCATGGATTGTCATAGGGCCACAAGATGCCCTCTATGAGCACTAGTAAGAAACCATTTATGCTGTATGTTGGCACCCTATGGCCCGGCGGCCACAAGTTGTGCCTCTTATGCTAGTAAGAAACCCTTTATGCTACATGTTGTCTCTCTATGGCCCTTGGGCCATAGGGTGCCCTATGTGCTAGTAACAAATCCTCTATGCTCTATGTTTGTACCCTATGGACCTAGGGCCACAAGATACCCTCTATGATAGTAAGAAATCCTCTATTCTCTATGTTTTCACCCTATAGACCTAGGGCCACAAGGTACCCTCTATGCTAGTAAGAAATCCTCTATGCTCCATATTGAAACCCTATGCCCCCAAGGCCATAGGATGTCCTCTATGGTAGTAAGAAAAAACGTTTACGCTCTATGTTGGCACCGTATGGAGACTTGAGGGCCACAAGGTACCCTTTATAATTCTACTAAGAAACCTTTATGCTCTAGGGGAGCACCAAATAGCCCCTGGGCCACAAGGTTCCCTCTATGCTAGAAAGAAAACCTCTACGCTCTACATTCTCAACCTACAGCCCTCGGGCCATAGGGTGCATCAAATGGCTCCTAGGCCACATGGTGACCTCTATGCTAGAAAGAAAACCTCTAAGCTCTACATTGACACTCTATGGCCCTAGGGCCATAGGGTGCCCCCTACGCCTAGTAAGAAACCATTGAAAATCTATATTAGCATCTAAAGACCGTAGGCCACAAGGTGCAGTCTATGCTAGTAAGAAACCATCTAAACTCTATGTTGGTAACCTATGGCCCAAAGGCCATAGGGTGGCCAAGGAACCCTTTAGGAGAATTCCCAACAAAGACCACCTTATGGCCCCATGGTGATTTAGTGGCCGAGGTGTCCTTCTTAAGACTCTTCTATTTTTGTATCATATGGCCCCAGGGAAATAAGATACCTCTATGCTATCAAAAAACCCTTTATTCTCTTTGCTAGAATCGTATGGCCCCAAGGCCATAGGGTGCTCTTTATGCCAGCAAGAAACCCTCCATGCTATATGTTTGCACCCTATGGCACCAAGGACACAGGGTGTCCTCCATGATAGTAAGAAACCCTCTATGCTCTATGTTTGCACCCCATTTGACTATTTTGACACCCTATGGCCCCATGGTTGTAGGGTGCTCTCTATGCTAGTAAGAAACCCTATATGCTCTCTGTTGGCACTCTATGGTCCCAAGGGCCATGGGGTGGAAAATGTGACCTTTGAGAGTATTCCTTACCATGTTTGTAAAGACCATCTTAGCCTAGGTGCCATCTTAGAGACTCTATATTGGCACCCTATGACCTAGGGCCATAGGGTGCCCATTATCCTATAAAGAGACCCTCTATGTTAGCAATAAACCCTCTATTCTCTATGTTGGCACACTATGGCCCTAGGTCCACAAGGTGCCCTTCATCCTAGGAAGAGACCCTTTATGCCCTAAATTAGTACTCTTTGGCCTCAGGGTCATAGGGTACCTTCTATGCTAGTAAGATACATTATATGGTCTAGGTTTCCACTCTATTGCGTAGGGATAAAAGGGTTGCTCTATGAAGAAACCATGTATACTATATGTTGGCAGTGTATGGCCCTAAGGCTAGAAGGAAACCCTAGGGCTATAGGGTGTCCTCTATGCTACTATCATATGGTCCAAGGGCCAGGCAGTGTATGGCGCTAAGGCTAGAAGGAAACCCTAGGGCTATAGGGTGTCCTCTATGCTACTATCATATGGTCCAAGGGCCAGGCAGTGTATGGCGCTAAGGCTAGAAGGAAACCCTAGGGCTATAGGGTGTCCTCTATGCTACTATCATATGGTCCAAGGGCCAGATGGTGACCAAGGTGTCATGTGTGAGAGAACTCTCTGCTACATATACCAAAACCACTTTATGGAATCCCAAGGGCAACAAGGTGCTAATAAAAATCCCTCTGTGCTCTATGTTGGCACCCTATGGCCCCAAGGCCATAGGGCGGCCTTTATGCTAGTAAAATTCCCTCTATGAACTATGTTTACGTGTATACTTATAAGAAGCCATTTATGTTGGCATCTTATGACCCTAGATCCATAAGATGTCCTCTATGGTAAAAGAGAAGACGTACTTGGGCTATGCTGACATCCTATGGTCCTAGGGCCATAGGGTGTCCTCAATGCTAGAAAACCCTCTATGCCTAATGCTAGCACCCTATAACCGCAGGGTCACAAGGTAGCCCTTCATGCTCTATATAGGTACCCTATGGCCCCATGGCCATAGGGCCATTCTATGCTAATAAGAACCTTGTCCCTAGGGCCACAAGGTGCCCTCAAGGCTAATATAAACCCCTAAGGTTTCATGTTTGCACCATATGGTGCTAGTACCACAAGGTGTTGTTTATGCTAGGAAGAAACCTTTTGTGCTCTGTGTTCACACCCTATGGCCCTAGGGTTCCCTATATGCTACTAAGAAACACCATATGCTCTATGTTGGAACCCTGTGGCCCTAGGGCCATAGGGTGCTATCATAAGAAACCATCTATTGTCTATGTTGAGACCGTATGGCCCTAAGGCCATAGGGTGGCCAAGGTGTCCTTGAAGAGAATTCCTCACTACATACATATAGAATAATTTATGGCCCCAAGACCATTGAGTGACATAAGTGCCCCTTTAGAGCCTCTATATTTGTACCCTATGGACATTGAGTGACTTATGTGCCTCTTCATAGACTCTATGTTATTCCCTATGGTACTAGGGTCATAGAGTGCTCTCTATGCTACTACGAGACCCTATATGATCTTTGATTGCACTCTTGGGGCCATAGGGTACCTTTCATGTTAGCAAGAAATTCTACATGCTTTATGTTAGCACGCTATGGCCCTAGGGCCACAAGGTGCCCTCTATGCTTCTATGCTAAAAGGGAATCCTCCATGCTCTAAGTTGGCGTATGACCCAAGGGCCAAAGGGGGTCTTCAATGCTAGTAAGAAACACTATATGCTCTAAGTTCGTATCCTATGGCCCAACGGACATAGGGTGGCCAAGGCATCCATGGTACATTCACAAACGGATCTTGATTACAATGTCATTAGAGAACGTAACATTATTTCTAATATTAGTAATTTCAATAAAAAAAGTCAAGTTGTTTTCCGAATACCATTTATATAGGTGATATACTTTTTGACATAATTTTCAAGGATGAATACACATTAAAAGTTTTCATAATAAATTAGTCATGAAAAATTCCAAGTGTATATACACATTAAAATAATTATAGGTGGTATATATCAACTTAATTAGACTATGATAGTCATGAAAAAATCAAAGTCTTAACTTTTTTATAAAATCTCAATGTATATGTGTAAGTTAATATTGCGGTAAATCTGCAATCCAATATACAAAATTGAATCATTATCATTATCATACATCATACATCTGCTGATTTGCCACACCGTTGAAGGGGTCTTTTCCTTCAAATATCATCATAACATTCAAACATTTAAATCAAATTTGCAAGTATTTTAATTCACAAATGCATTGATCTGTTGATGGATGGAAGGTCCGGCTCACCATGCACTTTGATTTTCATCCTGGGGAGCAAAAATATTTGTGTTGGATTCTCCTTATGGCATTGCACATGTTATGGAACTTGCATAGCCTTCTACTTCCAATTTACAAACTTAAACAATGGTTATACATTATACAATCATTTCTTTGCAATAAACCTTGATACAATGTTCCGATTGCTACATGACAAGCTAAAAATTGTACTAGTCCTAGCTTCCCTCTATTCAAAAAAATTCAAGATATAAATTCCAATTCTCTGCATCATCTAGAAGAGAAACAAAATCATACTTTGGAACAAAATACTCGCAGTTTATATCTTTGAATAAAATCTTGTTACAATTAAAGAACTAGATCTTCACATAATCCAAATAACAAATGCTTCAATAAAGAACTAGATCTTCACATAATCCAAATGAAAAATGCTTCAATAACCATTTGCACTTTGATACTCGAAGTTTACTATCTAATCAAATAATTGGCATTTACAACAAATGTTGAATATATGTTTAATCTAGTTAGTTGCAATATAAAGATAATTATTTCAAACGCTTACACCATCAATTAAAAATCGAAGAACTTACACCTAACAAAAAATGATCATACATCAATTGTTCAAACTCTCATTTTGGAATTTTGAGGATTGAATACTTTTAGTTTTTTCTAGCTTATTTCATTCTCAATAGAATATTAAACCTTAATCACAAGATAAGAAATATATGTCCCTAATGTATATGGACACAAGATATAAGGCCAAAGAAAAATGTTTTTGAAACACTTAAAGAGTCTTTAGGTGACCTAGAATAACCAACCTATGGTCTAAAGGCCATAGGGTGTCATGTGATATTTTATAAAATGTTTCCATAGAGAGCTAAGTGATTTGCATCCATGGGGTGGTTTACGTGCCCCATGTGGAGATTTTATGTCACCACCCTATGGCCCTAAGGCCTTAGGGTATCCCAAATGCTCTTGGATAACTTATGTTTCCTTCTAGAATAGCCCAAATACTTATGTTCCCTTTTAGAGACTTTATGTAATCACCCTATATCCATAAGATTGTAGGGTAGCCCAAATGATTTTGGGGGTTTCCGTGTTGACACCCTATGGCCTTAAGGCCGTAGACTAGCCCAAATGCTTATGTGCCCTTTTAAAGAATCTATGTAATCACCCTATATCCGCAAGACTGTAGGGTAGGCCAAATGATTTTGGGGGATTCTATGTTGACACCCTATGGACCTAAGGCTATAGAGTAGCCCACATGATTATGTACCCTTTTAGAGACTCGGTGTAATCACCCTATGCCCTCAAGGTTGTACGATATCCCATTTTCTTTTGGAGGATTCTATGGCCCTAGGGACTTAGGGTGTCATGTCTACAAAGAACTCTGTGATCTTCAAGTCATAGGGTGCTCTTCCCAAACATCATATGATCACTTAACTTTAACGTATTACATAATATATCTTATGACCATATATAAATGTAGAATTCTATTTACCACAACATATCTGTATAATATCATACACTTAACTCTAGTTCATTTATTGTGAAAAAACTCAAACTCACAAGTTCACATTTTTTAAAAGAAAATAAATTAAGAAAAATAACGAACCAAACATCAATGTTTTTAACATCATGGGCAAATTTGAGATGGGACAAATAAAATAAAATGACAACAATAATAATTTGAATATCAGTAATGTAATATAATGGGTGGCTAGCTTAACCTATTTCCTGTAGAATTTCTAGAATGGCCTCAACACTTGCATCCAATGGTTCTTCAATTTCTTCTTCCTCTGAATCCTTGGCATTGACTTTCTCTGTGTTATCCAAACCTGCCCACCTTCTAAGATCAAGGTCTTCTTCCACTATGGAATGGCAAAGAGATTCCAATTGCGTCATTTGATCACTACTATATGCAACTGATATCACCTGTCTCTATTGTTGTAGTGCCTCTTTAGTCCCATAGCCTAACGAGAAGATGTCTATTACTTGATCATCTTCTTTGAAACAGATGCATTTGATTGCATGACGTACAAAAAAGGCTTTGGCCGTGGTCATAGCATCATACTCGTCGTCGTTGATGCAGAAAGTATGCATTAGCTCCAACAATGACTCTTTAACACTAGAGTAGTTTGTGTACTGCTCTCCTTGACTGAAAAATGCCCAAACCCCAAAAATTACTTCGCGAAGAGCACATGTTTGGATGGTATCTCATCCCATTAAGGAGCTCAAAGGTAGAACGTGCATTTCATACCATTTAACTTTTTTAGAAATTGCCTTCTTTAGGAAAGCAGCATGTTGATACTTGACTAAGCCGGCAATTAAAAACTCTGATGGTTGATGTGCTACCCCACATACTCCATCAATTACTTTAACAAATTGGGTAGCACTCCAACCACTAGATGTAATACTTTTGTGTGTTGTATCTATGATGCAAACACTACACAAATTTTAGAGCTATTCAATGCCTTCCAAATTCTTTCCAACATACTTGATTTTCCATGGGAAAATGAATTGCAAACTAGAAGTGCCATTCTTTTCTGCAATGATCCACTACACATATCCCCTAGTGATCTCAGGAATTGGATCTTTCTCCTTTCCTTTTTGTAGTAGGAGATTTAGCCATTGCGTACAGCTCGTGAAGAGAGATTTGTAACTCTCATCTGTAATGTTATAATGAGACTTACATTGATCCCATTAAGTAACTGCTATTGCTAATGGATCTATCTCTTTAAATGCCATCAACATTTGAGGCTCAAAAACCCTGGTCTGCTTTAAGTTCGTTGCACTTGCAGTGAGGTCAAGCATGCCCGCTTGATGTGGTTGCTTCACTAAGCAAATATTCTCATCTGTCAGATCCTGTTGTAGTAGCTTGACATCATTATCTTCTAAACCATTTAGGCATATAAAGGTTTTTATGCTTGGTTTTTTCCCACGATCAGTTGATGTCTGATGCTTCTCCACGATGTTTATCCACTGATCATAGATTTCATCATTGTACATGACCGTGTGTGCTTCTTTGTTGGCAAATGATTTATGGTTGAGCACGATGTTCGCCACATTTACAAAGGACTTCAAAATAAAGAAAAGAAAATTAACTTTATTTCAAGACATATTTGTAACAAAAACAAGCATAGGCAAGTGGAACTTACATCCCAAGGTGCTCGACTCGGATGACCGGACAGGAACACCTACCTTGGGTTTTGTTGGTTTAGAATATGCAAGACATTGACTACGGCCATGCTTCAAGCCTCCACATAAGTCTGGTGTTTCATTGTTGTTATTCTCTCCATGTTATCCATTTTGTAAATTCAAACAGAAACCTCTTTCTGAGCGTCTACCACTATCCTTCCAGTTCTAAACATGTAGAACTCTTTTCTCAAAGCATACTTAGTGTTGTTGTTACGCAAAAAAGATCTATCCGCTATGATGGCATGATGACCAGCTAGAATCCAGTAGTGGTATGTTGATAGCTTGTCTCCATACACTTCAGCTCTTTGTAAAGGAATTTTTGTAATTGGGCTATACGACATCAGGTGTGCTGCATTGGAGACTGGCCTAGAGTACCCTGCAAATTTCTTCAAGAGATATTTCACATACACATGTGACAATGGTCTGTATTTATAGCCATCTCGTGCAAGGTTGCATTGCTCAACTGGGATCAATTGGGTAAATTATACACCAAATTTAAAATAGTGTGAAATTCCAACGTATCCATCTAGCTCACTCTTAGAAGTTTTGGCAACTTCTTTATCAAGATCTTTTTCTTTGGGTTGTATAATAGAGTCCAACATAGTTAAGGATACTGAGTCCACAACCACTGCCACTGAGGGGGTTTCAACTGTTAGGGTTTCAAGTTCACTAGAATCTCCTACGTATTGAGTTTGTATGGGTATAACTGAAAGATTTTCTTCGGCCACATTTCCACTAGTGTCTCCAAGTGAGGGAGTCTGACTCTCCTTGAGAGTCTTAGATTGATTTGATTTACCCATGTCTTCATTCTTTCGCTTCTTATTATTCTTTGTGCTGCTCAATTTACCTAAATATTGATTGAATTTCTTAAAGCCCTTAATATATAAGTCTATAAAGTTCTCACTTGGAGTGTCATCTTGAAGCTCCACCCACCTTGCTTTTGTCATTGTTTCACTCTGTCATAATCAACCTTCACCAATTTTTGAGCAAAGGCCACAGGCTCCAACAAGTAGGAGTCACCATTGAGTAGTTTTACTCCAAGGCATGGAGACATTTCAAGATCTAAACGATATTTCTTTATCTCCTTGACAATACCACAGTCCTTGAAGGGCAATTGCTCTTTATTTTGAAAGAACAAGTGGACTTTCTCATCACTTCCACCATTTGGTAAGTGAAAATCTAGATACCAAGAACTTGGTGTTGAGCTTGTTGCATCAACTGACTTTGACTTTCTCTTCTAAGATATTTTCTGTAAAAAGAATCACATATATTAAGACAAGATGGATATTAATACATCCATATGGGCCTAGGGACATAGAGTCCCCTCTATGTTAAACCATGTGGTCCTAGGTCCAAAGTGTGCCAACAAAATGGTTCTTTAAGTGTACCTAGGCCACTCTATGGTAGTGTGATCACATAATCTCTTATGACATTAGAGGAACCTCAAAGTAGTATCCCTTGAATGGCCTAAATACCCCTTTAGATCCTCTACACCAACACCATATGGCATCATGTGGCCTGAAGGCCATAGGGTCCCCTGCATGCTAGTAAGAACCTCTCTATGCTCTACATTGGCATCCTATAGCCCCAAGGCCACAAGGTGGCCTCACTGTTTTGAAGAAACGCTTCATGAGGGTTTTCTGGTAACCTATGGCCCAATGGCCATATGGTGCTCTATATTGAGGAAACCTTCTAGGATGAAGTACATAAGGTCCCCTCTATGCTAGTAAGAACCTATGTTTACTCTATAATGGCATCGTGTGTCCTGAAGGCCATAGGCTTCCCTCTATGATACTAAGAATCTCTTTGTGCTCTATGCTCTAGGCTCTATATTGACTTCCTATGGCCCGAAGGCCACAAGGTTCCCTCATTGTTTCCAAAAAACCCTCATTGTTTTGCTATGGCCCCAAGGACATAGCTCTCTAAGCCGGTATAAAGCACCATTTGCTCTATATTGGCTCCCTAAGGCCTCAAGGCCATAGGGTTGGCCTCAAGGGCGCTCTTTATGCCAATGAAAAATAATATTTGCTCTATATTGAGAAGACCTTTTGGGTTGAAGGCCATAGGAACCCTTCTCTGATGGATTGTTGACAACCAATCGCCCTAGGTCCATAGGATGTTCTATATGCCAGTAAAAACACTATTTGCTCTATATTGTCACCATGTGACTTGAAAGCCATATGGTCACCTCTATTTTAGTAAGAGCCTCTCCATGCTCTATATTGACACCCTTTGGCCTGAAGGCCATAGGGTCCGATCTTTGCTAGTAAGAACTGATCTATGATCTATATTGGCACCCTATGGCCTGAACGCCATAGGGTCCCCTCTATGCTAGTCACAGGAGCAAAGAGAACTCTCAACCCCGATGGCCTCTAAAACGCCGGGGACCGAATGGCGCGTCTCGATCTTGTCATCAACAGTAAAGCCAACAAGGGGCACCACCTAGCTTTCAGCGGCAGCGGCTAGGACGCAGACCATGATGATATGAACACCGCAAACTTACACACACACACACACACACACACACACACACACACACACACACACACACACACACACACACACACACACAGGGTGATTGAGATTTGCAAATGATGAAAGCCCTTAGGGGTGTGAGGGAGAATTATTTCTGCAGTATTTACAAATGACGTTCTTTTCAGCGAGACGGCACACAGTGGTGATAGAGAAGTAGGGAAGAAAGATGGTGCAAACTACTTGGTGCGTTCTCTAAGATGACTCAATGGTTATGAAGCTTGCTACCAAAAGCGTGTGTACGTGTGTGCATCGACCATTGGGGTCGAGAGGTGGACGTGGCTCCCTTCGCATGGTGCAAATCCCAAGGCAAACCAACACACAAGCCCCCCTTCCCCGTGATGCCAATAGTGTCAACTCTTCCCACTTACACTCTATCAAGTGCTGACCTCTCATGAACTTCCCCCTCTCTCTCCTCCTCCGATAGGGACCTCTCAGTGCCAATTTATAGGGGTTGGCTGCTTGGATTATGGTAGTCGCAGTGTGATTAGGGTAAGCTTAATCGGGGAGACAAAGCAAGTGGTGGGCCCGGTGTGGTTGACCCTTGCTTTGTTTTGGGGGGTTATTAAAAGATGAGAATCTCTAGGTGGGCTTTTGTGACCACATCACCTAGAGAGAGATAATTTACAAAGTGGGAATTTTACAATGGCTTGGGTGAAAACTGAAGAAATGATGAAAATAACCTATAAATTATTGAAATTGGCATCGTGGTTGCGTGTTACTGGCAAATGGTGTTTTGCCGGTGCGTCGATGTAGCACGTACTTATTTTCGGGGTCGGTCGGGGCATACCTTTGGCGCATTTCTCCTTTTTGTTGTTGGAGGCGCGTGATTTGGGTCCTCCTTCTTTTTGTTGCCATCGTAGTCGTAGACCTCCTTTGTTTCTTTTTGTATTTTATCATGTGTGCGTGTTTATGTGTGTGTGTACGTATGGGTGCATGTGGACGGATTTGTGTGTATACATATAGATGTGGGGGCGCATACGTGAGTGTGTGTGTGTATTTGTATGTGTGTGGAAGCATGCGTGGGAATGGCCTTGTATAATATATTATATATATATTTATATTTATATTTTTTTAAAAAAAATAGTTTTATTATTTTTATTATTTTTTATTTTTTCGGCTCTGTTGATGGTGGGCTACTACGCGAGGATGAGGGGTGGGGGGGGGGATGGTGTGTATGTGTGTGTGTGTGTGTGTGTGGTGTGCATAGAGAGAGAGAGAGAGAGAGAGAGAGAGAGAGAGAAGTTTTTGTGCCTTTTTAGGCCCGCGAGGGAGAGAGAGAGAGAGATTAGTGCGGGCGGCGGGCTGGAGCCGTAACAGAGCGTAACTGGCTTGCAGTGCCATCACCATGGCCATTTTCAAGCCAAAGCTACAAAGGGGCTAGCTTGCTCGAGAACTCCATTTTGCAGGCTTCAAACGGCACCTCCAAAGGCCAGGAAAAAAAGCCTCAAATTTGATCCATTTTTGACTTTTATAGGGGGGGCCTTTAATTTGGGAATTTACAATTTAATTGGTCCACCTGGCATCTTGAATTGGTATTTTTTGGGAACGAGGGCCCCGCTTTGATCTATCTCTCTCTTCTTCACTCTTTGCACTTGGGAGGGGGGGGCATTAGCGACGTCGCTATTGCCCCCTAGGCTCTTCATTTTTTATTTTTTATTTTTCACCTTTTACCCTCTTTTGGTTTAGCCTTATATTGCTCATTTTTTGACTTTCACTCTTTCCCTTTACCCATCCGACTCCTCCTTACCACCTTTTTCCTCTTTGGTTTCTAGCACTTGGTTCACCCATGCTTGTACTTTGCTCGGACATGCTTTGGGATGGGCCGCATTTGACCTTGCTCGGCCGGCCTCTGCTGCCCTTGAGCTCTGACTCTTGACCCTCTCTCTCTCTCTCTCACTGCCTCTTTGGTTCATTTGGCTACTTTTGGTCCTCCGCCACCCGGACGACCTTTGCTCTTTGCCTTCGCCCTTGGAGTGACCTTGTGGGAGATCCCTCTGACGTGGGGGGGAAAGGGCAATAGTGATGTTGCTATTGCCTCTTCTCTCCTTCTCCAAAATCTGGCCCACGGGAACGCGCCCCGTGTGCGGTACTGCCACCTCATCAAACCGCCGCCAGCGTGCCATCGGCGCCAGGCTCCTCCCCCAAAACCACCACGGAACCACCCTACGGGGGCCGCGTTTGGCCAACGCAGCGCCTACGGCCGCCTTGCAGCACCGACGCCATAGCTACAGAGCTCCAAGCTCTCTACGCCCCTTTGGATGCCAATGGGTGCCCACGCCCTAGAGTATATACCGCACGAATTTTGGTCTCCTCCTCGCATGTGGGCTTACTCTTCAGCCACGTGGTAGCCCCAGGGAATACCCCCTTTGAGTGGCCTTTAAGGTTAAAAAAATGCTCAATCCCATTGATTTTGTGGCCCACTTCATCATCTTGCCACTTCCTACTAAGAAACCCAATGATTACTTCGAAACCTCCACCCAATTGTCCCAGTTGTCGGCTTTGATCCTCCCCGTGATCTTCAAACTTCAACTTTCCTAGGTCCACGATTCAAGGCGACCAAAAGCTGGGAAAATCATATGCACACCTTTAACTGTCCATGGCTCCCAACTTCGTCTCGCTGTATGTGACTGACTGAATACCCGATTGACGTACCATGGATTCGTGCTAGCTCCACATGGAACAACTATCACCAAGAACATTGGCGAGGCTTAAAAAAGGCCAGATGGCACATTTCCCAGTGCGGCCAAGTGGGCTCAGACCCGACCCCCGAAAAATTTTCAACTGACCATATCTTGCTAACCACACCTCTGATTCGCAATCCGAGAAGAGAGGCATGCTTCACAACTCGGGCATTACACACATATACACTGACATTAGCCCAGGCCACCTGTCCCTAGTTGCCGTGCCCGTCGGGGATCTACAACATACTCTTTCTTTAAAAGCAATACCTTGCACATCGGGGCTCCGTTTGACGAGCCGTCTGGACCGGCTTCTAGAGCACGCTGAACTCTACATTCTAGAGCTTTGACTTGGCATTTTGGACACCTTCATATGCCATCCCATCTGGACTACTATGTTGCCTTTTTGGCCTAGAAAACCTCTTTAAGCATACATTCCCGCTACCCTTTGGCTGCTAAGGGCCCTAGCACCTGCCCTAACCTTCTACACTGCACTCGATTGCAGTCTTGGCCTGGAATAGACCACTTGCTAGCTTCAACCAACTTTAGCTGCACCATCATTGCCCAGCCTCCTCGTCGAACATTTATGTTCGACCAAAAGCATATGTACAAAACTTTAAAACTGGCACACCAAACTGACGATGAAAAGAACTCGCAAAACCATAACTGTATGTACGGGCTATGTACAAAGCTTCATCTTTTTTCTTTCACACACTGCATGTTTTAGGTGAGTTGCCCACCCCCCTTGACTATAATCTGCTGCACTTCAGGCACTAGACTCCTCTTGAAATACAGTTTGAACCGCACACCATTTACCCTGTTTCTAAGAAGCTTGCCATTTGCTCTTACCAATTGATACGTCCCATTCGGAAAGGCATTCTTCACTTTATACGGACCTGTCCAATTCTTCTTGAACTTCTTCTGGAATGTGAAATCAAGATAGCTTTCATACTTCATGACCAAGTCTCCTTCCTCTATCTTCTTGTCTGGCAAGTTCTGATTGAACTTGGCAACCCGCTTCTCTCTCTGCTTCACATAATAGTCTGTGGCTACCTCTCTGTCCATCTGCAAAGCCTCCAAACTGGCTATCCAATCTTGTAGAACCTCCTGTTGAGTGGCATTGACACGCCACATACCCTTTAAATCACCTAGTTGTGCATGCACTGGCAACACTGCGGCTTGTAGACACTCGTGGCACGTCTTGCACCAGTAATGTACGTCCTTCACAATGGAGGGCCACCAAAAGCCTGCTCTAAGCACTCGAAACAGAACCTGATCTTTTCCCTGATGCTTGCTCTCTTCATGGCATTGCTCCAACACCATTCCTATGTCCTCTTTGTATAGCACCCTTCTAAGCACTCCTTCACGCCCGTAGTTCATGAGATCCTCACCTACGAGTGTAAATTTACATGCCTTTTGCACCACTCTTCTCTTTTGTAGCTTGGACAAACCCTTTGAACATTGCCCTGTACTCAAAAAGCCTTCAATCTCCTTTAGAGTCTCTCTACTTGCATAAGTGGCTGGGGCCACATATAGACCTGCAACATGCACCTGCACTTTGCTGCTAGCTAATTGATCCGCCTCTTGATTCTGCTCTCTCCTCACATGCTTGAATTGGACTTCTTCAAAAGACTTCAACATCTTCTTGATGGAAAAGAGCCAATGCTTCAAAGAATTGCGCTTTACCTGCCATTGGCCTAACAATTGCTTGGTGACTAGCAATGCATCTCCTTCACCACCAACCTTGAAATGCCGAACTCTATGCACTGCTTTAAACCCAAATGCAGAGTGAGATATTCCACCTGATTATTGGTGTGGACATCCTCTAAATCATACGCCTTTGAAAATATTTTTTTTCCATGTGGGTCGTGTATCACCACACCTCCTCTTCCTTTCTGCACTACCCTTCGATATGCTCCATCGAACCACATAGTGAAAGCATCTTCCAAGTCAGGTTCCTCCTTGGCTTCATCTCGTACCGCTCTTGGATAGGCCGGAAAATCGATAGCCTTGCCGACAAGAATGGGTGCCAGGTGAGACCGACTCGTGTGATCCACCTTGAACTCGAACTCGAACTCCTGTAGCTCCAACACCCACTTCATAATCCTCCTTTCTGGCTTCAAATGTAGCACTACCTCTGGCAATAGATTATTAGCCGTCACCACAAAAAAACTTACGCACAATCAAATGGAGTTTGAACTTCCTACAAGCGAAGACTAGAGCCATCACCCAGTGCTCCGCCTCGATGTCGGTAGCCTCTCCTGGGATAATCACCCTGCTCTCGAAGTATATCGGCTAATATCTTCTCCCTACCTTTTGCAATAGAACCGCCACTATCATAGACACATAGAAGTCGTCCTCTCGATTGGGAGGACACACCGCTATCACTGACACAAAATCTCTTTGACCCTATCAAAAGCCTCCTGAGCTTCCTCATCCCACTCATAGCCATGCACCTTCTGAGCCCTCTTTTGAAGAGGATGCACATATTGCGATAGCATCCAAAAGCAACGTGACAAATATTTCAGCAACAAATGAAGCCAAACCTTGAGCATTCGATGGCGGCTCCATCAACACCAATGCCTTCACCTTCTCGGGATCCGCCTCTATACCATTTTGTGACACCACATGACCCAACAAATGTGCTCGACGCTGTGCTAGCTTGCACTTCTTGGGGTTCAGCTGACCTCCTTCTTCATGAAGCCTTTGAAAGCATAACTGGAGCTTCGATAGGTGCTCCAACCTTGAACTGTAGCAGCCGATATCATCCATGAAGACCCTAATAAAATGGCCCAAGTATGGACCAAATACCCTGTTCATCCAACCTTGGAACGTGGCATATGCATTCACCAATCCGAATGGCATCCTGCGGCGGTAAGCGAAACAACCCCATGGAGATATGAATGTGGTCTTCAACTGGTCTTCAAGTGCAATCCCTATTTGAAAGTACCCCGAAAAGCCATCAATAATCGAGTATCTCTCATGCCCAGCCACCTGGTTTAGGATTTCGTCTTGAAACGGCAAGGGGTAGTGATTCCTCTTGGTCGTGGCATTCAATGGCTTGAAGTCGACACACACTCTCCATTTCCCATTTTTCTTAGGTGTTATGACCACTGGCGAGACCCACTTTGACTCCTTCACAGGATATATGATGCCTGCATGCAATAGCTTATTGATCTCCTGCCAAAGGGCTTCTTTTTGAATTTCCCCTAGTCTTCTCAACTTCTGTGCTTTAGCCTTATGCCCCTCCTTAAGAACAATCTTGTGCTCCACCCCCTTTGCACCTCGCAAACGCTTGTACTCCGTAGCAAATAGATTTGGATAGGATTCACACATTTGAACATAGCCCTCCTTTTCCTCTTTGTTAAGGTCTTCACTTATCATACTCGAAACCTCCTCTATGCTTAAACCATGAGCTTGAGACTCCATACCTTCTTCTTTAGATGGAGAGTCTTCTATGGTGACCCCAAACAAGTCTGCATCTATCCTTAACATGTCATCCTCACTCTCCTCTTCCTCTGTGCTAGTATAGCCTTCATCATGGCCCGTCTCGGTCTCATACTCATAGCTCGTCGTGTCACCCTCATCTTTAACTTCCATAGGACGAGAAGTGCTCTCTTTGTTATTCAAATCAAGCACAATTTGTCTGCCTCTCTCTTTGTCAGGCAAAGTGAACACTTTGCTCTCCCAATCCTGCTTTGCTCCTATCACCAAAAGCCATGGCCTACCCAAAATGATATGGTAAGCAGTATCCCCTGCTTTCATCACAAAGAAGTCAATTAGGCACTCTTTGCCGATCACCTTGACCTTCACATCCTGCGCCACACCCAGACACCTACCTCTAGTATGGATAGCCATCCTCATGCACACATTTGACCTGATTACTGTCTTGACTCCCGTCTCTTTCATGGCTTCTTCCGTCATGACACAAACCTGTGCTCCACTGTCTATGTAGGCTTGTACCTGCATCCTCTTCTCTATAATCGCATCCACAAGCGGGAGAACATCAGTGGGGCTACCTACCCTCAAGGCCATGTTTTGCACTGCTTGCACATTTCCCTTAGCTCTTGGCAGCCTAGTGCTAACACTTGTGGACCACTGCCTTCTTAACTTTGGATTTAAAGCTAACAACTGACCAAACGTAATATTTGATTTTTTATTTTGAACATCACTCACCATATTGTACTCGGGATAGCCTCATCCTAGCTGGAAATCCGCTTGCTTGATCTTGTGACGCCTCCTTCTTTTGCTAGGCTCGGGTTGCTCTCTACCTTCGTACACCTTCTCTTTGCCCTTGCGAGCTCTAGTTTCCCGTTTTGCCTCTGTCTCCCTCTCAACTCTTGCCCTCTTATTATGGCCAAAAATTTGACATCCTGCTTATCCACCCCTATGATGTTTACCCTTGGGACCTCGCCTCCGTTTTGCGGAGCCGATTGCACAGGATTCTCCACTGCTTGCTCTCTTGGACCATTGTATTGCCCTTGACATCGACCTCTACCAAAAAGCGGGTACATACCTCCTCTTTCTCTCTGCGGTTGAGGACAATCAGGCGCATAATGCCCTTTTTCTCCACAAGTGTAACACCTACCAGGCAGTGGCCATGCCCTGCCCCTTCCTCCTCTTGGCTGTCCTCTATCCATGACACTGAGCCGCAACTCCCGCATCTGCTCAGATAAATCTTCCACTATGCGCACCCAATTTTGCGGCACAATAGCTACACCTTGAATTCCCTGATTTTCTTAATGTGCAGTCTCTCTCGGACTCTATGGTTGAACATGGGCCATCGTCTGTAACCTGACACACCCTGCTCTATCTTCTTCTTTATCTTTCTACTCTTCGATCGTGCAATGGCTACCGCACCATTATAATTCTCTAGGCTCTCAAAATCAACTTTTTCTCTCAGTTTGGGGTGTAGGCACACCATGAATTTGTCCAACTTGAAGTAGTCTCCATTAGCCAATTTCATGGCTGCCGCTAATTCTTCCCAACACTCTTCAAAATGACCCAAAAACAAATTGAACTCTTCACTTACGTCTTGCTTAAGCACCTTCAACTTGGCATCCATCTCGGCTGGGGAAGTCTCCTTGAAAAAGTCGTGAAGAAACCTTGCCTGTAGAGCCTGCCATGCTTGCTTCGACTCACCTTCCAACGCGTCATACCATGCTTTAGCTCTACCACACATCACCAAAGGAAAACTCTGTATTTTTTTATCCTCGTTCGGCATACGCAACGATAGCATGTACAACTCAAAATCTGACAACCACTCGTCAGGGCTCTCTTCTCCTGTGAAAATCGGTCCATAGCTTCTACCTGCCATGATATCCAACGCGAAAATCTCTTCTTTTTCGATTAATTAGGAGCAATCAGTGCGCTCCTCCGTGGGGGCACCAGAAGATGGAGAGGGGGAATGGGGGAACACACCCAACACAAAAAAAAGGGCCTCTCTATAGCTCAGGGTATTCACAGCACCCTTATCCTCTCAGAAAACACCTTCAAAGAAACACTTAACACTAGCAGACCACCGCCTGCTCAATTTCCATTGCTCACACACTCTACCAATCACCACACAAGATACACATACTACCACTGCCTGTCTCCACCCTTACACATGCACACAACCACTCAATCTCACTCTCTCACTCAAAACACCATCGATCCGGGGGGGCACACACTTCCACACAACCGGCACCGAGGAGGGACATGAAAGCAGGAGAAAGAGAACGGGGAAGGGGAAACAAAGACACGGGAGGAAACTTTGGCTTGATTGCACTTCAAAAAACATATACATAGGCTTGCACTGCCATCACCATGGCCATTTTCAAGCAACAAAGGGGCTAGCTTGCTTGAGAACTCCACTTTGCAGGCTTCAAACGGTACCTCCAAACTCCAAGAAAAAAAGCACCTCCAAACGCCTAGAAAAAAAACCTCAAATTTGATCCTTTTTTCACTTTTAAAGGGGGGGCCTTTAATTTGGGAATTTACAATTTAATTGGTCCAGCTGGCATCTTGAATTGGTATTTTTTGGGAAAGAGAGCACCGCTTTTCTCTATCTCTCTGTTCTTCACTCTTTGCACTTGGGAGGGGAGGGCATTAGCGACGTCGCTATTGCCCCCTAGGCTCTTCATTTTTATTTATTTTTCACGTTTTACCCTCTTTTGGTTTATCCTTATACTGCTCATTTTTTGACTTTGACTCTTTCCCTCTACCCATCGGACTCCTCCTTACCACCTTTTTCCTCTTTGGTTTCTAGCACTTGGTTCACCCATGCTTGTACTTTGCTCGAACATGCTTTGGGATGGGCCGCATTTGACCTTGCTCAGCCGGCCTTTGCTGCCCTTGAGCTCTGACTCTTGACCCTCTCTCTCTCTCTCTCACTGCCTCTTTGGTTCATTTGGCCACTTTTGTTCCTCGGCCACCCGGACGACCTTTTCTCTTTGCCTTCTCCCTTGGAGTGACCTTGTGGGAGCTCCCTCTTACGTGGGGGGGAAAGGGCAATAGCGATGTCGCTATTGCCTCTTCTCTCCCTCTCCAAAATCTGGCCCGCGGCAACGTGCCACGTGTGCGGTACTACCACCTCATCAAACCGCCGCCAGCGTGCCACCCGCGGATGGCGCCTGCGGTAGGTACCTCCCCCAAAACCACCGCAGAACCGCCCCGCAGGGCCGCGTTCGGCCAATGCAATGCCTATGGCCGCCTTGCAGCACCGACGCCATAGCTATAGAGCTCCAAGCTCTCTACGCCCCTTTGGATGCCAATGGGTGCCCACGCCCCAGAGTATTTACCGCACGAATTCTGGCCTCCTCCTCGCATGTGGGCTTACTTGCCAGCCACGTGGCAGCCCTAGGGAATACCCCCTTTGAGTGGCCTCCAAGTTTAAAAAAACGCTCAATCACATTGATTTTGTGGCCCACTTCATCATCTTGCCACTTCCTACTGAGAAACCGAATGATTACTTCGAAACCTCCACCCAATTGTCCCGGTTGTCGGCTTTGATCCTCCCCGTGATCTTCAAACTTCAACTTTCCTAGGTCTGCTATTCAAGGCGACCAAAAACTGGGAAAATCATCTACACACCTTTTACTGCCCACGGCTCCTTCGTCTCGCTGTATCTGACCGACTGAATACCCGATTCACGTACCATCGATTTGTGCTAGCTCCACATGGCACACACTATCACCGAGAACATTGGCGAGGCTTAAAAAACGCCAGATGGCACATTTCCTAGTGCGGCCAAGTGGGCTTAGACCCGGCCGCCGGAAAATCTTCAACTGACCTTATCTTGCTAACCAGACCTTCGATTTGCAATCCGAGAAGACATTCATGCTCCACAACTTGAGCATTACACACATATACATTGACATCAGCTCGGGCCACCTGTCCCTAGTTGCCCTGCACGTCGGGGATTTGCAACATACTCTTTCTTTAAACCGCAATATCTTGCACATCAAGGCTCAATTTGACGAGCCGTCTCGACTGGCTTCTAGAGCACGCTGAACTCTACATTCTAGAGCTTTGACTTGGCATTTTGGACACCTTCATCTGCCATCCCATCTGGACTACTATGCTGCCTTTTTGGCCTAGAAAACCGCTTTAAGCATACATTCTCGCTACCCTTTGGCTGCTAAGGGCCCTGGCACCTGCCCTAGCCTTCTGCACTACACACGATTGCTGTCTTGGCCTGGCATACACCACTTGCTAGCTTCGACCAACTTTAGCTGCACCACCGGCTAGGATGGGGCATAGAGGAGCGGAGGGATGATGGTGATAAGGCCGATGAATAGAAGGGGGGGGGGGGTGTGCCATACCCGTAGAAGTGTCATGAGGTTGACCAGGCATTGTGGAGCCTTCCAACAGTCTCGTCAAGGCTCGAGCAGAGGGAAAAAAAACATTTTTTCTTTTTTTTTTCTTTGATTTTCAAAAATCGGCCATCATTAGCCCTCTCCTTTTGGCTAGAGGCATTCATGCTTCTAACTTTTCCTCTGCATCTTTAGCTGCGGAGTTAGAGGGTTCTCCCTCCTCTAGAATGTCTAGAATAAATTATGGATCAAACCTAAGAAAATACCTTTTCAGTCTCCATCCATTCACCCTAGTCTTGTGAATTCTCCCATTTTCTTATAGCTGCCATTGTCATAGCGTTTCTTGATTGATGAATGGCCCTTCCCATCAGGGTTTAAATTTCTTGTCCTTCATGGTGTCAAATCTGTTGTCGTATCTCAGCACCAACATACCTTTTTCCAATCCCTTTTCTTTAAGCCCTTGATTGAAAGTGAGCCGGCGTCGTTCTGCCTGTGTTGCATAGTTATTGATTTGTTCTTCCCTATCTAGTTGGAGTCTTTCCAGATCCAAGATGTGGTTTCGGAGATTTACAATTGGACGATGTATCTGGCTAGCCAAAACTCGTAAGCTGGCTATCTGTACCTCAATGGGTATAATTGCCTCCTTCCCATAAACTAGATGGGATAAACATCTTATACCCGTAAAAATAGTTTGGAACATTGTTCGGTAGGCCCAAAGAGCTGCCATAAGATGTTTATCCCAGTCCTCTGTGTGATTGTTCACCTGCTTTGTGATGATTTTGCAAATCATTCCGTTTACCTTCTCTACCAGACCATTGCATTGTGGATAGTATGGTGTGGAATGTCGGCGTGTGATGCCTAACTTTGTCATCAGTTCTCCTACAAAATCACCTCTGAATTGTGGTCCTCTATCTGATATTATGTCAAGAGGAGTGCCAAAACGGCAATAGATATGCTCAAAAATGAACTTTGCTACCTCTTGGGCTGTAATGTGGGTGGTGGCTGTTGCTTCTGCCCATTGAGTCATGTAGTCTACACCCACTAGGATGTACAGTTCACCTGATTGCGCCCTGGGTAAAGGACCAATTGCATCTATTTTCCATTTCTCAAATGGACCATATGAGATGATAAGAGTTTGTGGCTCGTAGGTTAATGTGCAATCACTGACCACTTGACAAGCCTTGCATGTTTTACGCCAATGGTATACATCCCTGTTCAAGCATGACACGACTAGAGAAGTAAATAGGACGATGAAAGAAGTTTGGGGGTCCTTTTGCATTAGCACGGCTCCAAGTGTATCACTTCCCACACTAGGGTTCACATACAATGGCTTGTCCCACTTAGGAGGTGAAATGGTGGGAAGCTTAGCTAGGATTTGCTTTACCTCAATAAACTGCTGCTCATTCTCTTCACTCCATGAGAAGACATCCCTCTGGGTGAGTTGTTGTAGGGGAAGGATCACTTGAGATAGCAAGTGAATGAACCTACTTTAGTATCTTACCTTTTGAAGGAAAGAAACCAGCTGCTTAGCGGTGGTGGGTGACGAAAAAGATACCAGGGCTTGAATCTTGCTAGGGTCAGCCTCAATCCCTTTTGTTGAAATTTCATGGCCAAGGAGAGTGACTTTGCTTTCACTAATGTGACACTTATCCACGTTGAGCTAACCACCCAAGGTTTGCAGCCTGGTTAAGCCATCATAGAATTTGCTTAAATGAAGGAATCGTGAACTATAGATGCAAAAATCATCTATGAAAACCCGTATTGATGTTCCAAAGTAGGGTTGAAAAACAAAGGTCACATAGCGCTGACATGTGGCCGGGGCATTAGAGAGGCCAAATGGCATCACTTTGTAGGCAAAGCATCCCCAAGGTGTGATGAAGGTTGTCTTCTTCTGATCTTCCTCCGCAATGCTAATCTGGAAGTATACTGAGTAGCCATCGCGCACTGTGTATCGTTCGTGACCTGCCACTTCATTGAGTATTTCATCTTGGAATGGGAGGGGAAAGTGATCCCTCTTTGTGACTGCATTGAGAGGTTTATAATCCACACAGACTCTCCACTTACCATTTTTTTTTGGTGTGACTACTACTGGGGAGACCCATTCTGAGTCTTCGACAAGGTAGATGAAACCTGCTTGTAGCAAACTTCTCACTTCTTTCAGTAGTGCCTCTTGTTGGATTACTCCAACTCTTCTGAGCTTTTGTACTACGGGTTTACTACCTTCCTTAAGTTTTATGTCGTGTTGCACTATTGTAATTCCTATGATCTTATCATAGCCATCAATGAACAAAGTAGTGAAGTTACCTAGCATGGAGACATACTCCTTCCTTTATTCATCGATTAACTCATTTAAAGGAATTTTTTGTAACTTACCTGCATCCTACAAGGACTGCATACTTGATGATTCCTCTTGGTTTGTCGGGGGTGTTTCAGATTGTGTCAATCTTTTTGGGTCTTTAAGAATGACCCCCATCACCTCGATGCTACTGTCACTTCCGTCGGTGGTGGTCGTCTCTTCTCCGAGGTAGACAAATAGTCGCTGGTGGAATCATCTTTTGAAGCCTCCAAGATTATGTTGTGCTGCTTTCCATTCCTCATGTCGTAGAATGTGTACTTCCCTTTAGTGTCCTTCATCTGAATCATCCCAATGCTCCAGTCTTGTTTAGCTTCCATAGCCATAAGCCAAGACCTCCCAAGAATGATGGGGTAGCCCTCCTCTTTGTGTGGCATGATGAAGATGTCTACCTCCACTTCTGTATTGAATGCTTTTACTTTGACCGCATTTACAATCCCCATACATTTCACTCTTACATTGTTTGCCATCTTGGCTTGGTAGGGTGCTGGCCTACTTACTTCTAGACCTAGATGGTGCATCATCTTTTCACTCATGATGCATATTTGCGCGCCACCGTCTATGTAGACGTTGGAGATTTTTTTCCCCTTGATGTGGGCATCCATGGTTGGTAGGATGTTGTCGAGATCCCTTCCAGCGATAGCCCCAGCTATCTTGGGTCTTGACTTCATGGTACTTACCAGTTTTTTCCATTGCCTCCTCATCCTTGGTGCAAGGTGGAGTAATTGGGGCCAAGTTATCTTCGGGCCCTGCATTAACACATCCTATACTAAGTCATAGGGTTTTACATACTCACCTAGTGAGAAGTCCATGATGTCTATCTTTTGTTGTGGTTTAGCTGCTTGCTTTTGCTAGACTCGGCCTTCCCTTTCATCTTCTCTTCTCTTTGAGATGCTTCCTCGTGCCTGGCACGCTTCACTCCCATAGCATCCACTTATTCTACCTTCGCTTTCCCTTTGTGCTTCTCTCGAACTGATTCTTCTACCTTTGCCTTCCCTTTAGCCTCCAAGCGAATAACACTCACCGCTTGGTTCACAGCAGGTGGTGGGGGTAGTGGCGGAATGAGAGGTTGGGGTGGTGGTTGATGTTGTACAGGTGGTCAAAGGATTTGGACTGGTGGGATTGGTCCTTGTTTCCTAGGTGGTGGTGGTCTTGCTCTTGGTAGAGAGATCTAATTCTATCTCCCCCCTTTATTGAAATTATGCCTCCTTGGGTGTGGGTAGTAGTACATTCCATAGCCATCTTCCCCGCAGTTGTAACAGTGGTCCTCTTGGTTCTGACTTTGTTGTCCTCTTCCCTGTTCTGGGTTCCTGACAGGTGCATGCCCTTGCTGCACTAGATGCATAGATAAACTCTCTAGTTGGGTGGTGATGTGACTCAGTAGGTCTTGCTACTCTTCTGATGCCTCTTGCGGTTCGCCTTTATGATTGGCTGTTGCAATCACTGGGGTTGGTCGGGCCAAGCTTGTTTCCTTTGACTCGTTTACTCTTGCTTGCATTCGCAGCTTCTTGTCTTTAAGGCGGACTACTTCGACTGCCAACTCATATGTTGCAGGAAACCTTCCCTTCACCTTCTCTCTAAGCAACGACCATAGACCAGCAATGAAACGGTCCTTCTTTAAGAAATTAGGCACTCCTTCACCTTCCTCTAGTGAGGCAACCCATCTCTCCCATAAGTCCACAAATTTGGACTCGTAGGTGGCATACTCTAGCAGACCTCCCTGCTTTAATGCTGTCAGTAGTAGCTGCCATAGCTTCTCCGACGTTGTGCCTCCACCAAACCTCTTTACAAAAGCAGCCCTTAACACTAGGTTGGTAATGGGACACTTTTATGTCCAGTTAAGTGACCATTTTCCTTGAATTATGTCAAGAGTTTCAAAATGGGTTTTGAGGTGCTATCTGTTTAGGAAGTTGTCTCATGAGCTAAAAAAAACTTGACATGTTTTTGGAATATCAATTCCATCTTTAACCTTGTCCTTGCACAACATTTCACAACCTAAACTGTGTGAAAAAACGGGTCTTGTTTTTGGCCTTTTTCAACTTTTTGCAACTATACCACTCTAGAATTCATGTTTGTGAGGTCTATAATGCTAGAGAACTATCTTTAGTAGTCCTCAACATGTCCTGATGCTTCTAGGGAGAAATAAATGTTAAAGTTGTAAGTTATGACCAAATTACAAAAATTGTCAAATCCTATTTTTTAGCCAATTTTAGCTCTTCTATAATTTTTTTGGTGGCTTTCATGATATCCAAATGCAGTTTTGATTTTCTATGTCGCATATTGTAACATAAAGCTAATACTCCTTGAGTTTTGGGGCACCTAATACCCTATTTTGCATAGTAGGCAACGATGGTTGGTTTTCTCAATTATAGAAGAAAACAAAACATTCTAGTATATCAAGTATAGCTTTTTCAATAGTGTTAGTTTCTTGTGAAAACTACATGCATTTCGTAGGTAGTAACCATATCTAGTCATAAGGATCAAATTTTGCTAGATATTGAATAGTTTCTATGGGATTCTACAACTCATAATGTTGAACCTAGTTTTTTCATGTTTGCTGTATTTAGCACTTCATTTTTGTCCCCAAGATTCCCCTTGGTAAGAGATGTACTATTCTTTTGACATGCTCCATGGCTCCTTATGAACCCAAAGGACAATAGGGAACTAAGAAAACATGCATATATTATTTGTATTGAGAGTGGCTATAGAAACTTTGATGATAGGTTTGCAAAATGGGAAAAATTGAACTTTTTTGTACCTATTTCTTTTGGCAAAACAAAAATTAGTGAGTGAGAAGTAATCATATATTCAGATCACGAACCCATTGAAGTTAACTAAGGAATTTATCTCAAGTCCTACAAAAATCCCTAATCTTATTTTTATGCAACAAAACATAAGAAATGACTGTTTTGATGAAAATGTACTGGTCCATCAACTTTGGAGGCTTGGTGTGACCAAAAGATGAGAAATTTTACAAGTTTCTTATTTTTTTCATGTATAGTAGGCCTTGAACTATAACCGCATGAAAGGATTTTACAAAATGAGTGGATCTACTATGGTTTTGGAGGTTTTTTTCAAAACCCTGAAAGGACACTTTTATGTCCTGTTAGGTTACCAACCTAGTGTTAACACATCCCATGAATTCTTGGTGGCATGGGGCAATGCATTATACCAGGACTTGGCCTCTACTTTCATCAGTAGAGAAAAATTATAAGTCGTGAAGCGTCATCATGTTTGTTGGAGATGACACAAGCAATATCGAAATTATCCAAAAAGTCGGTGGTGAGATCCTCTCCCTTCTTTCCACTGAACGTGGGGAAAGAAACACTTGCCATGGTAGTGACTCAGGAAATTACAAACCTTTTTTTTAATAGATTAATACATTAACAACAGTAGCGTCTCATAGCGGCTTTTTATAGGGTTGAAAGGATAGATTAAAACAGGATAGAGAATGGATCACAAAGCTAGAAGAGAATAAAGATGCTTACATCAAAAGAGTGGTAGTAATCTAGGAGGGGCAAGATGATGGGGCGTGGAGATCTCAGGATTTCATCAAGCATCTCGGCTCCGAATAAGAAAACAATATTTTTCTTGTAGAATATCTTCCTATCAATATACACGTTTACATGCATGTGTTGCAAGAAACGGAAGGGAAATACTTTTGGCCTATTGTTATTATCCATGCTGGGTGTAGGGCAAGGATCTTGACCACTAGGGTTGCGTACCTTGGGTGTTGACAAGGTGACACCTTCACCACATCCTCCTACCTCTTGTAGTAGTCCGCACAATCTTCCACATTAGGTTCAAAACAGACTGGGTGAGAAGAGTCTACCTCAATCGGCTTTCCATTCTGCATGCGGCGACGGCGCTTGGGTGGTCGAACTTCTCAGGCCTAGAGAGAGTGTAGGCCCACTTGCATCCATGTAAACTTTGTGGTTGATGTAGTTGACGACTCCTCTCGAAGCATTAGAGAGAAAACACTTGGTGCTACAGAAAATCTGACTCTCGTCAGAGTGCTGCAGTTTTCAAAAGCAAAACTCACCGTTCTTTCTTCACTTCCTCTGTCTACACTCATTGACAGAATGCTGTGGTTGACGGCAGTGATGGCACTTCATAGGCCTCCCACCTGATGCTCTCAATTTTTAGTTAGAATAACCAACACGAGATGGAGAATTTACCTCTTGAATATTGATGACACTACAGCCTGGCAGTAGTACTTCAATGAAGGCGGCTAGTGCCTCCTTTGTCTCCTCTTCTTCCGTCCTCGGGTTAGAGAATTCCTTCAGCCATTCGTCCATAATTGATAGTGGGCGTCACTTTCAGCACTGTAAACCGAAGGGTCTTAGAAGCCCTCCTCAATGGGGGCACCAAATGACGAGAGCGAAGCGAACCCTGAACCACGATGGCCTCTAAAATGCTAGGGGACTGAATAGCGTGCCTCAAGCCTATCACAGTAAAGCGAACAGGGGGCACCACCTAGGTTTGAGGGGCTAGGACACAGACCACGATGATATGAACACCGCAAACTTACACAAACACACACACACACACACACACAAAGATAGAGATAGACAGGGAGATTGAGATTTTCAAATGATGAAAGCCCTCGGGGGTGTGAGGGAGAATTATTTTTGCAATATTTATAAATGATGTTCTTTCCGACGAGGCGGCACACCCTGGTGATAGAGAAGTAGGGAGGAAAGATGGTGCAAACTACTTGGCGCGTTCTCTAAGATGACTCAATGATTGTGAAGCTTGCTACCAAGAGCATGTGTACGTGTGTGCATCGACCATTGGGGCCGAGAGGTGGATGTGGCTCCCTTCGCATGGTGAAAATCCCAAGGTAAACCAACACACAAGCCCTCCTTCCCCATGATGCCAATAGTGTCAACTCTTCCCACTTACACTCTACCAAGTGCTGACCTCTCATGAACTACCCCCTCTCTCTCCTCCTCCGACAGTGACCTCTCAGTGCCAATTTATAGGTGTTGGTGGCTGCTTGGATTATGGTAATCCCGGTGTGATTAGGGTAAGCTTAATCGGGAGACAAAGCAAGTGGTGGGCCCGTTGTGGTTGACCCTTGCTTTGTTTTGGGAGGTTATTAAAAGATGAGAATCTCTATGTGATCATCACCTAGAGAGAGGGAATTTTACAATGGCTTGGGTGAAAACTGAAGAAATGATGAAAATAACCTATAAATTACTGAAAATGGCATCGTGGTTGCGTGTTGCTGACAACGAATGGTGTGTTAGTGATGCGTCGGTGCAGCGCATACTTCTTTTCAGGGTCGATCCGGGCATGCCTTTGGCGCATTTCTCCTTTTTGTTGTTGGTGGCACATGATTTGGGTCCTCCCTTTTTTCGTTGTTATCGTAGTCGTAGACCTCCTTCGGTTTTTTTGTATTTTATCATGTGTGTGCGTTTATGCTTGTGTGTACGTATGGGTGCATGTGGACGAATGTGTGTGTATATATATAGATGTGGGGGCGCATGCGTGAGTGTGTGTGTGTGTGTGTGTGTGTGTGTTTGTGTGTGTACGCAAGCGTGCGTGGGAACAAGATTGTATAATATTATATATATATATATATATATTATTTTATTTTATTTTCGGCTCTGTTGAGACGGTGGCCTGCTACGCGAGGATGAGGCTCAGGGGGGATGGTGCTCCGGCTTCTGGTGCTCCTGCTTTGGGCTAAGAAGAGCGAGAGGGAGAGAGAGAGAATGCCAGCTGGGGCTCAACGTGCATAACGTGAATAACGCGCGAGAGAGGGAGAGGGAGGTGAGGTGGGTGTGGATAAGAGAGAGTGAGAGGGTTCTATGGCGGGTGCCCACCGTGGGGGGGAAAGAGAGTGTGTGAGCGAGGGGGGGGGGGGGGGGGGGGGGGGGGGGGGAATATTATTTTCTGTCTTGCATGGTGTCTCAAAGACGAGAGGAGGGGAGTGAGTCAATGGTGTGGGGGGGGAATAGGGTGGGGATAGCTGGCCAAGGGGGGGGGGGGAGAATGAGTCCGAGAGTGAGGCGAGCGGGTGGGGAAGAGAGAGGGGATATCTTCTGTCTATTGGCTTGCATGGGGAGCGTGGGAGGGAGTGTGAAAGGGGCGTGTGGGTGTGGATAAGAATACGGGAGGAAGAGAGTTCGCATGTGGCTATGGGCTCGGTGTAGCGGAAGCGCGAGAGAGAAAGCAAGAGAAGGGGGGGGGGGGGGGGGGGGGGGGGGGGGGGGTGCTCAAGGCTTGCGCCTGGCCGAGGGTGGCCAGTGGGGGGGAGGGGGGGGGGGGGGGGGGTTATTGGGATCAACAAGGCGTCGATAAGAGAGAGAGGATATTAGAGAGAGATATGTTGGGTGAATGAGAGAGAGAGAGAGAGAGAGAGAGAGAGAGAGAGAGAGATCTCAGTCGATGCCCGCCGGGGGGGGGAATAAAATTACAAGCAGAGAGAGAGAAGGGGTGTCTGAAACTAAGGGTGGCCAGCTAGGTTGGGGCATAAACAAGCGGAGGCATGATGGTGATAAGGCTGGCGAATCGAAGGGGGGGTGTGCCCCATGCCCCTAGAAGTGTCGTAAGGTTGACCAAGCATTGACGAGCCTTCCAACAGTGTTGCCAAGGCTTCGGTAGAGGAAAAAAAAAAGTTTTTTTTTCTTTGATTTTCAAAAATCAGCCATCACTAGTAAGAACCTCTCTATGCTCTACACATGCGATGACCCCAAGGCCACAAGCTGCCCTCTATGTTTTGACGAAACCCTTCATGAGGGTTTTTTGGCAACCTATGGACCCAGGTCCATAGGTTGCTCTCTATGTGATTGAAAAACCCTCATTGTTTTGGTACCCTATGGCCCCAGGTATAAAGCACTATTTGATCTCTCTATGCTAGAAAGAACCGATCTTTGCTCTATATTGGCACCCTTTGGCCTGAAGGCAATAGGGTCCGCTCTCTGCTAGTAAGAACCAAGCTATTCTCTATATTGGTCCATAGGGTCCCCTGTATGCTACTAAGAACCTCTCTATGCTCTACACGTACTATGACCCGAAGGGTACAAGGTTCCCTCTATGTTTTGAAGAAACCCTTCATGAGGGTTTTTTGGCAACCTATGGACCCAGGACCATAGGGTGCTATCTATGCTAGTAAAAATGCTATTTACTCTATATTGAGGAGACTTTGTGGGCTGAAGGCCATAGGGTCCCATCTATGCTACTAAGAACCTTTGTTTTCTCTATGTTGACACTCTGTGGCCTTAAGGCCATAGGGTTCCCTCTATGCTAGTAAGAAGCTCTCTCTGCTCTATAAGACCTATTTAATAATTTTGGGAATTATTCAAGTCCCATTTCTTACAACGCTATTAAAAAACTTAGTGTTTTTGTGTAGTTTGAGCTATCATCTATTCACGGTTACACTCTATGTTTCATATATCCCTTAACAAATATCTATAGGGATATGTGTATTTATATACATACTTATATGCATCAACTACAATGACATCAAAAGAACGAGGGAAGCATGGCACTAACTCAATTTGCATTATACTATATTATTCATGTAGAAAAATTTCTTTGAATCGGTAGCTCAGATTTGAGACATTAACGTTAAAGAATTGGCTATATCAACACTCATAAAAACAATCTGCAATAATCAAAAACACATTTTAGAATTGAAGGGACCTCAAAATAGTGTGGTGTTTAGAAACACCAAGATAAAAAATAAAATCCAATTCACATACTTACATGGATCCAAGTATTGTACAACTCATCTGAGGAAATGATACTATGTCAAGAGGCTCAATGACTATAAAAACATCATTAAACTTTGCGTTTTCTCATGTATTGCTCCAATACGTACAAGGTTTCTCTATCACAAGCTGCTTCATTTACCAACATATTGCAAGTATACTCTCGTTTGTCCCTTGCATAGATCCAACCAAGTAACCATGCAGTGATTGTTCTTTCCAAAAAACTTTTAAGCTCTTCATTTGATTGATTCCACATTTTTGGAAAAATCAAGTAGGTTCCGGGCATATTCCGCATTACACTGTAAAGGGCCTCGTCAAAAATTAAGGTATTATTTCCATCCAGATCATGAAAAATTCTCCATGCTACATCCAAGTTCTTGTGGTATACAAATCGATATCCAATTAGAAGATCTGTCTTTTGGCATGCTGCCTGTCTTGCTATGACATTAAATTTTTGATGGTGTTGTGGAAAGCATAACTCAAGAATACGACGAGTCCTTTGCAATCTATTAGTGATCCAAATCCACACCTCAAACCATTGCATGAAAAAATCAAGGAAAGTGAATGCATATTTGCGAATAAAATGCCACACATTTGTACTCTCTTCAACGAGATGCATATGTTTTCCCCAATCTCGGCATACATCACCATGTTGCATTTCAACGGTCTTAAGTAAAACACCATTGAGTTCAAGGATCAATACTCTTCTTTGTTTCCGTATAGTATCTGAGGGTGGTGGAATCAATTTCCTTCTATGCCTATGAGTCCTCAATGACATGTGCCACCTCAATAGTAAATGCTTTGTACATTTGAAATCAAATTTATATGCTTCAGAATCTCCTGTTCCAAAAAAAAGGCATGATGGTCAATGGAAGAGATATTATTTTCAATTAACACACTGTGCACCAACATTATTTATTTTATCCATGATATAGCTTAAACCTTGAGAAGACAAAAAAAGAAAATATTTTTCTTCAATACACATAAGAAATCTTGTACAAAGAGCTCCAACCACAAAGATAAAAGAGAGACTTCTTTTCCAAGGCTGAATAACATCTAGTTGATGAAATATAAAAGTGTACATATTTGGTTCATGTTCAAATAACTGGACCCAACACATTGTTTTGGCCGGAATACTAGAGCCCAACACATTGTTTTGGTCAAAATCTTCTTAACACATTTCCACCACTCTAGATGTATGTGAACATTCCAGGTGATTGAGTCAACGCGCACGCCAAGCCCTTACTGGTTGTTTTCTTCCACCTGCAATAACAAATATGCTAGATTAGATAAAAATTTGATTTTATTTTTTATATTTTTTGATAAATCTAAAGTGAGTCCTACCCATAAGCTTAAGTAGGCCTTTTGTAGCTTTGATATGTATGCTTTTGCTGCAACTCCGCTAATGAAATGACCACGACCATACCCCAAGCTAGTAGCATAAGCAATAGCATGTTGATCACTCAAATTTTTTTGTTTTGTGAGACAATTTTAACAAGTTCAGCTGGTTTGAAGATAATAGTGGCACACCAAACTTGGATGCCAACATAGCTGGATCCTTGCTTAAGGAGTTTACTACTTTCTTGCCTCTACTTTCTTGAACATAACTTAACTTGTTATTGCACAATGGTAGCTGTGAAGATGCACAAGATGAGCTTTCCACTTTGATTGAATTGTTGTCAAGTTCTTCCCTTAGAACTTGGACATTGAACATGCCCCATTCTTCCATAATGTCTTGAAACTTTGTAAATAGTTCATGAACCTCTGTGATTGGAGATTGTCCTAGCCGATTGAGTGAAATAACAGATCGAATGTCATCTGTATTATTTAGATTTAAAAGGTATGGTAGAAGCTCATTGCAAAGAAGATAGTCGGGCCTCCCTTGAAAACTTTCAGGATATAAGCAGTTATCATTTGGGTTAATACATCCCTTGAAAGGGTTATCATCAATGAGCAATGTATTCTTTGTACTGCATAAATTCCTGCACTGATACCAAACCCTCAACAAAGTCTTAAACATAGCCTCAACATTAGGCTTATCCGGTCTATACACTTTTCGAAGATTATGGATGTAGCAATCTTCTTGTCCCCATACCATAAAGAAATGATATTTTTTATGTGCATGCTTTTCAAGAGTGTTCACATAAGTGCAAACATTCTTTTGTAGCATGGTGGACCAAATACCAACATGAAAGTACTGACATATCTCATCCAAAAATTCAAAACAACCCGGGCGAACAACAATTGTGGTGTGACTAAGGTCAATTTTGACACAATCTGTACATGGATGCCTCTTGTCTTCTTTGCTGAGTAAAACTCCATTAAGATCAAGAATGAGTGCATGTTTCTTCATGCTAATTGCATGAGCAATATTTTCTGCATACGATACAAAAGAATGATAACAATTTAAGTTTTTGCACTTATAAATCTCAAAACAAGGGACCATATATTTGCAGCACACAATTGTAAATTGCACACGTTTATTTGCGTCTCATACTCCCATACTCATCTATAAATATGTCTCCTAAAAGTGATTGCATTTCTCTATTGATGTGGGAAGATTGAAAGACTAGTTTATCTCCATCTCTCTCAAAAGAATATGAGCTTCCAAGTGGCCTACGTTTTTCTACATCAGAACGTAGCTCCTCAACGTTGATGCCTACTTGTGGCACACTGGATCCTTGATTTTGAATGTCAATCTCACCTGGAAAGACAACATAATAGAATTTTGTATTATCTTCCAAAAAGGGCCATATCTATACTAATCACATTGGACAAATAAGCACTTTTGTTTTTCTCACCAAATTCAATCCCTTGCTCCCTTTCTTGAATGCTCTGAACTTTGTTTATATTTGGTGTCGCTTTTCCTGTCCCTTTGTCAGTTTTTTCTTGTATGTCCTTGGTTGCAAGAGTTGCTTGGAGCTCTTCATTGGCTTCACCCTTCTTCTCACTACCCTCTGCATCCTCATCTCTTTGAGGCATGTTGTTAGTGTCGTGTGAAGGTTTTGGAGAGTTTTGCACAACAAAATCACTTTGATGCTCTACAACCACCATCTCCTCTTCACTATTCCTAATGTCACTTTCATGAATTTGGGTCTCTCCAATTGTAGGTAGCATGTTCTCGCTCTCTTTAGTCACGTCATTTGAAGTTTTTTGAGAGGTTTGTTCTACAAGATCACCTTTACTAAACTCGGTCTCTCCATCAATGGTGGGTAGCACTTGTGCTGCTTGAGATATGTTATCTCCATCTTATATTTTGTTGTCTTCGTCTGAAAGATGAAAAAAGCCAAATTTTTACCTATCTAGAAAATAGTCTAGTGGATTTTCAATAACCATAGAATCCATTTCATTTCCATCATCTAACCTAGACATTTTATGCTAGAAAGGCTCCATTTAGCACATTAACACAAAAATGCTAACCTAGAATGATACCTAAAGCACATTTGAAAGTGAGGCTTAATCTTAAGCTCCAGCCTAAGGCTTAAGTCTCAAAGTTTAGGCTTTTGTTTCAAGCCTAAAACTTAAGTCTCAAAATTTATGCTTATGTTTGAAGTTTAAAATGTAAGTCCTAAGCCCTTTTTAGTCTTCATCATTCACCGTGTGAAAACCCTTTATACTATGTGCACTGAAGACCTATTTATAAAACCCCTTATCTATGAATTTTTCAAGGTATCATTCAATTTTCTTCATAATCTATAAGTATTTTGTTATTTGTAACATTTTTTTGCTACAATGCTCATGAAACTGGACTCATATGGTAGTGCTACACTAACATACAAAGGCAAGGCTCAAACTTAAGTTTGATCCTACAAAATAAATTTTAGTTTCTTGTTATAGATTATGACTCTTTCTCTTTCTTAACATATGTAATCGCTACAATCGGATATGAAATTGTGAGCTTCACTTGGAAGTACTGAGGTAGGATTCTATGACAATGACTTTTGAGGCTCAAACTTAAGTTCATGCCTAAGGCTTAAGTTTTAACCTTAAGCTTATGTTTCAAGTGTAAGGCTTAAATCTCAAGCCATGTCTAGTCGCAACGCATTCACTATGTATAAAATTATTATATTTTGCACATCTAGGGCCTATTCAAAAAACCTCTTAACTATGAATTTTTCAAGGTATGATCCTTTTTACTTCATGATCTGTAAGTATTGCTATTTGGAAAAATATATTACTACAATGCTCTTGAGATTGGCATAACATGGTAGTGCTCATGAGCTCGGCCTCACATAGTAGTTCTACACTAATATGTGGAGGCAAGGTTCAAACTTAAGTTCGAGCCTACACACTAAATTTCGATGCCTTGTTAGGTACAAAGACATTATGAGTTTCACATAACATATGCAAGTGCTACACTAGGATAAGGAAGTTCAAGTTTCACTTAGACCAACTCAGCCATGACTTTTTTGATTGAAGTTCATACACAAGTGCTTCACTATCTCTCCTTGTTAGGCTTGAACTTAAGTTTGAGACTCATTAGTGTTTGATAATGCTTCATTATTGTCTCACCAAAACCAAATTGTCTTACTCTTAAAACACATATGTATGTTAACTATGCTTTGTGTATTGACACTTTAAATAAAGACATGTGCTTTGTGATGGCTCAGACTCAAGTTTGATCCCCCCCATAATTTTTTAAAACAACAATAATTAAATCTAATTAAAATGACATACTTTTAGATAAAGACACAATATAGTATTAAGAAAATAGTGTTTGAAGGACCTAAAGTATCACAATTGATCAATTCAATACACTATCCTGCTTTTTACACTCTAGGAGTCTATCGGTACATGATAATGGCGTGCATCATTAAACCTAGTATCAAAAATACTCTAAGAAGCATTCGCACCTTGTTCATCAGCTACTACAATGTCTTGAGGGTCTCTATCATCCTCTTGTACATCCTCATTGCCTGCATCATCATCCTCATTATCTTCATCATTTTCTTTTGCACACTCAACATCTTGTGCATCCTCACATCATTTTCTTGTGCAATCAACATTGTTTGCCCCCCCTTGGTGATCAAAATTTGTAGCTTCTTCAACTTCACTATCATTCATGTTGTCTACGTTATCTTTGTCTTCACTTCCATCAACATCCTCTCCACTGCTTTGTTGCTCATCGATGTCAAGATCGTTAAGGTCTTCTTTTTCTTTATCATCCAGCTCCACTGTTTGTCTCGCAAGTGATCCTTGACTTGCACCACACCACTCTTGCAAGGATGAATTGCTCTCCAAAAGACTAGAGCATTGAGATTCTAACTCCATTGCTTCAAAATCATCTTTACATAGAGAAATTTCCATTCTCTTCTTCGACAAGCTTTGCTCCAACACAACTCCACCACAAAAAAATTCCAACACATAGCTTTGCTCAGGACAAAACCCTGTGATAAGGCCATCAATGAAGTTTCTATCAATAAATTCATGATCCTTGCCACAAGAGCCAAAGAAAAAGACTCTTTTTGTATGAGCTTTGTCAATAGCCTCAAATCTATCAACCTTGCTAACAAAAAGAGCAACCATTGCAGAGTCCACAGTTCTATCTATCCATGAGTCATCTCTTGTTGCTTGGATATTTCCATATTCAATATGGACCTTAGTTGACTGTGGCCAGAAACCCCTTCAACAAGCATTCTGATATTGATGAAATCAATGAAACACACCAGCACATATTCGTATTGTGCATTCAATGTGTTTAGATTGAGTGTCAAATTTGCAAAAAAATCTATAGAGAGATTTTCTTTAGTACCATGAAGATCCAAGACAACCAATTGAAATGGTACGTGCTCTATATTGCAAAAGTCTTTGATCTTACCCATATTAAAGCCCACCCCCTTGATTCTCCATGGAATAGACTCATCTTGAGATATTATGCCCATAATAGCTCTATAAAGATGACTGAGGAGAGTTATTACACTTTTTGGAAGTGAGGGTGGAGTCTTCTTTGCTCTGTTGAGGGAGTCCTTGACATAGTCCTGGCTATAGCTCCTCATTTGATTGTACTCATGCTCCCAAGATAAATTTTCCCTTGTCAAATCAAAGAAGAATGATATTATTGCTTCTTTCAACACCCGATCTGTTTTTAGCTTCCAAGCCATCTCATCCATGTCCATTCTATGAGGGGTATTCTTGCTCTTCTTTAGCAAGATGGTTTTGTCCAGGATTGCATTTTGTAGTTCAAGAACTTCTTTATTCTCGAGGGCTAAAATGCACCTGAACAATGTAGGTGTCAGTGTTGCTGTGCCAGGTGCTTGTCGAATCTGACCACCCTTCATAGTTAGAAATTTAGGATTTTCGTTGGAACCTTCATCAATCGTTTCTCCCTTTGTATTTGGTAGCAAGCCTCAAGCATATTGTCTCATGATCTTGACCCAATTCTTCCATATCTTCTCATCACATAGAAGCAAATGCAAGTCGGTCTTGACAAATCCCTTTTGAAGTATGTGCTCTGTTGTCTCAACAAAGGTCTGCAAAATTGAAAATTCCAACATCAATATTGACAAGGCTCTAACTTGTGGGATTGAGACGTATACTTAATAAGTTCAAGCCTAGCTAGATTTAATTGTTTCTTTATATGCTCACATACATCTATGCAAAGTCCAAAATACATGGGTATATGTAAGTGGGCCTCAAACTTAAGTTCGAGCCTCGCTTAGCCTCAGATGCAAGTGACACTAAATCTTAAGTTAAAACCTCAATTTAAGTTCTACATGAGCACATGGAGGTCTTGCTTGAGCCTATGATAGACTCTAGTTTACAAATAGATATTGATTAAAAAGACTCACATCCATGTTTTCAAAGAATCAAACAAGTACCTTCCAAGCCTCAAAGTCCTTCTTGGTTTGGTTGACACCAGGTGGTGGCTTAGAAGGACAACCATTTGCATGCCACTGTGCTCGTGCTTGCATAAGTTGGTCAAGAAATGGCTCCTTTTTCATTGACATTGCAACAGATAGATTCGCATCTTTGGAGATTTAATGAGAGATCTTTGGTGGGCAATTGAGAATAATCTTTGATCGTCTATATTTGAATTGTTGACGCAATTGAGGGGTAATCTTTGCAACGTTTTCACCTTGCAAACGTTTTGCAGCACTAATGGAGTGTTGTCCAGAGATGATCGAGTAATCAACATTGCGAACGTCCTCTTTGGCAAGTTTGTCAAGAGGATTTTTTTTTGGAAGGATCACAAGGCATCAAAACTGCTAGTATCTCCTCTTGCTTTGGTTCTTGAATGAAGTCTAAAGTCAAAATCCTGACCCAATCTAGATTTAATCTTCTGTACACATAGTTCGATGGAGCAGGAAAACACCTTGTCACGTCAATGCTAAAGACTTCATTGATCCCAAAAGGATAGAATCCCTTCTTGATTTCTAAAGAGGTCATTGCCTTGTTATCTTCGGATGGAGTTGCCATGTCCATCAACTCCTCTTCCGAAACCTCTTTTTCTTCTGCACTCTTTTTCATCTTCCTCTTTGCTAGTTTTTGTCGATCTTCCTCAAGAGTAGAATCATCCTTTGCCTTTCTTTTTCTTATGAGTCCTTGTGCATCTTGCCCTTTTGAACCTTCTTGCTCCTCTAAATTAATGGTGGTAGTGATCTTCTCTACATGTGTTGAAGCGCTTGCCCGGGCCCTCTTGATGCTGCAACTGTACTCCTAACTATGGCTTTCCCTGTTTTCTCCACAACTTTCTTAGGTAGTGCCCCTATTGGTTTTTTGCAGGTACAATCTTCTTTAGTAAGCTCAAGACTCGATCTGCATGTTTCACTGCCTTCAATAGGTCTTCCACACAATCCACACCCGAGCCTTCTTGACTAGTGAAGCTAGAGATCTTCAATCCTAATTTTACAATAGAATTTTCTTTTCCTAGTTTGCTACCATTCATGTCTGCTACATGAAAATTTCCCAATGATAAGCAAAACTTGTTTGCCTTTGTGGTATCTCCAATAGGTAGCACATTACATGCCAAGCATGGCATTTCTGTTGCATCCACATCATCTTTGACACCCACAACAATCCCCATGTCTCCATATTTCATATCACCTTGTGAAAAATATAGATGGATGTCACCTTTTTAGTTTTCATCTGTATCGTAGGTATCCACAAACCACTTCATACTTTCTTCTTTTGTTAACTCAAAGGTCTTGTTAACCTTTATTCTTGGAGCAGTTGTTATAGAAATGATATTTTATGATTTATTACAGCTAACAGGTGGAAAAGACTAGACCCAGCTTGGCCTATGCAAATGTATTTGTATATCATGTACATTTTATTATTCAAGTGCTCTTTTATGAGCTTTGGCCAATTATGACCGGCCGACCAGTTTGTAACCAATTTGACCATTCAAGAAATCTATATAACAAATACGTGCAAGTGGGAAATGGTCACTCTTGTACTGGGGGAGATTGCACCCAGTGTCTGCGTTGCTCTTCTCATCTCTCCTCTCTTCTCTCTCTTTGTGCCGGTGTAGCACTCCTCTCTAGGAGGTGCGCGTGCACGTTCTCCCTCGCTCTATTCTCTTCTCTATCCCTCTATGTTCGTGTTGAGATCGATCATGTGCGTGTGAAAAGATTCAGGTATGTTGATTTATCATTTTATGGTCTATATTGTGCTATTATGAGTACTTTGTACGGCAGCCATGTAGCCGTTTGTAGCAGTGGTATCAGAGCTAGCAAAACGTCCTTGGACATCACTCTAACAAAGGGAATTATGATAGCAATCATACTTCAAAGCTAAGCTCTTTTATTTTTATTTTTTAAATTTTTTTTTGTAACACTATGACAATGATTCTATTGGTCAAATTTGCTATTTTTTTTCTTTCTTCTTCTTAGTTTGATCATTATATAGTTTGGTTAAGTTAGACCATCGTGATCTCCGGATTACTTAGGTGTTGTGAAGCATAAGAGCATCGCAATCTATCAGATTGCGATGTTATGCATGTAACCAATAGCATGCAAATTTATGGATGGAGAAGAATACAGAGAAATTTAAATATACTAGGATTATGTACAATCTTTAAGGAAAGTTTAAACTAGTAGAACCGTGTACATAGCAAGAGACGGAGAAGACGGAATATGGATGAGAACTATATGGAGAATATCTCTTGACAAACGAGTAGAAGAGGAGGAAGAAGACAAATTCATGCGGCTACTTTTTTAATTTCTTCTCTGTCTCTCCCTCTCGTAGTGGGAAAAGACACCTACAAGAACACTTATAGTAGTGCAAGGGAATTCGAAGTCTTCTGATAACCCCTGGAACTGAACAGACCCCTACAGGCTAATCTTGTGCTCAAAACACCTCATTATTCATGACATAACTTCCCTTAGTGGGAACGAATCACAAGTGTTAGTAGTTGTGGCACTCTGTCATGTGCATACCTGGATGACAGTCCAAATGCGGCTCAGCTGAAAAAGCGTGGCACAGTATAAGCGGCGCTACGCAGCAGTGGTTGCTACTGATACAGGTACCGACGACCAGTGTCGACGACAACCTAGCAGTTCAACCCAACATGTTGTGAACACCTAACCAAAGCAGCCATTGTCCTACTCACATGCAACCACTATCAGGCTCGCATGCATGAAGTTTGCCAATAGTAATATTGACTCAAATCTAGCAGTTACGCCAACCACTGGCCGTTTTTTTCTCTGTCTCTCGTTCTCATGTAGCCATTTTGGCTCACTCCCCAGTGCCAACCACCATCCACTGCAACCAACCCCTCTCCCTCTCTGCCAGTCGTAACTTGTCCAACCTCTCTCTCTCTCTATCTCTCTTAATTTGTCTCTAAGTCAACCTCACTCACTCTCTCTCCCTTACAAACCCCATGCTATTGATGGAGAGACACTCCACCATCTACACTCCCCAACCACCGCACGTTTTACTTTTGCATGGCAATAACGATGGACTACTGGCCTTCTCATTTGGACACACCTGCATGATGTGCAGTGTAGTTTCCGTATCATCTTTGGTAGGCATAGTAGCCGCCCTCCCATACTATCTCAATCACTACTTCATGGTGCCTTCCACTTCGAGAGCCGCACATCAGCACCAACTTTACGCTCAGTTTTGTCACCTAGACTCCCCCTTGAGACGTAACAATTGCAGATACCTCCGCCATCCAGCATCAAGCTGCTCGACTCATTATATTTTTCTTCCCCTCTCTCTCTCTTTCTTTCTCTCTCACTCTCTGTCCCTGTCATTTGCAAGTGACACCTCCCACACATTTTTTCATTCGTTACCATGCAACCAGCCACTGGAAATCGACAAACATATCCACCACTCTTTCTCTCTTTCCCACACTCGCCAACCACCTATTGTCTGCAGCACATCTTTGCCAACCCACACACACACGCACTACAGCTGCCACCCCTTCATTTTCCTCTTCCTTTCGTTCGGGCATGCATGCATGCTCTCTCTCTCTCTCTCTCTCTCTCTCTCTCTCTCTCTCTCTCTCTCTCTCTCTCTCTCTCTCTCTCTCTCTCTCTCTCTCTCTCTCTATGTCTCTCTACAGGTTTTTCCATAGCCATCCTTGTTGAGCTTTCGATCTTCTTCTGTGTCAACGTAGACGCTTCATAGGCGATAATTGCAACAATTTTAGGTGCTTCCATTAAGGCCTTGTAATAATCGGCAGCATCCTCTCGGTGTGTGTACATCCGTGCATGCTTGTAGCAAGGGAGTAAGAAGCACGTCATCTCGATAGGAGGGAGTACAAGAAGAGAAGGCGAGGAAGAAGGACAGTTCGCGCACGCATCAAAAGGGAGGAACTCGAGGAATCGTGCACCTTGCAAGAAGTGTCAGTAGAAGAGGCCCCTTGGTGCTGAGGAACACTCTCTCTCTTTACCTTTCTTGATTGCGGCAATAATGTTGACCTCTATCAGATGAACACGCTACAGACTTGTGGCATCTCCAATATTAAATGTAGACCCCCGTTCCTCCTTTCCCACCCGTCCCATCTTGGCACAAGCTAGGGAAGATGGTAGCCTTGGTCTCTACAATCTGCAATGAGTAAGCCGTTGTGATTATTTATGCTTCCCTCATCTCTGCACTCCGTGACGGAACAAATGACCTCACCACTCAAACTCTCAACAATCTACACAACTTTACCTACCCCAATTGTCATACAGGGTAAGAAATTGGTATGTGGTGCATCCCACCTTACTACGAAGGATCAGGCTACTGATGTTGTTGAGGATTAGGCTGTTGATACTAAACCAATATCCACGATTGTTGAAGGGACCCCATAGCCAAGATTTGAAAACAAGCGCACAACATTGTTTAAGGTGGGAAGTGATTCAAGGAAACAGAAGGTTAAGGTAGAGCAGATTGCACATGCAGAAGCCCCAGCAATACATTTTTGAACAAGAGCTTATAGGGTCACCTGCTGATTCGTGTACTGCTGCGGCTCTCAAGGCGCGCTACCTCGTGCAACAATGGTAGTGCCCAAGAACGAGCTTAAGCAAGTGCAATAATCTTTTTAGTGTCATCATGTCAAGTTGTTCTACAACAAGCTAGGACTCAAATTCAAAGAACCCATGTTGTTGAGATCAAGACTGCGACAACTGGTGGATATTTCAAGATCGTAGGGTTCCTTTACTATGTGAAGATTATATGCTTGATTATGTTCATGGAGGGTAGCATTTCAAATACATAAATATTTTTGTTGGTTCACCTCAAAGGTACTTGAAGACAGTGAGTCTGCAACATCACGAAACAACCCTATCCAATGTCAAAACTAAACAACATTTTGATATCTAAATTATTTGCATACACTTTTAGGGAAATATCACTATTTGTCTAACCAGTTTTGACCCACATGATTTTGCTCACCATTTTCACATTTTAATTGTTTTCTTATTTTCCCTATTTGTTTCATTCTGAAGAGCTACGCAAACCCTAATGAACCCTGCTTTCTTTTCAAGTTCATTATAAATATACAATTAATGCTTATTCGACTGAGTATACTAACACTTTTATACAAGATAGGGCTACATCATCTTTACACAATCTAAGCAGAAACAAAAGAAGAAGAAGAAGAAAAAAAAACCCCACATACACACACACAATTTCAAACGCTAATCATAGTCGACCTCGGTAAGTAGTCAATGTAATTTTTTCTTTTCTATCACATTGTCCGATTCATATAATGAGTCTAGCAGAATGTCTCACTTACATCTTTTACTTTGGCCAACTGCAACAACTCACAGCTTTGATCTTGAATTTTTGGTTAGTGGCACTAGTTGATCTATACTATTAAAGTAGACCTGCAAATTTTTCTCTCGCTTGATTGTCTCACATTTGCCTCAGATGTACACTAATCCCTTCTGTACTTGTCATTGCAAGTTCATGACTATTTATTAACCCCACAGTAACACATTTTGGATCTGTTAATTATACTTTGGTGTCAGTTTGCTAGTTATAATTGTCTCCTCCTTGTACCTCTCTCCCCACGCACAAACCGCTATATATTTTCAGATGCAGTACATCATCCAGAGTCTAATGATTTACAAAAATCACACATCTACTCACATGAGCTAAGGTGTTTCCTCCCATGTATAACAATTTGTAAGTACTCTGCTACTCAACTATACTCCAATGTGGTGTCACATAGGTAGTAAATGTTTTCTCTTTTTTTTTATGTCTTGTCTAGTCCATTGGTCACATGCACACAGATTCGCCGATTTAGGCAGTGTTCCAATGCTCATCTTGGTATAGATTCACCGATTTAGGCAACACCAGTTGTCTATATAGATCTATCGATTTAGGCAGCAGATTGACAAATTGCAGATTCACAATGGTAAATGCAGATCCGCCGATTTAGGCAGCATTAGTGCAGATTCTCCGATTTAGGCAGCACGCTTTATTGGTGTAGACTCGCCGGATGAGGAAACACCAACCACAAAATCATGCTGCAGTGGCTGGCCACCACTATAACTGGTACGATTTTGTTACCCGAGTACATAATGAAAGTGATTTGGATTTGGACTTATACTGTGGAATTGGAATTGGATTGGGATTTGGTATCTGGTGATTATTATGGCAGTGTTTATGTGATGAGATTTGTATGAGATTGATGATGAGTGTGACCAATGATATCCTGATTCATCAGGGTATGACATATACTGCTTATTCTAGTGGTATGGGACACTAGAATAGGTAGTATGTGGATGAAGGCAAGCATAAGCAATGTTGTCTAATTTTATGGATTTTTTATACTATTTGATAAAGATTTCTAATCATTGTTTTTGACAAGTATTGTTTGCAGATTTTTATCTTCGCAACTGAGGACAGTTGCTTTCCAATGGGGAGGTATGTTATAGAAATGATATTTTATGATTTATTGTAGCTGACAGGTGGAAAAGAATAGACCCAGCTTGGCCTATGAAAATGTATTTTTATATCATGTACATTTTATTATTCAAGTGCTCTTTTATGAGCTTTGGCTAATTATGACCGGCCGGCCAGTTTGTAACCAATTTGACCATTCAAGAAATCTATATAACAAATACGTGCAAGAGGAAAATGGTCACTCTTGCACGGGGGGAGATTGCACCCAGTGTCTGCGTTGCTCTTCTGCTGTCTCCTCTCTTCTCTCTCGCCGTGCCGGCATAGCACTTCGCTCTAGGAGGTGTGCGTGCACGTTCTCCCTCACTCTATTCTGTTCTCTATATCTCTATGTTCGTGTTGAGATCGAGCATGTGCGTGTGAAACAATTCAGGTATGTTGATTTATCATTTTATGGTCTTTATTTTTCTATTATGAGTACTTTGTAGGGCAGCCACATAGCCATTTGTAGCAGCAGTTGTTTTGGCGTGAGTGAACATTCCAAGAACATCGAGTGTGAAGACTTGTGCACCCTGCTCTGGTATACTCGGTACATTGGAAGCCTCCATTCCTAAAACAACAAAAAAGAACAATGTTAGAACCTAAAAAAGGAGCATATGTTTAAGTTAAATAGTACATTAAAAAAAAACACTAGCATGTGTAGGCGAGGCTCGAACTTAAGTTTGAGCCAAAAGATGTTGTTTTGTACCCTTGCTAGCCACAAGGATTTTATGAGAGTAGTCTTGCAAGTTAGTGCTACATTAAATTTGAGCCTAAAAGTGAAGCTCTATGATTTTTCTAGCTAGAAGGATGTCATGAGGCTAGGCATGCAGCCTAGTGCTACATTAGCATATGGAGAGGAAGCTCAAACTTAAGTTTGAGCCTAAAAGTGATTTTTTATTCACTAATGCACTTGAGGCTCGAACTTAAGATCGAGCCTAAAGGTGCTATTCTATTCCCTTGATAGCCACAAATATGTCATCAAGCTAGCCTTCCATGCTAGTGCAACACTCAAATATGCAAGTGGGGATCAAACTTAAGTTTGAGCATGTTGTCATTAGTGACCAAAAGGATGCCATGAGGCTAGACTTAAGTTTAATTCTAAGTGTCTTTCTATTCTTGCATGAATCCTAAAAGGATTAAGTGAATCTAGATTTTCATGATAGTGCTATACTAACATATCTAGGTGAGGCTCGAACTTAAGCTCGAGCCTCTTGCCTCTCGTAGCCACAAGGATGTCCCTTGGATAGACTTACATCCTAGTGCTACAATAGCATATGCAAATAAGGCTAGACACAAGGATGTCATGAGGAAAGACTTGCATCCTAGTGCTAAATAATATGCACTTGAGGCTCGAACTTAAGATCGAGCCTAAAGGTGTTCTTCTATGCCCTTGGTAGCAACAAGCCCTACATGCTGGTGCTACTCTAGTATATGCAAGTGAGGATCGATTTGAGCCTACTGGCATTGGTATCCACATAGATGTCATGAGGCTAACCTTACACCCTAGTGCTAAAGTAACATATACAATTGATTCTCAAACTTAAGTTCAAGGCAGACTTGCTATATTAGCATATGTAGGCAAGGTTCGAACTTAAGGTCGAGCCTCTTTCCCTAAGTAGCCACAAGGATGTCATTATGCCAGACTTTCTACAATAGCATATGTAGGCAAGGTTCGAACTTAAATTTGAGCCGCTTTCCGTAAGTAGACACAAGGATGACATTAAGTTAGACTTGCTAAGTTAGCATAAGTAGGAAAGGTTCAAATTTAAGTTTGAGCCTCTTTCCCCAAGTATCCACAAGGATGTCATTAAGATAGCCTACAATAGCATATGCATGCAAGGTTTGAACTTAAATTTGAGCCGCTTTCCCTAAGTATTCACAAAGATGTCATTAGGTTAAACTTGCTATACTAGCATATGTAGGCGAGCTTCGAACTTAAGTTCCAGCCTCTCTCCCTCAGTAGCCACAAGGATATCCCTCGGCTAGCCTTACACATTGGTGCTACAATATCATATGAAATTGAGGGTTAAACTTAAGTTTGAACCTAAAGGTGTTGTTATGTTCCCTTGGTATCCACAAGGATGTCATGAAGCTAGACTTTCATGCTAGTGCTATACTAGCATATGTAGGCAAGGCTCAAACTTAAGTTCGATCCTCTTGCCCTTAGTAGACACAAGGATGTCATGAGGAAATCCTTGCATCCTAGTGCTACAGTAGCATATGAAAATGAGGCTTGAACTTAAGGTGCTATTCTATACCCATGGTAGCCACAAGGTTGGCATTAGGCTTGCATTCTAGTGCTACACTATCCTATGCAAGTGAGGATCAAACTTAAGTTTGAGCCTCTTGGAATTAGTATCTCTAAAGGATGAGTCTAGACATACTCCCTAGTGCTACAATAGCTTATACAATTGAGGCTCGAACTTAAGCTCGAGCCTCAAAGTGTTTTTCTTTTTCTTTGGTATCCACATGGATGTCATGAAGCTATACATGCATTGTAGTGCTATACTGACATTTGTAGGCAAGGTCTACACTTAAGTGCAAGCTTTTTCCCATTTTTTGCCACAAGGATGCTATTCTATGACCTTAGTAGCTATAAGGATTTCACAAGGCTAAACTTTCCCCCTAGCGCTATTGTATGAAATACTCAAACTTTAGCTTGAGTCTAAAGATATTTTTCCATGTAGTTGATAGCCACAAGGATGTCATGAGGCTGTGCCCTTGCATAGTAGGGCTACACAGCAAGCAAGGCTCTTTCCATTGGTAGCTATAAAGATGTTAGGAGGCAAGCCTTGCATCCTAGTTCTAAAGAATGTGCACTTGAGGCTTGAACTTAAGATCGAGCCTAAAGGTGTTCTTCTATGCCCCGTGTAGCAACAAGCCCTACATGATGGTGCTACTCTACTATATGCAAGTGAGGATCGAACTTAAGTTTGAGCCTACTGGCATTGGTAGCCACACAAATGTCATGAGGCTAACCGTAGACCCTAGTGCTAAAGTAACATATATAGTTGAGGCTCAAACTTAAGTTCAAGGAAGACTTGCTATATTAGCATATGTAGGCAAGGTTCGAACTTAAGCTTGAGCCTCTTTCCCTAAGTAGCCACAAGGATGCCATTAAGCCAAACTTGCTACAATAGCATATGTAGGCCAGGTTCGAACTGAAATTTGAGCCGCTTTCCCTAGAGCTATTATGCTCTATCCCTAGTTAAGTCTTAAGCACTTGCATGAGGCAACGCTATCATGCTAAAATATCCACAATAAGCTCATGAGGTCACACTAGAGTGGAATATGCTAGTGCTTTGAGAGCATTAGAAGGTGAGGTTTAAGCTACATCAGCACATTGTTCTAGTTTCTCAACAAGGAAACAAGGCACCAAAAACGAGCTAAATATCAAAAGCAAACAATCTACGTCAAGTGGAAATGTCACACTCAGTACCCAACCAAGTAAATGTTGTTATCTCACTACAACAAAATAAGGTGTCATCGACGTAGATATCGTCGCTATACGCATCGCTATCTGCGTCACTGTGAAACCAGTCGCTATTTGCGACGCAGGTATAGACGTGTATAGAGACGTAGATTGCCACGCATATAGTGACGCAGATTGCCACGCACATAGCGACGACCATAACAGAAAAAAAAATTCTTGGGCAGAGGGTAGGTAGCCTGGCGTGTGCCCAATTAAAAGATGGACACAGTCACAGCCAGACTTCCTACCCTCTGCCCAAGAAATCGAGCAGCACCAAAATATCAACCATGCTCCCGCGCGCAGAAATTTCGGCAGAGTTCCCTTTGTTTTTACATAAACTTTTCAAAAAAAACCATATCATGTATACGCCTCCTACATGCTATCCATGTAGGATCTCACATGAGATTTATGGCCAATGAAAGACAACCGTACCAACTGAAAAGCATAACCATAACGAACTATAACCATAACTTAAAACCATAACCGGCTATAACCACTTTGATCAAAACCATAATGCAGATCAAAACCTGCGTGCGGGTTTCGATTTTTTCCCCCAATTTTTTTTGCGTCGCTATACACGTGGAAAATAAAATCCTTTGCACGCGTATATCGATGCACACTACAACGTGTATAGTGACGCGTATAGCGACGTCCACTAATGTCGTTGATATATGCGTGGAAAAGCATGGTCGTCGATATATACGCGTCGATATCTTTATTTAGTGTTGTAGTGTCTATCTTTTTCTTTAAGTAGATTAATTACTTAATTATAGTTTTAAAAAAAGATAATTAAAGTACTTATTGATTAAGTACTCTAATTAAAGAATAACCACTTACTTTCAATTTATAGAGCATGATTTTAGATGTAGTTGTAGCTTGATTAACTTAATGATAGAGTTTAAAAGGTGTATCAAGGAGACGGTAGCAAACAATAATGAGTATAAGTAGTCATTAGAAGTAGATTAAATAGATATTAGAAACTAATAGAATGATATTGAAGACTGAACTTTTGAGATGCAAGTTTAGGAGAGATTAAGAGGAAGGGAGGGAGTGAGTAAGAGGAGGCAAGGGAGATTACATAGAGAGATTATAAGAGATTAGGGAGTGATTAAGAGGAGCCAAGGGAGATTACATAGAGAGATTAGAAGATATTAGGGAGTGATTAAGAGGAGGCAAGGGAGATTACACAAAGAGATTAGGGAGTGATTAAGAGGAGCTGATGGTAATTACACAGAAAGATCGGAAGAAGATATATCACACACACACACACACACACGAGAGAGAGAGAGAGAGAGAGAGACAAAGAAGTGCCCCTGGATAAGCCTTTCGAATTTGAAATTCCAATTTCAAATCTAAACTGCAATCAGATCTTCACCTGCAATCAAAAAGAGAAAGATATGCACACACACACACACACACAGTGTTAATGTAGAGCGTTTTGGGACTGCAAATAGATTCAATATAGAGGAGAGGGAGATGGGAAAGTAAAGAGCCATACCTGTCACGTCGTCGTCATTTTTTTCACTGTATGCACAAAAACCAAAACCCTGTTTTAATGTAGAAGAGAGAGAGGGAGAGAGAGAGAGATAGAGAATTAATCTAGAGTTGTGAAAAAGAGGCTTGTGGGTCTTCGCAGAGGGCAAGGAGATGCGCGATTAAAGTGTTGAGATGTAGAGAGAAAGAGAGAGAGATGAGACAAGAGACACACCATATACGCTCCCAAAGACTGATTCATATTGAGGACAAGATACAAATATATAGGTAAGACCAAGTTGAGTAGAGTGAGCCATATATAGCTCCAACACCCCCACTCAAACAAAGGTCTCTAGCTTTGGATGAAAAAACCCTTGGGGAGTTCAAGGGAAAAACCCAAGCCCCTATACAATGTGAAAATATGAACCAGCGATGATGATGTGAAAGTGAATTGTGCATCTATGTACAAATATTCAAGTGACTTAGAGATCACAATGTGCAAATGTGGAGTGTGCATAGTGCATGGTACCTAAAAGATTACAATGTCATATGTACAAAGCTATTACAATAGCAAAGAAGCTAATCTAGAAAGAGTGAGGTCGAAGCAACTCCAAGCTCCGAGCGCAAGAGGATGAAACGTGACTCGTTGAGGCCTTTGGTCAAAATGTCTGCAATCATCTGGTCACTTGGACAGTGTTCAACCATAATGGTTCCTTTGCGTACTTCATACCTGACATAATGATAATGGACAACAATGTGCTTTGACTTATTATGTTGAACATAGTCTTTTGCAAAACTAATAGCACTTTGGTTGTCACACCGCAAGGGTGTGCTAGAAAGAGGAGAGTGACCAATATCAACCAGCATTTGTCGAAGCCAAATCAACTCACGAGCTGCAAGTGATGCCGCAACATATTCTGACTCAGTCGTAGAAACTGCAACACAACATTGTTTCTTGCTAGTCCAAGAAACAAGACAACCATTTATAAAGAAGCAATTTCCACTAGTAGATCGCATAGATAAATGTGAGCTTGCCCAGTCTGCATCTGTGTAACCCAAAAGAGAAAGAGATTGCATAGAATCCGATGTGAGTTGTCGTCGATAGACTAAACCAAAATCTGTAGTGCCTTTCAAGTATTTCAACACACGCTTTGCAGCAGACCAATGCTTAAGAGAAGGACATGCAAGATGTTGTCCAAGATAATTAGCAGGAAACAGAATATCAGGACGAGTGTTCATGCCAACAAACTGAAGACATCCAATCAAGTTAGCATAAGTTTGATTTGTGACAAGTTGACCGTCATTGTCAGAAGTGTTCTTCGTAGAGCTTGCAAGACAAGGTGTGTTGGCTGAATGTGCAGATTCCATACCAAATTTTTGAATAGTATCTGGAATAAACTTTGACTGTCGAAGGAATAAAATACCTTTTGTACGGTTCCGTTGGATTTGAATGCCAAGACACGAGTGAATCTCTCCAAGATCCACCATATCAAATGTAGAAGACAATAACTTTTTCACTTGCTGAAGGAATCCCAAATCATTGGAAACAAGGATGGTATCATCCACATAAAGAGCAAGAATCACAAAACTGCTACCTTGGCGTTTTATGTATAAGTTCGGGTCTGACGAGCAAGAGATGAATCCTTTAGAGGTGAGAAAAAGATCAAAATTTGTATACCAGGCTTGCGAAGCTTGTTTGAGACCATATAGTGCCTTATGGAGTTGAGCAACAAGGTCTTCTTTACCTGGAATAACAAACCCTTCTGGTTGTTCCATATAAATTTCCTCTTCCAAGTCACCATTAAGAAAAGCAGTTCGCATATCCATTTGATGAGCTTCTAAATCAAATTGAACAGCAAATGCCAATAAAACTCGAACACTTGTAATGCGAACAACTGGTGAAAAAGTCTCTTGATAATCAACACCAGCTACTTGGGAATAACCTTTTGCAACTAAACGCACCTTGAACTTGTCAAAAGATCCATCTGCTTTTACTTTTGTCTTATAGACCCATTTACATTTAATAGTTGTACGACCAGGAGGTAATTCAGTTAGTATCCATGTACCTTTAGAGATAAGAGAATCGTACTCTGCTTCCATAGCCTCTTGCCATTGATCCTTTTGTGGTGAAGAGATAGCTTCATCATAAGTAATTGGATCTTCGGAAGTAGAAAAAGCATTATCAGCAATATCGTCATCATAAACATGACATGAGCCATGTTCAAAATCAATAGGCAGATCAACAAAAATATCAATATCATCATTGGCGACATTCGGAATGGATGGTTGTGAAGAGGAAAGTTTCTCTATAGGAAGATTTTCATCTTCTGAAAGAAATGGAAAAGCTTGAAGCAATGATTTAGTATCATCAGAATCATCCATGGACCATGAGCCTCCCATAAGCTGTTCGTTAAAAGTAGCATCACGATTCACAATTACTTTCTTGGAGGAAGGATCATAGAATTTGTAGCCTTTGGAAGTGTCAGAATATCCAATAAAAATAACTTTAAGACCAGGAGCATCAAGCTTTGTTCGTGTTTCTTTGGGAACATGAATATAAGCAATACATCCAAAGGTTCGAAAATGAGATACAGAAGGAATGTCACCTGTCCATGCTGTGATGGGTATCTTACGAGAGGGTGCAATAGTAGGAAGATGATTCTGATTAAATACTGCTGTCAAAGTAGCTTCAGCCCAAAAAACACGAGATAAGCCAGAATGAATTAGCATACATCTTACAACATTGAGAATAGTGCGATTCTTTCGTTCAGCAACACCGTTCTGTTGAGGCGAATATGGAATAGTGTGTTCATGATGAATTCCACTGTCAGCACAGTAACTCACAAACTCTCGAGAAACATATTCGCCTCCATTGCCACTACGAAGCTTCTTAAGGCGACGACCAGTTTGAAGTTCCGCAGCCTTGTGGAATTGTTTGAAAACAGATAAGGCTTCAGATCTTTGTCTAAGTAGAAATACTGTCGTATACCTTGAGAAATCATCAATGAAAGTAATGAAGTAGCGATATTGTGATCTCGAAGAAGGTAGAGGTCCACATATATTAGTATGAACAAGATCCAATATGTTATGAGAATGAGTTGTATTTGAAAGAGGAAAGGGTTTGCGATTGTGTTTCCCAAGAGCACAAAATTCACAAATTCCCATATGAGGATGGGCTTTAAGATCCATGCCATGAACAAGATCACGACGTTGAAGATCAAGGAGTTTTGAGAAATCAGCATGAACAAAACGGTGATGCCATACTTTGCAATCATGATCACCTGGAGCAGTGACAACATTTGCTACAACATCGTTGAGAGAGAGCTCAAACAAATTACCATTTCGAGGAGCAGTGGCTATATTCTGTCCATCTTTCTCAATTCGGCATTTTGTATGATCAAATCCAACAAACAGACCAAGATCAACAAGTCTAGCAACTGAAAGAAGATTACGTTGAAGATCTGGTACATGTAATACTCCTCGCAAAATTTGAGTGGAAGAAGATAAGGTACCAAGATATAAGTCTCCAATACCCTTTACTTGACAAGTAGTATCATCAGCAAGATAAACAACACGTTGAACTGGCAGTGGGTGATAGTTATGGAGCCACTTAGACTGATATGTCATATATCCTGTAGCACCAGAATCGACAATAAAAAGTGATCCATCGCGTACATGAAGTATTTTGTCTGGAGCAACTGAACATAGGACGCAGCTTGTTTCTGGTACAATGTTGTTTCGATGTTCAGTAGCATATGCTCTATTCTGATCTGTGTCGAATCGACGCTTATAGCACATATGAGTGGGATGATCAGATCGTCCACAATATTCACAAGAAGAAGAAGAAGAGTCTCTAGATAAACGTGGTTGTTTTGTGGTAATATTGTGTTCTTCATCATATTGACGTGCCCAACAATCATCTTCAGTATGGCCATTTCTGTTGCAGTAAGAACATTGCTTATTAGGAAATTTGAGACGAGAGAAAATATTACCGCGATGGCCACCTCTACGGTTTCTTCGTTGAAATGGACGCCTTCGAACATAAAAAGCCCGTTCCATCTGTTGTGACTCAGTCTCCTCGTGTGAAATCATAGCTGTATCATGACTAGCATTACGACGTTCTTGACGTTGAGAGTATTCAATTAAAGACATGCCGGCTTGGTCGAAATCAAGACCATCTTTATTAGAGAGAATAGTAACAATGTTATCATAAGAAGAGTCCTTTACCGTATCAAGGAGAAGTGTAAACAGTTGCTTTTGTGGAACAGGATCACCGGCAGCAGCAAGTTGATTAATAATAGATTCGAAAGATTCAATATGTCCCGTCATGGCAGTACGAACTTCATATTGTAACTTGTTAAGCAACCCTCTCAAATAAAGTATTTCCGTGACAGATTTCTTTTGAAAGTTTGCAATAAGGTACTTCCATACGTCGTGGGAAGTAGGCAGTTCATACATATCAAGCAAAAGGGAATCAGTAAGAGTAGAAAGAATATACCGACGAGCTGCTTTATCACGTCGTTGCCAATCCGTATAGGCAACATTCCAATCTTCAAATATAGGTCCTTCAGTGATAAGCACGTTATCATTATCCGTATCAACAGGCTGAGGCAGACAAACACGATTTCCAAGAACAACATCAGAGAGTTCATCGCCTTCAAGAATTAACAACATCTTTGCTTTCTAGCCTGGAAAACCAACTGCTATATCTGCCATTGCAAATGAGGAGGCTCAGGCATTGTATGTCAAGCAACCTTACAGCCAAATATTGAGACATTTACGAAGTCAATGGATCTTCTCAGGATGACCACCAAAGGCAACAAGTGGAATTGCCGAGGGACATGCATCTCGTGCCGGATGGGATGTAAGTTATTTTCTTTATCTTTTTGATAGTGTTTAATTAACAAATCTTTCTCAATAGTTTAATTATTTCTCTATTTCTTTTTAGGCTTTTCTTCGATTGGCAAGAATGAGTGCAACAGCAAGTTGGATTGCTAAACAGGCATACATGGTCACATACTCTGATTTAATTTATGATTGCTGGATAGAAATAATTGAAAGGCTAGAAGAGGAGAATAAGAAACCCCCAACAACTGTATTTATATACCTTTGTGTCCTTGAGGAATCAGAGGTAAAGACTATTCAAGAAGAGATTAGAGATGAGAAGATTTTACTGTCAAAGAGTGCAAAGGATGGTGATGCAACTGACATGTATGATCGAATCAAGTAGTTGAAGCAAGACAAATTGATTCAAGATGCACTTCTTGAAGGCTTCAACAATTTGAATGAGTCTTCACCATGTAAAGACTGGGAGGAGGTGTTCAAAATGTATAACATCAATGATGTTGTTTATAAAACACTTTTAATGCTATGCGAGGAATGGATCAGATCTAGTTTGACGCGTGGAACAAAGAAAATGGCTTTTCCAAATGGAGCAATAAAATACATGCAATGGGCAATTCACCTTCAAAAGGAGAACATTGAGCCTAGAGATTTGCCATGGTCAATCTATGTGGTGAGCCTACAAATGGAAGGCAATCTCTACTTGATGCGCCACTTCAATAATAAAGTGCCTATTGGCTTATGTGTTTTAGATATGACAAACAACGTTGGAGGCAATTTGAAGTGGAGTGAGGAGACATTTAACAACGCTTTGGATGGGATCTTGGCTATTGCTGGAGGGTCAATAGATCCTGGATTTGTCTTTCTTGAATTTATGGATTTCACTAACTTCACAAAATTGCAATGTGCCTTTCATGCCATGGGAGATAATCTGAGCTACCATTGTTGTCGTGCATTGCATCACTTTCCATCAGCTCCTTGCAAAGGAGCAATTCAATTCCTAGGAGTTATTGCCTTCTTGGGACAAGGCAATGCATTTGAAGACCTGAGAAGAAGAATTAGAGGAACATCCCATGCCAATTGATTGTTCTCTTCTTCAAGTAGCAGATAACGATATGTCAGATTTGCAATATTTGGAGGCCAAAAAAAGAGCTTTGGTCAAGCACTACATTCGTACATATTGTTTTGAAGACCGCAAGCTTGTTGATGTTTTTTGGTTATGGCTCCTTGGTTGCACAAGAAAGAATACAACAGAAAAAAGAAGTTATATGCTTAGTTGATAGTGTGGAGGAGGCAAAAAACGTGGAGACCATGCTGCTAGACTTTGTTAAGTCTCATGAAGATATAGAAAAATGGGTTGGACTTCAACAATCCACTTCACAATCAGACAACACTGTGCCTATTACAGAGGACTTGGAAAGGAGGAACAGAACGCTGGCCAGAAGGAAAGCCGTTGACGAGAATATTCATAGCCATATCTTGTTGCGAGAAGACGTATAAGATAAGATCGCAGAATTTGCACACCATATATGGTGAAGGCCGCAATTGAGAATGAGAGAGATATGAGGACTGCGTTCTGTCAACGATAAACGTAAGAAGGATGCTCAAGGAACTTCCAAAGATGTGAGAGACATCACCCAAAAAGGGCAGGGTAAAGGAGACGTTAATAATAAAAGAGTCCTCAAAATAGAGTGGCGTGAGACGCAAGATTGACGGCCACAATATGAATAGCAAAAAGCTAAATCTTCTCGAAAAAGTTAACGCCAAAATAAGAAAAACGATCGCGGACGCTTCACGAAGAAGTAGGACGAAGAAAGCTGCGTCAAGCTCAATTGCAGTAAAAACAGCATAACTATCTACTGCGAACTCCGATTGACGCAAACCTAGAACTCAAATCGAAGAGCTCGAGGAGAAGAACAAGTTTTGGATGAAAAGTGCCATTGCGCTACACTCCATTGAGCTTTTCCAGTTTCTCCAAATTTTGAGCAGAACAGCAAGAAAAATTGAGATGAAGTTCAGGGTGTCATCAACAAGAAAACGTAATCAACGATTAGATTGATTAGCAATAAACGTCACACAAAACACTAATCATATTCTTCTTAACACAAAACAACCACACTTAACAAGAATCAATGCTCAAAAATAAAAATTGTAGCAATTTTTTTGAATCTTACATGCAAATCGCATACACATACTGTTTTGTCACCATGAATTGAATCGGCGCATGATCGTTACTGCTCTGATACCATGTTGAGATGTAGAGAGAAAGAGAGAGAGACGAGACAAGAGACACACCATATACGCTCCCAAAGACTGATTCATATTGAGGACAAGATACAAATATATAGGTAAGACCAAGTTGAGTAGAGTGAGCCATATATAGCTCCAACATAAAGAATCTCACCTGTCGCGCTGTCGTCGAATTCGTCACAGTCTGTAGAAAAATCCAACCCTATTATAATATAGAAGGTTTTAAAAGCATTGAAAAGCCTTTAATAGATTTTCCCACCAACCCTACCAAGGTTAGATTAGCAAACTCACATGCGTGGACCAAAACTAATGGTTTTCATGATGGTAAAAAGAAGTGAAAAAAAAACTTTTCATGAAAATCAGCATAACTTTCACATACGGAGTCCGATTGCAAAACTTTTTTTATGAGCCTGTAGCTTGAGAGCGGCTCTACGCTTTTCTGAACAAACCACGTTCAATAAACTGTTTATGAACAATTTTCAAAAAAACGACGTTTAAGGGGTCAAAAAATTCGAGGAAGTTAGGGGTGTCTAAAACTAGTTTTTTGAGAGTTTTGGGAAAATAATACTCACAAGTTGGACATAGATTTGACTTACCTTGGCTAAAACCTCTTAGGATCAATAAGTGAGGGACCCACCTCCACCAACCCTCTTCCTTAACCGATTTCATTGCACCTTTTTGCATGTAAAATTGTCCTGCTACAACACGTAAAACACCAGGAATATAACCACCAAGAATGGATTTACACATAAACAAATGACAGCAAAACCTCATTGTATTTTGAATGTCCATCAACGCTCAATTGTCATAGCATAATCTCCAAGGCCACCTATACTCGAACTAATGTCCTATCCTAAAAGAAAACTATATGACTAACTAGGCTCGAACTTAAGTTTGAGCCACTCATGCAACTACTTTGAAGCCTCACCTTCTTGTAAGCTCCGACTCTTTTGATAGGTCATTCAAGGAAACTTGGCTTTGATGTAAAGCTCATCATTACTTTGGCTCCACCTTACAAATCTTTAAATGTATAATATAGCTCGATCTTCAATTTGAGTCTCCTTCCAAATTCAAGCCCACTTCAACATAGCTTGGGTTTTTTCTCACACCTGTTGTTGCTCGTAGATATCTAACACTTGAATGTGCATCTATGCTCAAACTTGAGTTTGAGCCTTCTACCAAATTCCATGGGTGCCTCCATGTAGCTTGGGCTACATCTTGCAACCCATGTGACAAGTATAGATTTCTAACACTTGGATGTACATTTAGGCTCAAACTTGAGATCGAGCCACCTACAAATTTCCATGCTTGCCTCTATGAAACTTTGGCTTTGTGAAACTCTTTTTATCTAGGTATTTATAGCACTTAGATGTACATTTAGGATCAAACTTGAGCTTGAGCCTCCTACTGTCGTGCGTGGGTTGATTATAGCTTGAGATCCATCTTGTAACTATTTTAAGATAAAGATTTTTAGCACTTAGACCTACATTTAGGCTCCATCTATGCTCCGGCATTGTAACTTAGGCACCATATTGGACCTATTTTCAGCTTTAGATTTCTAGCACTTAGATGTACATTTAGGCTCAAACTTGAGCTCAAGCCTCCTACTATCCCCAATGGGTTGATTCAGTATAACTCGAGATCCATCTTGTAACTCTTGTGAGCTATATATTTCTAGCACTTGGATGTGCATAAAGGCTCCATCCTCCTATCAAATTCCATGGGTGCCTCTGCAATGTAACATAGTCCCTATCTTGCAACTCTTGTCAGCTTTATATTTCTAGCACTTGGATGTACATAGAGGCTCAAACTTGAGCTCGAGCCTCCTACCATCCTCCATGGATTGACTCAGTGTAAATTTTCTTAATTGAATGGGATGCAAGATTTTGCCAAAATTGTGAGTGTATCTTGGGAATGCATTAAATTTTGAGTTATATGTTCAGACATACAGTTTTACTGATATCTCTTGATTTTCTTGAAAATTGCACGATCCAAAACAAGGTGATTCAGTGTTTCTTGTTGATGGTTCCACAAGGAAAGCTCGTGGGGTTATTCATTCCACTGATGCATCTCAACGTTGTGGTTTTGAATTGATTGGCACAACATGTGTGGCGATACATGTACTAGAAAGTTTTGATGACACCTTCTTGATTCCATTCGTCACAATGGATGCAAGAACCATGTCTCAAGCAGTTGGAAGCATCATCAAATGGCCATTGCATAATATTGTTATGGATAGAGGAAAATCTCACACAATAGATGAGGATTTTCTTGTTGGTCAAGAAGATGGCTTGATAGATAGAGCGAGTTGGAAAGAGAAAAGAGTCATCCTTTGGGCTGACAATAGATCTACAAAACTTGGTAATGGAGTGGTATTGCTGGTCCACCCATATGAGGCTATAAACTGTACTGAACTAGGTGAGAGTAGCTTGGGTGTCATTGTGGAAGGGTCAATGCATCCACATCAAAGTAATATTTCAAGTTTGAATTTGAGAATGGTGAGCCCTTGATCAAAGACACTGGATCCTCTTCTGTCATTGAGGGTATTCAAGATTTCCTCATGGAAGAAACGGGAGATTCCCTTGACAGCTTATATGCTTTTAGTGACTATGAGGATGATGGCATACATAACAACACTGAAACTAGTTTTGAAGAAGGTACCACCAGTACAGAACTAGGTCTTCTTCTTCATACAACTCAAAATGATAGAGAGCAGGATGCCATTGCCAGTGACTATGATATAAGAGATGGGACGGGTAAGAAAAGGCGTTATGTACATAAAGTTAGGCCTAGAAAAAAAAAAGGTAATGCTCATGCTTTAAACAAACAATGTGATGCTGCAAACATTCACAAAGTTGCAACAATTGATTGTTGTGAGATGTGATGCTGCCAGATTGGAAACAGATCCAAAATCATGCAAGCAAGGGCATACTTTTGGGGACAAAGCTACACTAGTCGATGCACATTTGTATTGGATTGTATGAGCATGGCTCATAGAAAAGATCAAGAATAGGAATGCTTTGAGTTTACTTTTGATGGAAAGAAGGTATGTAGTAAAGCATGGTATGTAATGCATGGAATAGGAAAGTCAACATTTTACAGGCTGCGTAAAAAATTATTGGATGGAGCATGCAATGGAAATCATGGAAACACTGGAATAATAAGGAAGAGCTTGACACATGTTGAGACGGAAAAAGAACTCATACAAGGCTTCATAGATAATAATGTAGATCAAATGCCACATAAGTCAAGGACAACCATGCATGGCACTCAGGAAACTCAACATGTTCTACCAACGATGTACAAACAAGTGGACATTTTGCGGGAAGTAAACGACACACTTGTCACAATGGAATACAAAATGTTGTCATAGCCAACATTCTCAAGGTTGTGGAACACAGTCTTCAAGACAGTCACTTTATCAAAATCAAGCACATTCTCTAAATGTAACATTTGCACATCCATAAAGGTCAAGCTAGAGTCTACCAAAAATCAGGTGGAGCGTGCTAGATACATGGCACAGAGGAGATCACACATCTTGCAACAAATGAGCTGTAGAAATCTATACTATGCTTGGAGGAGCTCTTTAGAAATGAATCCAACCAAGTTCTTGTGCATTATACATGACAAGATGGACCAGAGTAAGACTGCTATACCACAAATTAAACCAGTTCCAAAATCTCTCAATGGAGTTGAGAGGCTTCCAGTATCCTTGACAGAAATGCTCACTCATGGACATGAACAAACAGCTTATGGTCACTTTGCATTGGGATTATGGCCTAGTGATCCCAAATTCACAATTGCATCTCTCTCAAAATGTCTAAGAAACTTAGAAAGAAGAGATAAACATATGTTTGGTGACTTGAGCTTAGAAAACTTAAGTGTAGAACCACGAAAAAATCTTTTTGATTGTGTTTTGTCGACAGCTTCTCTCTATCACCATATGAAAGTGCTTAAGGAGAAAAACCAGTACTGCAAGGAAAAGAGTGCTCAGAATGAAGAGGCAGAGACTGATCTAATCACAAATGTGAATGTGGACACTGAGAATTTTGCTTCTAGACAGGGAAATGATTGTCTAAGGATGCAATCAATCTTTGGTTCTAATGCACATGTACAGGAGGATGGCAATGTATTTGGGTTCAAGAGGTTGCCAAGAACATTGTTGCTGCAACTTGACAATTGTGGTTCAGAAAATAAGAATCGATATGTGTTTGCATACCTATCATTGTTGGTTGCACAAGGAGTCTTTGACACTGTACAACTTGGATTTCTTATGGTTGGTCACACTCATGAAGACATTGATGCATTGTTCAGTCGCTTTTCTAAGAAGCTTAGAAAACAAGCCATTTTTACATTTCCACATTTGATGAAGATCTTGAGTGAGTGTGTTAGCATGCATCCAGCCTTTTTTCTCCTACAAAAGGTGGCAGACTTTAAAGGATTTGTAAAGGGGTTCTTACATGATGGAGCAGATAGCTTAGTGGGTCATTCAAAGCCATTGCAATTTAGGTTCTATATGAGTGATGGAATACCTTTGATGCAATACAAAGTGCACCCTAAAAATGTGGATTGGTTACCCGAAAATGGTATAGAGTTATGGAAGAGAAATGACCAAGGACGATTCAAGATTCCTGAAGGTGCTCCAAAAGTATTACCACCCTTTGAGTATGTTAAAGATAGTGAGAAAGTTATGGAAGGAATAAAGAGGTATGTTAGTTGGTGGAAAGATCACTTGCAAGAGAAAGGAGATGAAAATGAGTATGCTAGGTGGATCAACCCCAGTTCTTATGTACTGGGAGAATCTCATGCAAGCTATGCAAAACCCTGGACAAAGTGAAAACACTTTATTTGATGACTTTTGGCCAAGGAGTATGCATGAACAATATCATCCTCTTGAATTTCCATTGGAAGATGGTCTAGATGAAGCACTTGACATAATAGAGGGCCACTATTGTGGTCCAATGCGCAACAAACCTGCTGAGGAGTTCAACCCAAATCTTGATGTGGCAAAGGGAGACTTTGTACTTGTGCAACCTTGTGATGAAAATCACCCAATTTGGTTAGGAGTGGCAGCAACAGATATTGATCATAACAATGACTCGGCAACCTATCTTCAAGTGAAGATACAATACTGGGCACCAATTTCAAAGAAGAAGAATGCAAGTGATGTGGAGGTTTACAAGGATTGTTGGAACAAGTATTGGAGAGAGAACATCAATGATCCTCAACGTTGGGAAGACACTAGCTGCATCATTTGGGCATGGAAGCCCAAGGGTGGACGAATTCCTGAAAAAATCAAGATTCCAAAGGCAATAATCCTCAAGGCCAAAGAGAGTCAATTGAAACTTGATGAACATGAGGCACCATCAAATGTCAGTGCAAATGAAGAGGAATGATCGCTTAGCATTCGCCTTTCAACTTTGTAATCTTCTAGCAATGGGTCCAATTAGTCCACCCATAGCTATGGTCATTATCAACATTGATAATGACATACCACCTTTGTAATCTTCAAGAAATCTTATTCAATATGAATGGTGTTTTCTTTCACATTAGTCACCCAAGTTTTTCTTGCAGCTTACATTTTAATTGTTTTATCAAATGAAGCATGTGTGGGAAGAAAATTTTCGATGCATGAGCATGTGTGTGTGTGTGTGCATGTGCGCGTGAGTGTGAGTGTGTGTGTGTATTTGTAAACTAACATGTGCAAAAACACTCTAGTGTATAGTATGGTTGTTGAAAACGGACCATTTTGGATCTTGCAGACTCATAAGCATCCACTAAACATTGTATCTCAGTTTTCATATGTGCAACAACCTAGTACAATACAACCTTACCTCAAGTCCATGAGACACAAAGAATCGTCCCAAATGTGTCTATATTGACATCCTATGGCCCCAAGGCCACAATGTGATCTCATTGTTTTGAAAAAATCCTCATTGTTTTGGCACCCTATAGCCCCAGGTATAAAGCACTATTTGGTCTCTCTATGCTAGTAAGAACCGATCTATTCTCTATATTGGCACCCTTTGGCCTGAAGGCCATAGGATCCGCTCTTTGCTAGTAAGAACCAATCTATGCTATATATTGGAAACCTATGGCCTTCAGGCCATAGGGTCCCTTGTATGCTAGTAAGAACCTCTCTATGCTCTCCACATCTTGTGACCCCAAGGGCACAAGGTGTCCTCTATGTTTTAAAGAAACCCTTCATGAGGGTTTTTTGGTAACCTATGGACACAGGGCCATAGGGTGATCTCTATGCCAGTAAAAACCCTATTTTCTCTATATTGAGGAGAGCTTGTGGGGCTGAAGGCCATAGGGTCCCATCTATGCTAGTAAGAACCTCTGGTTTTTCTATGTTGACACCCTATGGCCTGAAGGCCATAGAGTTCCCTCTATGGTAGTAAGAAGCTCTGTATGCTCTATGCTCTATGCTCTATATTGACATCCTATGTCCCCAAGGCCACAAGGTGCCCTCACTGTTTTGAAAAAACCATCATTGTTTTGGCACCCTATGGACTCAGGTATAAAGCACTATTTGATCTCTCTATGCTGGTAAGAACCAATATATGCTCTATATTGGAACCCTCAGGCCATAGGGTCCCCTGTATGCTAGTAAGAACCTCTCTATGCTCTACACATCCTATTACCCCGAGGGCACAAGGTGCCATGTATGTTTGAAGAAACCCTTCATGAGGGTTTTTTGGCAACCTATGGACCCAGGGCCATAGGGTGCTCTCTATGCCAGTAGAAAACAATATTTTCTCTATATTGAGGAGACCTTGTGGGCTGAAGGCCATAGGGTCCCCTCTATGCTCGTAAGAACCTCTGTTCTCTCTATATTGACACCCTGTGGCATGAAGGCCATAGGGTTCCCTCTATGGTAGTAAGAAGCTCTCTATGCTCTATGGTCTATGCTCTATATTGAGATCCTATGGCCCCAAGGCCACAAGGTGCCCTCATTGTTTCGAGAAAACCCTTATTGTTTTGGCACCCTGTGTCCACATGTATAAAGCATTATTTGGTGTCTCTATGCTACTAAGAACCGATCTATACTCTATATTGGCACCACCCTATGACCTGAAGGCCATAGGGTCCCCTGTATGCTAGTATGTAACTCTCTATGATCTACACATCCTATGACCCCAAGGTCACAAGTTGCCCTCTATATTTTGAAGAAACCCTTCATGAGGGTTTCTTGGCAACCTATCGACCCAGGGCCATAGGGTTCTCCCTATTCCATTTAGGAGACTTTGTGGGTTGAAGGCCATAGGGTCCCCTCTATGCTAGTAAGTACCTCTATTTTCTCTACGTTGACACCCTGTGGCCTGAAGGCCATAGGGTTCCCTGTATGCTAGTAAGAAGCTCTCTATGCTCTATGCTCGATGCTCTATATTGAGATCCTATGGCCCCAAGGCCAGAAGGTGCCCTCATTGTTTTGAAAAAACCCTCATTGTTTTGGCACCCTATCACCTCAGGTATAAAGCACTATTTGGTCTCTCTATGCTAGTAAGAACCGATTTATGCTCTATATTGGCACCCTTTTCTCTAGAGGCCATAGGGTCCACTCTTTGCTAGTAACAACTAGTCTATGCTCTATATTGGCACCCTATGGCTTGAAGGCCATAGGGTCCCCTGTATGCTATTAAGAACCTCTCTATGCTCTACACATCCTTTGACCTCAAGGTCACAAGGTGCCCTCTATGTTTTGAAGAAACCCTTCATGAGAGTTTTTTGGCAACCTATGGACCCAGGGCCATAGGGTGCGGTGCTCTCTATGCGAGTAAAACACTATTTGCTCTATATTTAGGAGACCTTGTGGACTGAAGGGCATAGGGTCCCCTCTATGCTAGTAAGAACCTCTGTTTTCTCTATGTTGACACTATATGGCCTGAAGGCCATAGGGTTCCCTCTATGGTACTAAGAAGCTCTCTATGATCTATGCTCTATATTCAGATCCTATGGCCCCAAGGCCAAAAGCTTCCCTCATTGTGTTGAAAAAACCCTCATTGTTTTGGCACCCTATCGCCCCAGGTATAAAGCACTATTTGGTCTCTCTATGCTAGTAAGAACCGATTTATGCTCTATATTGGCACCCTTTGGTCTGGAGGCCATCGGGTCCACTCTTTGCTAGTAAGAACTAATCTACGCTCTATATTGGCACCCTATGGATTGAAGGCCATAGGGTCCCCTATATGCTAGTAAGAACCTCTCTATGCTCTACACATCCTTTGACCCCAAGGTCACAAGGTGCCCTCTATGTTTTGAAGAAACCCTTCATGAGGGTTTTTTGGCAACCTATGGACCCAGGGCCATAGGGTGCTCTCTATGCCAGTAAAAACGCTATTTGCTCTATATTGAGGAGACCTTGTGGACTGAAGGGCATAGGGTCCCCTCTATGCTATTATGAACCTCTGTTTTCTCTATGTTGACACTCTATGGCCTAAAGGCCATAGGGTTCCCTCTATGGTACTAAGAAACTCTCTATGCTCTATGCTCTATATTGATATCCTATGTCCTGAGGGCCACAAGGTGCCTTCATTGTTTCAAAAAAACCCTCATTGTTTTGGCACCTTATCGCCCGAGGTATAAAGCACTATTTGGTCCTTCTATGCTAGCAAGAACCAATCTTTTCTCCATATTGGCACCCTATGCCCTTCAGGCCATAGGGTCCCTTGTATGATTGTAAGAACCTCTCTACGCTCTACACATCCTATTACCCCAAGGGTGCCCTCTATGTTTTGAAGAAACCCTTCATGAGGGTCTTTTGGCAACCTATGGACCAAGGGCCACAGGGTGCTCTCTATGTTAGTACATGATAGCGGGAAAAAGAGCAGTGCAATTGGGTGGCCTCTGTACTCGTGCACACTCCACAAACCACGCCTCATGCAAACAAGCAAAGAACAAAACAAAGGGGGCACCACCCTAAATTAAGAGGTTTAGGGACCTCACACATAGTGCACATAGGCAAGTGAGACTTCTGGCATTATGATGGCATCAAAACATATGGAAAAACACATAGAAACGAAGCTTAGGGACCTTATGTAGCATATATATACACAAGACATCAGCTTAACAATACAACGGCATCTGATCATACATAACAAGGATATAGAGAAGCAAGCCAAGGATGGCATAATCCCTTGTCAAAAACAATCAACCCAACAAGTAGGTATGATCCTACTAGCAACACATCAATACCTTAGAGAATGATGGCGAGGATGGTGGCCATGGAGCATGAGAGAAGGCTCCTTATTTAGTTTTTAGGGCTAGTAATGTAGCATACTAGAGGGAGAGAGAGAGAGAGGGAGAGAGAGTAGAGCTCCATCCATAGCTCCTCATTGTGAGCAATGTCGTCATAGCTTCATTGCTTGGTGAAGTGGGTGAAGTGTTGGTTTTGAGTGAGAGAAGGCCTCCTTATATAGGTTTCTGAGAGGGTTTAGGATTAGGGATAAACATGGTTAAATCCGTTGATTGGGGTTACTTTTTGCTTAGGGTGGTCAACCGATTGAGGTCACCTGATATGTCACCATCAAGATATTCTCTAGAGTGATGTGAGAGGGGAGGGTAAATGCTGATTTTTCTGATTGTGACACATGGGGATAAGGCCTTGACCAGCATTTAAGAGCAGGTAGGTGGCTGTTGAAACCGGAGGTTCTCCTGAATATCAAATTCGCAAAAAATCCTTAACCATGGCTTCTTTTGACATGTGTTCTTTGAAAAAATCAGCATGTCTCTTTTCAACTCAAAAGTCTTTATCCCTGTTGACTCACCTTTACCATAAGATTTTCTCCTTTTCTCCTCCTGTAACTGCATTGTTGATGCCCAATCACTGCTTCTAGTAACGGTGAACAGTTACCTACCAAATACTTATGGTGCAGTAAAAAATATTTACCATGGGTAAAAAAAGTTACTGTAGGTAAAAAGTGATTTGTATTTACCATGTAGGTGTAAAATATTTAGTGTAGGTAAAAAATATTTACTGTCGGTAAAAAAGTGAAAACGGAGTATGCTGTGCTGTGAGTCCACACGAACATCCTCGTGTAAATTTCACTAGAAATTCACACCTAGAATGGGCTATTCTGTAAGATATAGGTTTTAGGCATGCATAAGAGCTCGTTCCCACGTATCTTCTATCCATGGCACTTTTTACTCTTTGGTGCTTGTGAAGTAGATTTTTCTTCTCTTTCGAGATTCCTTGGACTAGAGTATCCTCATCTCCCCAACAACTGACTGTGCCTTTATTGCATCTTCAGAAGGGGTCCTAAAAACCATGCATCATATAGCCCTCCCCCTTAAGCTAGAGGTATTTGATGCCTCTAGCTGTAGGTTGTGCTACAATAGGGTTTTCTTGAATACTTACCTACCTGGTACCAATTGAATTTGCCATGTTACTGCTTTCTTGGCTGATGCACCCTCTTTAGTCCTTTCTGTTGAATAATTGTATCCATCCATGACTAACAACTGGTCTCCTAGACCCTTGAAAGCCATACCCCATCCATTGTCAATATCCGCTTTCACTGGTAGCATTCTTTTTTTTTTTTTTTCCTTCTCTTTTTTTCCTTTTATTTTTTATTTTTATTTTTATATTTTTTTTGCCCAACCCCTCGTTGAGCATTCATGCTCAACCATAGTATTATTTAGGTAAAAGATGACTGTATAGAGAGAATTATATAACATAGAGCTATTGTATAAGAAAAATGATAGTATAGTGGCTATATAGATAGGATAGAGATAGAGAAAAAAGCATCTGCTACTGCATCACCCTCCAGGGTCAAATGGAAAGCTCAAAGCTCCTCCACGCATGGTGTAGAATCCACCTGGATCAAAAGTAAAGCATTGCTCATTGCCATCAACCTGTAAAACATGTATATCCAAGCCTTCCTTTGCACTTGTAGGCCAATAGACAGGCCACCCTTCCAGCTCTTTATAGCACGGAGCTTCGTCAACCTGCATCCATAATCCTTCGTGTCCACTATAAGCATACTTGCCATCACTTGAGAAACCTGAATCATAAGCAGCTATCCTACCATCTTCTACAGAACCCTCCATGGTATAGTCCACTTCAAAAAAACCTCCCCATTGACACAAAAATATATGTAAAGCAACCTCCAATTACACATGTATCCATAGCATCACATAACATAGCAAGACCCTGCCATTTGCCTCCACTTGCTGCATAGCCAAGCAAACCTGATCACTTTTCAAACCTGTATCCAAACCCTCTGTAAACGTCTCCACAACCATCTCTTTATACTCAGAAACATGACCTACTAGAGCTTCAACCTGTGCAAATACCTCATCACCAACAAGGTTGGCGGCACCTTCCTTTAATTGGATATGGTGTTGGGTTATCGTCACTCCTTTAATGTGCTCGTAATCAGTTATAAAGAGGCCAACATGCTTCTTTAGTACCTGCAAATAGGGTTCTCTCTCTTCTTCTAGTAGGTCCTTAGCTAGCATCTCCTCTAAGCATGTGTCTTCTTCCTTGTTTAGAGAGTCTTGACCACCTTCTCCTTCTGGGTTTCGCAGTATTATACCCATGACTTCCAAAGAGCTAGCATCCTCCTCAGAGGACTCATCCTCAGATGAAGAGCAGCTGCTTGTGCTCCATTCATCCATAGAAGTCTCCATCTCTAGGTCTTGTTGTCTACCCTGCTTCATGTCATACACAATTTTTTGTTGCTTGCCACCTACCTTATGATTTGGTCGCAACTCAAGGGAACCTGTCTCCCAATCTTGCCTAGCTTTCATAGCCATAAGCCAAGGTCTTCCAAGGATTAGCGGATAGCCCTCCGCCTTAGTTGGGATCACATAAGCATCAATTGAGATTGCCACACCAAAAGCTGAAACCTTCACTCCATTAACCTTTCCCACACAAGCCACCCTTACATTGTTTTCCATCTTAGCTTGTAAGGAAGTTTGCTCGTTTACTTCCAAACCCAACCTGTGCATTAATTTCTCTGTCATAACACAAATCTCGGCTCCACCATCTACGTACACATTGGAGACTCGCTGACTCTTAATCTCTGCATCAATGACTGGCACGATATCCTTCATGCCTCTTGCACTAATAGACCCAACTGACTTTGCCTTAGCCCTCCTGGTGCTGACCATCTTAGACCAGGTTCTACGCATCTTTGGGAAAAGGTGGAGGAGTTGCTGCCATGAAATCTTTGGTCCTTGCTTACTCACATCTGCTACCAGGTTGTAGGGTATGGATCCTACCCCAAGTGGAAAGTCTTCTACTCCTATGTGCCTTGTCTCCTATCACTTGGGAGGAACCCTCATTCCCTTTATCCGGCGCTGAAGCTTCCATTTCATCAGTTCTTTGTCTCCTAACTCTCTTTATTGGCATGGCAACAACTTCCTCCATTTTTTCTTTCCCTTTATCCTTACCATTGTCAAGACTTATGACAGAGACAGCCCTGTCCTCCCCTCCCGATGGTAGTGGAGGGATCTCTGCTGGTGCTTGTGGTGGTGGAGGAGGGGGTCTCAATATTTGGATTGGTGGAGCCACGTGTGCATTTTGTCCATTTAGTGGCCTAGCTGGAGGAGGAGTGACTTGCTGGCGAGGAGGCCGTCTTTGATTACCATTTCCTTGATAGCGTCGTGGATGGGGGCAATAATACATGCCCTGACCTACCTCTCCACAGTTGTAGCAAATGTACTCACGTGCTTGCCTTTGTCCTTCTTGTCTATTTCGTTCATTTCCTCGCTGGGGAGCCCTTACACCTTGAACCAGATTGATGGACAGGTTCTCTAGTTGATTGGTGATTTGTTGAAGTAATTCTTGTTGAGAGGACTCTTGGTCTGCTGCTCCTGCCCCTGCTACTACCCTTGCCGTAGGTTGAGCTAGCGGTGGAGGCTCCATTCCCCCTTGTAGTTGAGCTTGGAATTTTAACTTCCTATCCTTCTCCCTTGCATAAGTCATAGCTTTATCAAAGGTATCTAGGAATTTACCTTTTACCTTTTCTCGAAGGATGGGGTAAAGCCCTGCCAGGAAACAGTCCTTCTTTAGGCACTCTGGCGCCCTTTCTCCTTCACCTAGTGATGCACACCATTTCTCCCACAGGTTGGAAAACTTTCCTTCATAGCTTCTATAGTCATTGGGTGATGTTTGGCGTAGCTCTAAGAGCTGTCTCCATATCTCCTCTGGAGGCTCATGGCGGCAAAATTCTTCGATGAAGGCCATCTTTAAGGACTCCTAGTCTCTTCTTTCTTCAGGTGCCAAAGTTTGATACCACAATTTTGCACCTCCCCTTAAGACCAAAGGAAAGGCCCTTAACTTAGTAGCTTCGTCATCCCTTCCCGATACCAGAAAGGCCATTTCCAAATTATCCAAAAAGTCTGGAGCAACCTCCCCAGGCTTACCATAAAAACTAGGGAAGGCCATAAGTGAGAGAGTAAACAATTACACAAACAACTCCAATTTATTTTAAAATAGAGTATGGTAATTACAATTTGGAGCTTTAGCACAACTTAGCTCAAAAAAGGATGAAGATCGACACATCAAAGGAATGGTAATAGTCTAGTAAGGGTAGAATAACAGGATGAGGAGAGCGCAAGATTTCCCCAAGTCTCTCGGCTCCAAACAACAGGGCTATTCTTTGTTGATAAAAGATTTTTCTATCAATACAAATATTCACACGGATATGACGCACAAAATAGAAAGGAAACATGCGGGGATCATAATTCTCATTATTGGCATCCATACTTACACACAAGAGCCTAGCTTAGTTGCACCACATTGGGACCAATGAGCCTGATCAGCCACAGAAGGTCAGCACCTCGGATCACTTCGACTCTTCCTGATGCATCTGTGAAGACGTAAGGCGTGATGGAAACACTTTGTACAATGCTGAGCCTTTTAGCAAGCAACAATTGGATGCTATTACCATAATCAGCATGACGAATGAAAGTGACACCATTGATGTGCAACACATCATCAACTAAGATAGTTTCCTTAGATTGAGATAACTTCTTGAAAATTAGCAGCAAAGGTAGGGCAGGGAGGCTTTTCACCCGGTCTCCAAAGCACTTTGGACAATATCCAAAGTGATCTTCACGCGGATAGGAGGTTGGCTTGGGATTGGTGGTGTCTGGATTCACAAAGTGCACTGGGAGCACTCGCAGACGGGCGGCAATCTTGTAGGCAAGCCTTCGCCTCTTTGCTTCAGAAGGATTTAGGGGTGAGAGTCGTGGTTGCAAGTTGGAGGTTGAGGTTGGTTGCTCACTAGCCTTTTTCTTGCCTGTAGTGGTCATGTAATCCCTTATTAATGAGATTAAGCCAAATGTTACCTTATGCTTGAGCACACGCTGCGGCCTTGGGCCACTTAGGTGTAGAGGTGATCTTCCTCCTCTTAGTCGGCTCCTCAAGAAAGAGAGGTCTGGTGATGCTTTCTCTTCCCTTAATGTGTGTCACAGTACCTTCGTGTATGTTGATGTAGAATATTTCAAGCTCATGTGCGTTGGAGGTTTTTGGAGCACTCATAGGTTGAGAGGAGAGGTATATCAAGCTCTTCTTCTTACTCTCCTTTGTTGGCGACGATCACGAACAAGGCATGTAGAATAACTTACTTCTTGAATTTCAATGACACTGCAACTTGGTAACAAGACCTCGATGAAAGCTTTTAAGGCCTCTAAAGCCTCCTCCTCTTCTGTTCTCCAATTTGCAAACTCCTCATGCCCATTCATCCATGTTGTAGATTGCACATATTCATTGCTTGTGGACTGAAGGTCTGTGTAGCCCTCCTTCGTGGGGGCACCAAAATGATAGCGGGAAAAAGAGCACTGCAATCGGGTGGCCTCTGTACTCGTGCACACTCCACAAACCACGCCTCATGAAAACAAGCAAAGAACAAAACAAAGGGCGCACCACCCTAAATTAAGAGGTTTAGGGACCTCACACATAGTGCACATAGGCAAGTGATACTTTTGGCATTTTGATGGCATCAAAACATATGGCAAGACACATAGAAACGAATCTTAGGGACCTTATGTAGCATATATATACACAAGACATCAGCTTAACAATACAACGGCATCTGATCATACATAACAAGGATATAGAGAAGCAAGCCAAGGATGGCATAATCCCTTGTCAAAAACAATCAACCCAGCAAGTAGGTATGATCCTACTAGCAACACATCAATACCTTAGAGAATGATGGCGAGGATGGTGGCCATGGAGCATGAGAGAAGGCTCCTTATTTAGTTTTTAGGGCTAGTAATGTAGCATACTAGAGGGAGAGAGAGAGAGAGAGGGAGAGAGAGTAGAGCTCCATCCATAGCTCCTCGTTGTGAGCAATGTCGTCATAGCTTCATTGCTTGGTGAAGTGGGTGAAGTGTTGGTTTTGAGTGAGAGAAGGCCTCCTTATATAGGTTTCTGAGAGGGTTTAGGATTAGGGATAAACATGCTTAAATCCGTTGATTGGGGTTACTTTTTGCTTAGGGTGGTCAACAGATTGAAGTCACCTGATATGTCACCATCAAGATATTCTCTAGAGTGATGTGAAAGGGGAGGGTAAATGCTGATTTTTCTGAATGTGACAGATTGGGATAAGGCCTTGACCAGCATTTAAGAGCAGGTAGGTGGCTGTTGAAACTGGAGGTTCTCGTGAATATCAAATTCGCAAAAAATCCTCAACCATGGCTTCTTTTGATATGTGTTCTTTGAAAAAATCAACATGTCTCTTTTCAACTCAAAAGTCTTTATCCCTGTTGACTCACCTTTACCATAAGATTTTCTCCTTTTCTCCTCCTGTAACTGCATTGTTGATGCCCAATCACTGCTTCTAGTAACGGTGAACAGTTACCTACCAAATACTTATGGTGCAGTAAAAAATATTTACCATGGGTAAAAAAAGTTACTGTAGGTAAAAAGTGATTTGTATTTACCATGTAGGTGTAAAATATTTAGTGTAGGTAAAAAATATTTACTGTGGTAAAAAATATTTACTGTCGGTAAAAAAAGTGAAAACGGAGTATGCTTTGCTGTGATTCCACACGAACATCCTCGTGTAAATCTCACTAGAAATGCACACCTAGAATGGGCTACTCTGTAAGATATAGGTTATAGGAATGCATAACAGCTCGTTCCCACGTATCTTCTGTCCATGGCACTTTTTACTCTTTGGTGCTTGTGAAGTAGATTTTTCTTCTCTTTCGAGATCCCTTGGACTAGAGTATCCTCATCTCCCCAACAACTGACTGTGCCTTTATTGCATCTTCAGAAGGGGTCCTAAAAACCATGCATCAGTATAAAACACAATTTAGTGTATATTGAGGAGACCTTGTGAGTTTAAGGCCATAGGGTCCCCTCTATGCTAGTAATAACCTGTGTTCTCTCTATATTGACACCCTGTGGCCTTCAGGCCACAGGGTTTGCTCTATGGTAGTAAGAAGCTCTCTATGCTCTATATTAGATCGTATGGCCCGAAGGCCACAAGATGCCCTCATTGTTTTGGCACCCTATGGACACATGTATAAAGAAGTATTTGGTGTCTTTATGCTAGTAAGAACCGATTTATCCTCTATATTGGCACCCTATGACCTGAAGGCCATATGGTCCCCTGTATGCTAGTAAGTAACTCTCTATGGTCTACACGTTCTATGACCCCAAGGCCACAAGTTGACCTCTATTTTTTGAAGAAACCGTTCATAAGGGTTATTTGGTAACCTATGGACCCAGGGCTAGAGGGTTCTCTCCATGTCATTGAGGAGACCTTGTGGGCTGAAGACCATAGGGTCCCCTCTATGCTAGTAAGAACCTTTGTTTTCTCTACATTGACACCCTGTGGACAGAAGGCCATAGGGTTCCCTTTATGATAGTACAAAGCTCTCTATGCTCTATGCTCTATGTTGTATGCTCTATACTCTATATTGAGATCCTATGGCCCGAAGGCCACAAGGTGCCCTCATTGTTTTGAAAAAACCCTCATTTTTTTGGCACCTTATATCCCCAGGTATAAAGCACTATTTGATCTCTCTATGCTAGTAAGAGCCCATCTATGCTCTAGAATGGGACCCTGTGGCCTGAAGGCCATAGGGTCCCCTATATGCTAGTAAGAACCTCTCTATGCTCTACACATCTTATGACCCTAAGGGCATAAGGTGCACTGTATATTTTAAAGAAACCCTTCATGAGGGTTTTTATGCAACCTATGGACCCAGGGCCATAGGGTTCTCTATATTGAGGAGACCTTGTGGGCTGGCAGCCATAGGGTCCCCTCTATGCTAGTAAGAACCTTTGTTTTCTCTATCATGACACCCTTTGGCCGAAAGGCCATAGGGTTCCCTCTATGCTAGTAAGAACCTCTCTATGCTCTATGCTCTATATTGACATCCTTTGGCCCGAAGGCCACAAGGTGCCCTCATTGTTTCAAAAAGACCCTCATTGTTTTGGCAACCTATGGCCCCAGGGACATAGAGTGCTCTCTATGCCAGTATAAAGCACTATTTGGTCTATAATGACACCCTATGTCTTGAAGGCCATATGGTCCCCTCTATGTTAGTAAGAAGCTCTCGATGCTCTATAATGACATCCTATGGCCCCAAGGGCCACAGGGTTTCCTCTATGTTTTCAGTTTGAAGAAACCCTTCATGATGGATTTTTTACAACCAATGGCCCTAGGGCCATAGGGAGCTATATTTTTCAATAAAAAACACTATTTGATCTATATTGGCACCATGTTTCTTGAAGGCCATATGGTCCCCACTATTCTAGTAAGAGCCTCTCCATGCTCTATATTGGCACCCTTTTTCCTAAAGTCCATAGGGTCCTATCTATGCTAGTAAGAACGGATCTATGCTCTATATGGCACCCTATATGCTAGAAACCACTATGAGGGTTTTTTGGCAACCTATGGCCCCAAATCCATAGGGTGCTCTCTTTATGGCCATAGGGTTTGTTGTATACTAAGGAAAACTCTCCATGCTATACATCTTGGCATCTTATTGCGATTGTTACAGATGCTAATAAGAAACCACCATCTCTCTAGGTTTTTCTCCTTTTGCTTTATGGCAACAAGGTGTCATGATCCATGGAAATAATTTAAAAAAACATAAATGCTCTACATTGACACCCTATGGCCTAGTGCCCAGGTGTGCTCTATGCTACCCTAAACCCCTCTATGCTCTACGTTGACACCCTACGGCCCCAAGGCCACAAGGTGCCCTCCCTCTCTCTCTCTCTCCCTTCCTCCCTCTCTCTCTCTCTCTCTCTCTCTCTCTCTCTCTCTCTCTCCCCCCCTCTCTCTCTCTCTCTCTCTCTCTCTCTCTCACTCACTCGGATTTAAATTGTTAATTTGGCCTTATTATAAGTCCTCCCTCTCTCTCAACTTCCTCTCCTCTGTTTGTCTCTCTTACTCTCCTTTCTCTCTCACTCCAAATAACTATTTTTCTCCCTCTTCTCATCTCCCCCCATTCATATAGTAGGCAGTCCCTTGTGAATTTTGGGCCTCAATATCTACCCAGTTTACCTGTGGCATTGTCATTCAGGCACCCTCTACCACATATCCTCTTTCTAGGACCTCTCGCACACCAACAAAAAGCGTACAATACAAAGGTTAGTTCTTTTCTTTTTTTTTGTTTTACTGTTTTATTGTTTTTTTATAGAGAGCGATAAATATTTTCTTTTTAAAAAGATTGAGCTTACCTGTGAAGCAGTGTTGTGTTTGGGAGAGAGGCGCAAAGAGGGAGAGAGAAGGTGTTACGGCATTAGCCACACATGCGGTCCAACGGAGTTCTTGACACTGCGGATCAGGAGTCATGCGGTATGCGGTGGCCGTGGTGGCAGTTCTTCACAGGATATCATGGGACAGGAGTGTGTGCACTGTTCCCGATCTGCGCTGGAGCAGCGGTCGTATATGGAGGGGCATACCTGTCTTTTGATGTAACAAAACCAATCTCTATGATATTCATGGCATCTAATGTTGTAACTGTGTGTCTGGATCACACATGAATGAAGCAAGTGGTGTTTTGTGCCTGTGTACTGTGTACTGTCTTCTATCGTCATTCTATGTGTTGATGTTCATATAATGTAGTCACGAGTAATCATTCCCGTAATGCCTATTGCTCCTGTGAGGGCAATAGCCATTACATCTGGCGACCACGATGCATGATGGATGACCTGCGATGAATATGCATGCTCACTAGGTCGCATGGTCCACCTGACCCTGTGGTTCTAATTGTAGGAAGACGTCGGAGGAGGGGAGGTTCGGATGAATTTGTTTTTTCTTCATTGTTCATTGAGGAATCTGTATCTCCATCACCAAGCCCGGTGCATGGTAGGTGGTTGCGGCAAGCGAGGCATACTCCACGCAGTTAGTCATGTCCTCGTGTCGTACGTTCACCCTCACCCACACAGGTTGCTCCACCACCGTCTCAGGTAAGCAGTCCGGGGGCGTCTCCGCCACTGTCTCCACCTCCTAATGCTCGTCAGCTTTTTCCGGGAGGAGGTACAGTTGGGCAAGGGGTGATGGTTCATCCTTAGATTAAGTATAGTCGGTTTTGAGGTCTTTCGTGCAAAGACCCTGATGCACATTTGCGCCAATTCAATAAAGCTTATGGATTGAATCATCCTGGGGTGGTGATTCCTCTCCATCAACAGTCAGTATTTGAATCTACACTTTCGGGGAAAGATGCGAAATGGTTGTCCGAATACCCTGATGATCATTTTCAGACGTATGTTGAAAGATCCACAACATTTCTACGAAGGTTTCAAACGGAAAAAACAGTCCTTCAACATCTGCAAAAGCTTTGAACGCTGCGACAGAAGTCATTGCCAGTGGAGGATTACGCTGCAAAATTTCAGATGCTTTTGCAGAGGGTACCTCAGACACAAAGGCCGGCAGTTGAAGTATTGAATGATTATTTTTTGCGGGGGCTCAACAAGGATCTCAGAATGGCTATGGCAAAAGTGGATAAGGTAACTACTCCAGTGGATAATGTAATTGTTAGGGCTGTAGTAGCAGGAGAAGCTTTAGAGGATACAGAATCTCCAAATAAATCAAAGAAAAAAGACAGGAAGAAATCTCATCGGAAGTCGCAAGACAGTGGCATTGATAGTTCGGAGTCGGAATCCGCAGTATCAGATCCCTCAGGCTCAGGCAACAGTGATTCGGGGAAAGAATCGAAAGAGACACCTCGGAAAAAATCCCAATGTCACGGGAAAAGTGTTTCATCCGGGTCGTCGGAATCGGCTGTGGTGGCTAAGAGTTTGAAGGAGCTATGGTGTACCCACTGTCGAAATCCGAGCCATGCTGCTCACGAGTGCGCAATGAATCATAAGTGGTGTGCGATTTGCACGACCAATACCCATAATACAGTGGAATGTTATTTTAATGGCCGGGGTCGTCAGAGTCGAGGAGACTCTTCTACCTGCCAACAACCACAGATAGGGTAGGTACAAGAGCCTGTTGTGGCAATGGCTCATGCTCATACATTAGAGACTCCTTTGTAAGGACAAGCAGGAGGATGGGGTCAAGGGGGAGGACAAGGTCGCGGAAGAGGTGGCCGAGATCCTAATCGCCCCAAGACATGCCTTTTCTATTTGGGGGATGGACACTGGTGATCCGAGTGTACTGAAGCTATGGAATATGATTGGAAGAAGCAGGAACGCACAGCAGGGAAACAACCTAGTGTGTCTATGGTTCAAATTGAAGGATTGGAGGAGTCTGATCCAGTGGTTTCATTAATCACGCGATCGGGTAAAAATGTGGTTCCAACGCCGGATGTAAAGGTTCCTGTGTGGATGGCTCAGGAAGAAGTGCAGAAAAAGACTATGTCTTGGTTGCCACAATCCGCACCACCAGTGAATTTACCAGGACCATCGAGTATGGGCCTAGAAATAAAGGAAGGAAAAGCTGGAAATAAGGATAAGGATGATATTAGAGAAGACGAGGATTGGAATTCAGTTTGGAAATAGGTCCGCACGTCACCAATACAAGTACCTCTGGGTTCATTGGTTGCTGAAATTGGTCCCGAATTTTCATAATGTATTGCTGCGACAAGCGTCCACAGAGCTGAAGGAAGTCGCCATCAGGAAAGTTGAAAGTGAGGAGGATGATTCAGCCCCGTTGCGAACAAATAAGATCACGGATACCCGCATTCCGGAGCTTTTAGTTAGATACCATGGAACATACATTGACAAGGTACTACTGGATGGAGGAGCGGGAGTAAACATTATTACTCAAGCAGCTTGTGAGCGTTTTGGCCTCAGTGATTGGGAGCTTGCCCCCTTTGTAGTCCGCATGGCAGATCAAAGAAGAGTGCAACCAGTGGGTTTACTTCGGGGCATTGTCTTGGATGTGGCAGGCTTATCCTTTGTTGTTTCCTTAGTAGTCTTGAATATTGAAGATCATAATCAGGATTATCACATTATCTTGGGGATACCCTGGTTACGACAAGCGAGGGTAAAGCATAATTGGGAAGCAAATATGCTTACAGCAAAGAAGGGTAAAAGGAAAGTGCGGGTGATGTTGGGAACATGCAGACAACCAGTTCAGGCAGCATGGCCGGTGATAGCAGAAACAATAAATATGGTGGAAGGATTAGAAGAGGATGAAGAGGAGCCATTTCTGAAAGCCAATCCGGATTTGGTCTCTTTATATCTTGCGGATATTTCTCTGGTTCCGAAAGGGAACTCCGTGGGGGTTTCAGGAACTCTAGCAGGAATAGGGTAGCAACAACAAGTGCTTCCAAGTCCTGAATCATTGGAGGACGTGATTCAGCAAGAACGTGCATTTGAGGCACAAATGGAAAAAATTACAAGGGTTAAAGAAGATGAATTAGGAAGGTCTTTCTTGGGGAGCAAGCGGAGTCGCATCCCATATACATTAATACGCAGCTTGAGGCAAGTTTTAGAGATGATTTGATCAAGTTACTAACATAATTTAAGGATGTTTTCGCATGGGAATGTATGGATATGCAGGGATTAGATCCTAAGTTTTATCAGCATACGATAAATCTGAAATCGGATGCGGTACCAGTGAGCAGCACTCATACAGGATGAATCCGAATGTGGCAAAGCAAGTTAAGATGGAAATTGATCGTCTTTTGGAAGTGTGTTTTATTACACCTATTGATAATCTGGAGTGGATTTCTCCAATTGTGGTTGTACCAAAGAAAAACAAGGAAATCCGAATTTGTGTGGATTACCGGAAATTGAATGCGGCTACTATTCTAGATCCTTTTCCTCTTCCATTCTTGGATTCCATTTTGGTTGATGTAGCAGGACATGAGATGTATACTTTTCTGGATGGGTTTAGTGGATATAACCAAATCCGAATGGCATTGAGGGATCAACCAAAAACAACTTTTATTACCGCATGCAGTGTGTTTGCGTGCACAGTGATGTGGTTCGGATTGCGGAATGCGCCTTCAACTTTTCAAAGGGATATGTTCCAAATTTTTTGTCTTTATTTGATGGATTTTATGATAATTTTTCTAGATGATCTCAGTGTTTTTGGAGTGCAATTGGAACATTTGAAGCAATTACGGTTATGCTTTATGAAATGCAGAGAGGTAAATTTCAGTTTGAATCCTTTAAAGTGTGCATTTGCTGTTCGCAGTGGCACGCTATTGGGGCATATAATTTTTGAAGATGGTATTTCCGTGGACCCGGATAAAATTGCCGCAATTATGGAAGCGCCTCCACCGCGGAACCAAAAACAGTGTCAGATTTACCTGGGTCAAGCACGTTGGCATGGGAGGCATTTGCGGTTTGTTGCGCATTTGGGAATCCCGATTACTCAGTCAGCACACGCTATAGATTTTGCATGGACACAGGAATGTGACTTGTCTTTTCGGAGATTAAAACTTCAGCTATCCAAAGCTCCAATTATGCTTGCTCCTAGTTGGGGTCAGGATTTTCATGTGTTTGTGGATGCTCCGGATCGAGCTATTGGCAGTGTGTTGATGCAAGAACAGAGTCAAGGATGGTTACCACTTGTCTAATATGCTAGTAGACGATTATCATCCGCAGAAAGAAATTATTCAGTAACCGAAAGGGAATGTTTAGGTATGATTTATTCAGTGAAGAAATTCGAGCACTATCTGTTGGGCTGACGTTTTTTCTTCCATGTGGACCATTCGGCTCTTTTATACCTGGTAAGGCAACAGAATTTGACGGGAAGATTGGCCAGATGGGTGCTTTTGCTACAGAAATTTGACTGTGAGGTCATACATCGGCCAGGGGCTCCGCATGCGGTGGCTGACTACCTATCCATGTTAGATTCCGATGAGCCGCCGACAGGGGTAGCTGATGAATTTCCAGATGCGTCTCTGTTTCTAATAGGAGTAGTTGCAAAGGATATAGTAGTTCCAAAACATGCAAGGGTCATACCTAGCATCCCATGGACATGGTATGAGGAGATGTTTCATTTTCTTGACAGCGGGGCGAAATGCCTTCCTTCTTGTCCAGCCATCAGAGGAAACTTATGGCTATCAGAAGCAAGAATTTTGAGATTATTATGGAAAATCTCTATTATCTTATGGTGGAAAATGTATTACTCAGATGTGTGCTACCACAGGAGCAGGAAGCGGTATTGGAAGAAGTCCGTACCGGTATTGCAGGAGGTCACTTTGCAGCATTAATCACATCTCAAAAAGTTCTCCAATCAGGATTATGGTGGCCCACATTGTTTCAGGATGCAAGGAATTATGTGCAACATTGTGATGTGTGTCAACGATTGGGGCAACCTACCAAAAGGTCCAGAATGCCTTTTCAACCGGTTTTACCCTTGGAGCCTTTTCAAAAGTGGGGTTTGGATTTCGTTGGACCTTTTAAACTAGTTGTAGCTCACACAAGTAATAAGTATATTTTGAGAGCCACAGATTACGCCACCAAATGGGTGGAGGCATTGACTTTGAGAGATAATACTGCAGTTTTTGTGGCTGGATGCTTATATAAGGATATCTTTTCTAGATATGGCTGCCCTATTGAGCTGGTAGTGACAGGGGTAGTCATTTTTTGAATAAGGTGATGGAGAGAATGCTATGGTTTTATTTTGTGTTACACAGGAAATCTTCTCCATATTATCCTCAGGCGAATGAGCAAGCAGAATCAACTAATAAGCAATTGATTCGGATTTTAACAAAGTTAGTGAATATGCATCGAACAGATTGGGATGTGAAACTTCCTTCCGCATTATGGGCCTATTGGACAACTTATAAAGTGGCAACATGATTGACTCCTTTTAAGTTGGAATTTGGCATGGAGGCAATCACCCTGGTGGAGCATGTGATTCCAAGCCTGCGGATGCTGATTGCGGATCGGCTTCTTCCGGAGGATTCTGTGATTTATCATTTGGATGTTTTGCAGGAACTGGACAAAGAGCGGTTAAATAGATTTGCAGTGCTACAGCATCTGCAGTCTAGGTGGAAAAAATGGCTGGATTTCTCGAAAGCACGGCAATTTGTTCGGGGACACCTAGTCCTGGTCTTTAATTCCCATCTCGAGAAGATGCCGGGGAAGCTTAAATTACGGTGGTCAGGACCATTCTGGATTTTTCAAGCATGCGGGCCCATCTCTTTTTATTTGGCGGATTTGCGGGGGGGAGGTTATTTCTGTGCCAGTCAATGGTTTCAGACTGCGCCATTATGTTTCACCTACCTCGATTTAGTGCCCCTTTGCTGTAGTACAAGATCCGGAAGCCGCCCTAATCATGATTGGGGATTCTTTTGCATGCAATCTTGGAAAGCGAAAAAGGAGCTATAATGGTTGCGACACCGTGGATCACCCTATTTTGGGAACTCATTGTGAGAGGGTTACTACATGCAAACGATTCTTCTTGTGCCTCTCCTATTTTGTGTATCGCGCGTCCTTAGTGCTCTATTCTCTGCTCCTTCATCTCATCGTTGCCATGACGGATTCTCTCTTGCAATGTATCCCCTTCACTCCCGTACAGCAGCTCGCTCTTCAACGAGTGGACGCCTGGCTACAAGACTTGCGGCTACGCGTGTTCGCAACCTTGGACTGGCAAGGGATACCTATTCACCCGCAGACAGTAGGTTTGATTGAGCAACTGGCTGCTGGAGATATTGTGGTGCTGAATAATAAACAGATTCAGTTGACAGCAGAAAGGATCTCCTGGTGTTGCTGTTTGCCCAACGATGGCGTGGTGCACGCGTCTCATGTGATCCCTGCTGCAGATGTCGAGCAGCAGTTTCGCTTGAAAGTAAAAGGTGACTATAAACTTTCAGGGTTTTCAGATGTGGCAACCAGGGATGAGTATCGATGGTTTGTTGAGGCGATTTGGCTACAATCCAAAACCTACACCATCTCGCTAGAAATGTTTTGCATTCGGCCAACTTTGGGCCAGTGGTTTGGGCAGCTGTTGTCAGAGAAATACTTCTGGCAGGATGCCAAACAGTGATGGCACAGTTGGGGTGAAATACCCCAACCAATATTAAAGTTGGCCAATTGCTCACACTGACTTTTCCCTTAAGATAAGTTTTTCCTCTCGCCCTGCGTCCTCTATGCCACTTTCAAGAAGATAGATTGGTGGTCCAAGGGACTATTGCTCCTCTGTAGCAACCACAAATTTGGCAGTTCTTGCTGGGGAGGAAACACAGCAGAGCAGAATGTTGGCACTGGGGATTTTCCAGTTCCTTCGACGGAAGTGGTATCCTCTGGAGTCCTACAAGTGTAAGATTAGGAAACCGCAAGCGCGGCAGAGGAACAACAATTTTCTACACCACCTCCGACGAATGCATCTCTTCTACCGGAGGATTCTATGGTGGCATGCTGGCACCGCCGAATGCAGCAGAGAGTGGCAAGTGCTACTCCGCTGAGGACGGGCGCTCCGGCTCCGGATGTTCCTTTGCAACCGAAAACTTCTGGAACTACCAATGTGGCCGCCTCAACGGGAGGTACTCTTCCTGGAGCGCTACCCTGGGAGGCTACGGCAGCAACCTCGGTTGACTAAATACAAGCGTGCGGCACTTTTGGAGCAGACTTGCAGAGTCTATTCGTGCGGCCTAGCCAGCCCCCGCCACAAAGGGAAGAGTATGAGTTGGAAGCGCAGGTAGCGACCTCGCAGACTCGCATTGTCGAGTTGTCCAATCAGAATGAAGAGCTAACTGCAACAACCCGCTAGCAGGATGTTGAAATTCAAATGCTACGAGGGGCTAATGCCACGTTTGTGGCTTCTATTCAACAGGAACTACTTCAGTTGAGAACGTAGCAGAGCCTTGCCTCATACTTAGCCTTGCACCATGGTGATGTAATGATCAATATGAATGATTTGGATGCGTTGGCAGTGGAGATGCAAGAGGATCTCCGTGTTTTTTTGAACAATCAACTACAAAGTTGGAGCACACGCTTATCGGCGGATGAGGTGAGACCATAGCCACTCACTCAGCAGGTTGTGGTGCAGCAACCTGAGTCATCCAACACTGAGAGAGGTAAGAGTGTTGTTCCCAAGGGTTTTGATGTTGCTGATTGGGCGCAAGCTATAGAGGATTGTGCTGAAGCCCAGGCTCATGTATCTCGTTTGTAGAAAATGATTCGTCATTTCGTAAGGAGCAACGCAAGGTCTGTTTTTGGGTGAAGACCTTGGCTCATTCTTTCTCTCTCAGTCTACCACCTTGCCCTCCATTTTGGTCTGCTCTTAATAGATAGCTTTCTAGCTATTATCCTTTACATACACCTCTTGCTCCTTTTCCACAGGCGCCGCAATGTGTTTCTTTACCAACACAGTTTATTCCTCGGGCTCCTTGGCCAGAACATATTGAGAAAGATCCACATCTGTTGGATGAGGTCTATCGGGCCCATACTGCAGATTTTAGAGCCTTTGGCTACCTTGATATTTCCTCTTCGTCTCGGGAAGATGCCGGTGGTTAGGACCATTCTGAATTTTTCAAGCATGCGGGCCCATCTCTTTTTATTTGGCGGATTTGTGGGGGGGGAGGTTATTTCTGTGCCAGTCAATGGTTTCAGACTGCGCCATTATGTATCACCTACCTCAATTTAGTGCCCCTTTGCTGTAGTACAAGATCCGGAAGCCGCCCTAATCATGATTGGGGATTCTTTTGCATGCAATCTTGGAAAGCGGAAAAGGAGCTATAATGGTTGAGACACCGTGGATCACCCTATTTTGGGAACTCATTGTGAGAGGGTTACTACATGCAAACGATTCTTCTTGTGCCTCTCCTATTTTGTGTATCGCGCGTCCTTAGTTCTCTATTCTCTGCTCCTTCATCTCATCGTCGCCATGACGGATTCTCTCTTGCAATGTATCCCCTTCACTCCCGTACAGCACCTCGCTCTTCAACGAGTGGACGCCTGGCTACAAGACATGCAGCTACACGTGTTCGCCAACTTGGACTGGCAAGAGATACCTATTCACCCGCAGACAGCAGGTTTGATTGAGCAACTGGCTGCAGGAGATATTGTGGTGCTGAATAATCAACAGATTCAGCTGACAGCAGAAAGGATCTCCAGGTGTTGCTGTTTGCCCAATGATGGCGTGGTGCACGCGTCTCATGTGACCCCTGCTACAGATGTCGAGCAGGAGTTTCGCTTGAAAGTAATAGGTGAATATAAACTTTCAGGGTTGTCATATGTGGCAACGAGGGATGCATATCGATGGTTTCTCAAGGCGATTTGGTTACAATCCAGAACCTACACCATCTTGCCAGAAATGTTTTGCATTCGGCCAACTTTGGGCCAGTGGCTTGGGCAGCTGTTGTCAGAGAAATACTTCTGGCAGGATGCCAAAGAAAGATGGCACAATTGGGGTGAAATACCCCAACCAATATTAAAGTTGGCCTACTGCTCACACTGATTTTTCCCTTAAGAGAAGTTTTTCCTCTTGCCCTGCGTCCTCTATGCCACTTTCAAGAAGATAGATTGGTGGTCCAAGGGACTATTGCTCCTCTGTAGCAACCACAAATTTGGCAGTTCTTGCTGGGGAGAAAACACAGCAGAGCAGAATGTTGGCACTGGGGATTTTCCAGTTCCTTCGACGGAAGTGGTATCCTCTGGAGTCCTAGAGATGGCCACTACAAGTGTAAGATTAGGAAACCGCAAGCGCGGCAGAGGAACAACAATTTTCTACACCACCTCCGACGAATGCATCTCTTCCACCGGAGGATTCTACGGTGGCACGCTGGCACCGCCGAATGCAGCAGAGAGTGGCAAGTGCTACTCCGCTGAGGACGGGCGCTCCGGCTGCGGATGTTCCTTTGCAACCGAAAACTTCTGGAACTACCAATGTGGCCGCCTCAACGGGAGGTAGTCTTCCTGGAGCGCTACCCTGGGAGGCTACGGCAGCAACCTCGGTTGACTAAATACAAGCGTGCGGCACTTTTGGAGCAGACTTGCAAAGTCTATTCGTGCGGCCTGGCCAGTCCCCGCCACAAAGGGAAGAGTAAATGAGTTGGAAGCGCAGGTAGCGTCCTCGCAGACTCGCATTGTCGAGTTGTCCAATCAGAATGAAGAGCTAACTGCAACAACCCGCTAGCAGGATGTTGAAATTCAAATGCTACGAGGGGCTAATGCCACGTTTGTGGCTTCTATTCAACAGGAACTACTTCAGTTGAGAACGTAGCAGAGCCTTGCCTCATACTTAGCCTTGCACCATGGTGATGTATTGATCAATATGAATGATTTGGATGCGTTGGCAGTGGAGATGCAAGAGGATCTCCGTGTTTTTTTGGACAATCAACTACAAAGTTGGAGCACACGCTTATCGGCGGATGAGGTGAGACCATAGCCACTCACTCAGCAGGTTGTGGTGCAGCAACCTGAGTCATCCAACACTGACAGAGGTAAGAGTGTTGTTCCCGAGGGTTTTGATGTTGCTGATTGGGCGCAAGCTATAGAGGATTGTGCTGAAGCCCAAGCTCATGTATCTCGTTTGTAGAAAATGATTCGTTGATTTCGTAAGGAGCAGCGCAGGGTCTGTTTTTGGGTGGAGACCTTGGCTCATTCTTTCACTCTCAGTCTACCACCTTGCCCTCCATTTTGGTCTTCTCTTAATAGATAGCTTTCTAGCTATTTTCCTTTACATACACCTCTTGCTCCTTTTCCACAGGCGCCGCAATGTGTTTCTTTACCAACACAGTTTATTCCTCGGGCTCCTTGGCCATAACATATTGAGAAAGACCCACATCTGCTGGATGAGGTCTATCGGGCCCATACTGCAGATTTTAGAGGCTTTGGCTACATTGATATTTCCTCTTCGCCGGAATAGGTCAAAGAGCAACAACCGGAACCTTCCAACCGGAAGGATTGAGTGTGGGTTCGGGCGATCCACCGTGCGTTCCAGGTGTTACGGCATTAGCCGCACATGCGGTCCTGCAGTGCTGCGGAGGTGTGGACACTACAGATCAGGAGTCATGCGGTATCTGGTGACCGTGGCGGCAGTTCTTCATAGGATATCATGGGACATGAGTGTGTGCACCGTTCCCGATCTGCGCTGGAGCAGCGGTTGTATATGGAGGGACATACCTGTCTTTTGATGTTACAAAACCAATCTCTATGATATTCATGGAATCTACTGTTGTAACTGTGTGTCTCGATCACACATGAATGAAGCAAGCGGTGTTCTGTGCCTGTGTACTGTGTACTGTCTTCGATCGTCATTCTATGTGTTGATGTTCATATATCGTAGTCGCGGGTAATCATTCTCGTAATGCCTATTGCTCCTCTGCGGGCAATAGCCATTACAGAATGCAAAAGAGGCGGCACCACAGGATGTTGCACGCTTCAGAGGCACACGGAGGGTGGCAAAGGGCGGCTATTCGTTCGTCGAAGGGCAGCGTGAGGTTCTGTTTTTTTGGGAGAATTTGTGTTTTACATGTCTTTCGGACCAACATAACAAGAAAGATTGTCCTCTTTTGCAAGGCAAAAAAAGGCCATGCACACAGTGCAACACCTCACATTAGATTCATCTCCTAAATATTGTGTCATAGAGGTTCTTCATATGGAAGAAAAGCACAAGTTTGTGTGCCTGCTTCAATGTGGCAGCCCACCTTTGGCCCCCATGATTTGATTCGCATGCATGGAACTATTAACAAACAATGTGTACATATTTTAGTGGATGATGGTGCAACTTATAACTTCTTGAACTATAATCTAATCAAGAAATTGAAGCTTCCACAGACTCCCTGCTCTCACAAGTATGTGGTGGAGCAGATGTCTGGGAATGATAAAGAAGTATGGGACACGGTAGTTCAAGGGGTCCAGCTTATTGTTCAAGATCATACGATGACCCTTGACTTCCAAGTTATGAACATGGACCATTCTGATGTAGTTTTAGGACGGGAGTGGTTGCATGGTTTAGGAAACACATTGCACACTAGTTATGAACACAACTCCTTATCCTTTATGGCCAATGGTAAACATGTTCTTTTGCTTGGTGAGAAAAATATACCATCTGCACCTCTCATATGTATAGCCGCTTTCTATTTTGCAGAAAGCAAATTTAATAGAGGAAGTCTTTTTGTGTTACTGCTTGTCTCCAAGTCTTGTGAATTTTCAAGAGCAAAGTGCGGTGAATTCTAGGTATGCAAAGTGTAATGAATTCTACTGATATGCAAAGTGCAATGAATTCTATTGATAAACAAAGTGTTAACAAATCTAACGAGCAAAGTGCTCTCAATTTTAATTCTATAGAGCAACGTGCAATTGTTGTAAAACAAATATTACAAGAATTACAAGATTCTCCATCTGAGTATAACTCTATTTTACTTTCTCCTTTTGCACGGAAAAAGATGACTCACTTACTCACGGAGTATAGTGATGTGTTCTCAAGTGATTTACCACCGGGTTTACCCCCTACACATGATGTGGAACATGGAATAGATGTCTTGCCACACACTAAACTGGTGAGTAAACCACCTTATCGTATGAGTGCAAAAGAAGCCAAGGAGCTTGAGAGTCAGTTGGCTGACTACCTCAGTCGTGGTTTCATTAGACCTAGCACTTCGCCTTGGGTAGCACCAATTCTAGTGGTAAAAAAGAAAGATGGTACTATGTGCATGTGCGTCGATTATCGCGGATTAAATGCGATAACCATCAAGAACAAGTATCCTCTGCCTTGAGTGGATGAGTTGTTTTATCAACTCCACGGGGCAAGATACTATACAAAGATAGATCATCATTCAAGATACCACCAGGTACGTATCCTACTGCAAGATATCTCCAAAACTACCTTGAGAACACGGTTCGGGCATTTTGAATATTTGGTTATGCCTCTTGGTTTAACCAATGCTCCAGCTACATTTATGACACTCATGGATAGTGTCTTAAGTCCCTATTTTGGAAAATTTGTTGTGGTTTTCCTTGATGACATTCTCATTTACAGTAAGACTAAAGATGAACACATAGAGCACTTACGATTAGTGTTTGAACATATAGAACACTTACGATTAGTGTTTGAACAGCTACGAGCTCACGCGTTGTATGTTAAGCAAAGCAAGTGCAATTTCTTTAAAACAGGGATACATTACCTCGGTCATGTGATCTCTTATTTTGGCATCAAGATGGACACTAACAAGGTCGCTGCCATTCTTCAATGGCCACATCCCAACACGGTTGAGGAGATTCAAATATTTTTAGGCATGGCTGGATTTTATTGACAATATATCCGTGACTATGCCAAAATCAATGTTCCTATCACAAATCAGCTTAAAGCAAAAGGTAAGACCTTTTCTTGGGAAGAAGCTCAAAAATGCAGTTTTGAACAGCTCAAGGTACTATAGCCACTGCTCCCATCCTAGCAATCGTTGAACCACTTAAGAAGTTTGTGGTAGAGACTGATGCTAGTGATAAATCCATTGGTGCGGTACTTCTCCAAGAGGGAAGACCTATAGCCTTTGAAAGTAAAAATTTAGATAGAGCTCAACAAAATTATTATGTCTACGAGAGATAGCTCTATGCCATAATTCACGCTTTACGAAAGTGGCGACACTATTTATATGGTGCTGAGTTTGAAGTAGTTTTTGACCATGAGAGTATCCAATGGTTTACTACTCAAATATGCTTGAAGGGCTGTAAAGCTAGATGGGCCAAACTCCTTCAAGATTATATTGTAAGCTACGATATCGCAAGGGGCGATATAATGTAGTAGCGGATGCACTAAGTCAGATGCCTCAGATTGATTCACTTGCTTTCACATAACTAAAGAGTGGATTTTTGGAGTCATTACGTGGCAACTATGCACAAGATAAATCATATGCTAAAGCATGGAGTGCAGTTTTAAAATGGGATCCCTCATGTCTTTGAACAGCCAGATCACCATGTCTCTGCACGCGCAGATAGAAACTCCAACACACAGAGCTCCACCCCTACTCAAGAAGATCTTAAGCGATGGAAGAATTTCTCCATTGATGATGGCTACTTACTCACAAAGGTAGAGTATGTGTTCCAAAGGACTCAGACACCAGCGCCAAATCCTATTGAGTGTCTCGATAGTCCAAGTGCTGGTCATCCAGGTATCCGTAAGACGTATGCCTTAGTTCAAAGGAAATTTTATTGGCTGGGCTCACATCATGATGTTCAAGAGTACCTACTAAACTGCCAACAATGTCAAGTTAATAAGGCAGAGCACCTCAATATAGGTGGCCTTTTACATCCTTTAGAGATTCCACAAGGTAAGTGAGAGATTATCTCTATGGATTTTGTAGTAGGACTACCTACTACAAATCGTGGGCATGATGCCATTTGGGAATTGTAGACCGTCTCACAAAGATGGGTCGATTCATTCCCACTAAAACTACGGTTAAGACAACAGAATTAGCATGACTATTTGTACAGCACATATATGAACTCTACGGTCTTCTAGCTAGTATCATTAGTGACAGAGATCGAAAGTTTGATAATCGCTTTTGGAGAGCTGTGCTCCAAAATTTGGAAACTAAACTTAGTCTAAGTATGGCTGATCATCCAGAAACGATGGTCAAACAAAAAGAGTTAATCAAGTGCTAGAGGATATGCTACAAGCGTATGTTAGCAAGAAGGAAACCAATTGGGAAGACTACTTACCTAAATTGGAATTTTCTGATAATAGCTCAAAGCATGTGACTACAAGGTTTAGTCCATTTATGATTTTGTATGGATTTCAACCTAGATCACCCATTATGGTGGGGTTGGCTAAGGAGAAGATACAACAAGCGAAGGATTTTCTCCAAGACCATTTTGACATGCTTCAAGCTGCTCGACAAAATGTTAAGCAAGCTCAAGATTGATATAAGAAGTACGTAGATAAGCATCGACATCTTGCTACTTTTAAAGAAGGAGACAAGGTTTTCCTCAAAGTTCCGGAGCATTCAGAAAGTCTGAAGACCGGAAAATTTTATAAACTTTCACCATTCTATTGTGGACCGTTTACCATTCTCACACGTATAGGTCAAGTGGCCTATAAGTTAGCTCTTCCAAAGCACTCATGAGTTCATCCTGTTTTTCATGTTAGCCATTTACAAAAATAGCTAGGACATAATGATAATGTCATTGACATAGGTGTCGTGGTTGACCTTATCACAGAACGAAGCATTCCTCATGAGCCCAAAAAGATTTTGGATTCTCATGAGCTTCTCAGCAGACATCATGTCAGATGATAGGTGTTGGTAAAATGGCTAGATAGACCTGCAGAAGGTTCTACATGGGAGAATGTCTCCGCACTAAAGAAACATTTTCCTACGTTTGTTTTCAAGGATGAAAACGATTCTCCAAGGGGGGGGGGGGGGGGGTAATATAAGAACATGGGTCCTATGGGAAAGGCCACCGGCACGGTTGGACAGTGTGTATGCTAGGGGGAGGCTATAAGATAGCACGGTTGGGTGGAGGCTAGCACGTGCATTATCACCACCCTTTCATTTAAATTTTTTAAAATTCTGATTCGGATTGAAGTTTCATTGTTCATAATTGTCCACCAATCTTGTGAAGCTTGAATTTTTAAAGGGAAAATCCTTGGATTGATGACCAGGATCAAGACAAGTGTAGCATAAATAATCATGTCTAGCTTTCATATGTAATACATTCTCTCTTCTTTGTTGTGGGTTTCCAAATCTTTATTCCTCCTCGAGATGAGGTCTTTTGATTTCACAAACAGGAACAGGTTCTGGTCTCCTCTTTTCGGTAGTAGATAGCTCTATTTCAATGGATTTTTCTACATCAAGGACATTTGTAAAATTATTAAGGCGAAGAATCTGAATTGTCCATATTCATAGGATTATGTATCCCTGACACGAATTGAGCTACCTTGACCTCTTGAGTCATCCCTGCTGGAGCATACTTGACAAGGGTTAGGAAATATTGATAGTATGATTCTAGATCTCTGGCTCCTTGAGTACAGTCAAGAAACTCATTCATATTGTCTGAATGATAGATCTTGTTTTGATAGTTCTTCTTAAACTGGGTCTTAAGATAATCCCAAGTTTCAGCATTAGGATCAACAATGTTCCCTGTGCAATGGTCTCTCCACCAACGTTTGGTTGTTTTCTCTAGTTTGAACTTAGCGATGATAGCTTTCTTCCGATGAATGAACCAAATCAAAGTAGTCATCCATGCGCTCAATCCAATCTTCAAGAATTTTGCCTACATCTTTGCCTTCCCCGCTAAAATTCCCAGGTTGAGACTTGCAAAGCATAGCATCAATGTCTCTATCGATGATGGTGTTTTGAGGAAGAATAGGTGCATTTGCATTAGTAGCAACCTAATTTCCTCTAGGAGGCATGGTAACTTATTGCACCATATCAACCAAGGTCACACTTAGCAAAATATTCTATTCCGCTCGAAGTCCTTACATCAAATAGAATAGATGTTTAAAGATAAAATGAAAAGAAAATATAATGAATAAATTAACCCAATTTCTATATCACAAAACTTTGGGTTTTTGAAAGTCTACAAGGTGTCTCAAAGTATTCTAATAAATCCTAGTGGCTCTAACATAATGCACTTGGTAATATCCACTGTGACATCCTTCCACCAATGGAGTATAGTTGTCATGAGTATGTTTAATAGTTGACTTCAATAATCCTTTATGATATTTGACTGGAACATCTCTTCATTGGGGTGTGAGTCATACCATTCTTGAGTAAGAGATTTGTTTGTTACAGGTACGACCATTTTGGTGTGAATAATCGCATTCCTATATCCGAAGTAATCATCAAAGAAAGCATATTCCTTTGGAAACACATCTGTTGTGTCATATCCCATTGAGCTATGTATGTTTGCACAATCTGCAAGGCACTGAGGTCTGTTACATAGGAATTGTACAAGTTTTTTACATTATGAGGATTGTAGATTAGTGAGTTCCCAAACAAGTCAAAGAATAAATTCCAAGGTACTGGACTAAAGGAATATCGGTTATTCTTTTCGCACTGTCATCCCCATACATTACATATGGGTGAAAGCATGTTAACCTGTCGCGCTTTTTGTGCTAGTTAGCAGTTTCAAGTTGGCACATCTGCAAAAAGTTGGGCGTCCAAGAAATTTTTTACAAATAATATCAAAATTTGTCGGAGGTTGTACATTTGGATTCCTTGTTTCAAGTGCTTTCTATTGATATATCATATGTCATAGATCTTGGAGATGTAGCTCAAGTTATTGTACTAGTTAGCATATGTGAAAATTGTGCTAGTTAGCATTGTCCGGGACATGAAAAAGCATGACAGGTTAACATGCTTTCACCCATATAACAATGTTAAAGCATCCCGTAGCCATTACTAAAGGAAGTATGTTTGTGGACATCCATGTTTCTTTTGTCGGTCTTAGGGTAAATTCATAAGCATTTATGTAAAATATTTGATTGGTAACGACAATCTCCATTCCCAGCTTAGATTGTATCCACTCGATACTCCCAACAGGCGAGGGTATATGCTCCGGTGGTCTAAACTTAGGGTTCCGTATAGATCAGAAGGTATTTAGTACAATGAAATTTGTAGATATCAACCTTTTCTTCTCTCCCCCGTTATGCATGGTAGTTACAAGCCTTTTCACTTTCACTCCAGTTTGAAAATTCTCTTCCACCATAAGACAAGAGAGTATATCCGCCCATATCCCTTGAGGTAAACAATTAGCCATCTACACACACATCCCATCACTCATGTTAGTTAGAATGATGAAAACCAAGGTTCAAACTCAAATATTATATCCTCAAAACAATATGTGTTATATCAAAATCAAACTTTTATAGCCGCAAAAGACCAAAAAGGTACATAGTGTTTCTAGGGAGATACATAAATACAAAAGGGTCCTATGAACCAATTCTTGGTTCCTAAAATTGTGGTTCTAGCCTTATACTTGTTCACATCTTGGATGTCAAAGTTCAACACTTCAACTTGTGCACTAAAAGTCGTGTCTTTCTTTGCGTACCATTCTTCCCCCTGTGATACATCCTTGGGTGATAATTCATTAAAGCAATCTACATAAGAATGTCGTTCATTTACGTCATTTCTCTAGAAGTATTTACTCAAGCTCATTGCTTATTCACCTTGGTTTCTCATAGTCATCAAAGGTAGTGGTAACATTGTGAGGGTTGTACTTGAGAATAGGTCCATAGACTCTATTAAACCAATCATAGTGTACATAATAGAACTAGTTGCCACCATTTGACTTCTTCCATACTTTGATTATGACCTTCTCACAAAATCCATATATTTGGTTTAGAATAAGGGCCTTTTTACTAAGTATAAGTTCACGACTCGATATGTCCAAAAGAGAGCATAAGTTAAGGTAAAGAACATTTTCTTGCACTTTAACATCGCCTTCTTGGATCTTTTCCTTCACCCAAAGTTGTGGGTTGGTCATGAATCTAGCAAGCACTTGTGTTCGATGTTCAGACTGAGCTTCAACATATAGTTCCCAAGCTACATAAGTGTTGGGTACAACGTACTCTGGAGTCCCCTTTGAAACTTGAGCCACTTCAATTCCCCAATGGATACCGAATCCAACCGCGTAATTGAAAAAGATTCTTTGTGCAAAATCACTCGAGAGTTCATAAAGACAATTTAGAAGATCCATCTAAAACAAGACAATGAGAGAGAGAAACACTTAGTATACATGTGAACCAAAACTAAGTCTATGCTTCTTTTATATATCAAAACTTGATCTTTATGATTTCACTACAATATTATGGGTGTCTTGGAGATACTTCTCTAAATATTCTTTTAGCTCTCATAATAGGGTATTCTCCCAGAACTCCCATGCGAAAACATGGTGTGTAATTATCCTCTAGATTTTCGTTTTATATGACACCTGCAAGAGCTTCAAACTTCCTAGCGACTTCGGCAATCCTTAACATTTGGGAACACATCGCCAAGTAGTAGAACATGTCTTCTAAGCCTAACTATATTCTGAGTTGAAGTAGTCTGAGGTTGGCAAACCAATCTCTTGGACTGTAGTCAATATAAACAAAGAATTTATGGAAGGGTTCTTGGTAACGGGTAAGGTAACTACAATCAACACTCTTCCAACAAGTTGTGCTTCGTAGTATGCCAAAGACTTTGGTCCCGATAATAGACCGCTTATGGCATGTACAAAGTAGCATTTATATGCATGGTCATATGTACAAAAGGATGTAAATACATGCACTCCAGAGCTTTGAAAAGTGGTTTCAAGTTCAAAAAAAGATGCAACGTGTACACATTGGGAATAGTGAGGTTCGTGCGCTAGTAGTCGGACACATGTACAAGCCCGTATAGGGTATTGGGGCCTTCGATATGGTTCTAGGTGGCTTATTTTGGCTCTATATAATTTATTTGAGCTTTCTAGAATTTAAATAATGCAAGTGACAAGTGTGGGTACTCTCATCCCGCTCAAGAAGTTTGACACATGAGGTAACTGTCTATTTGCGGCACTTGATCTGCGGTGATACGTGCATCGCCCTAGAAGTGGTCAAAAATAGAATGTGGGGATGTGGAAATGTGATTTGGGTATCAAGGATCAAGCGTGCAAATTTTGGTGAATTTTGGAGTCCGCTTGGGGTTTTTCCTGCGAGAAATGCCCCCGTCGGGGGTCAAAAAAGGCCAAAACTAGGCCAAAAAAGGTCAAAAAAGGTGTGAAATGGCTTCAAATTGCCACATCACTCATGTTTCCGTGATTTTCCAGGATGAGGGAGTACTTTTGAAGAGAAATATCAACACTTTCACCCCTCTGTGTGTGGGAGGAAGCAGGGTTCCTACAGGTGGTCTAGTGCAGTCCCTGCATTCCCGTCCTGTTTTCGAGTATATGGAGGAGTGAATGAGAGCTTTCTCTCTTCGATTTTTCACTTGGGAGAGTCTATGGAATTTTTGAGGTTTCCATGGATGTGTGTGTGCAAGGAATTGAGGACAAAAGGTGCTGATTTCTGCAAGACTATGTGACCCTGTATCGGTGCCATTATGGTTGGCGCTGCTACAAAGAGTCCAACAGAGTGGAGGTTGGTGAAGCTTTTGCAATGGTTTGAGAGTGGCATTTTGTGACTGGAATTTTTGGTTTTTTTATAGTTTTTCTTGTATATTTTGGTCACCATCAAGCATGATTTCAAGTGTTGATCACCTCGACTCACATTGTAGTGTCTACGGGCCGGCAAGAGCTTGTAGGTCGAGAAGTTTGGAGTTTGAATTGAGCTTGTGGGTAGAGTTTTTAGGGAGCTTTTGAGTGGTAGTGAGTGAGGTGAGGAATTCAAGTAAATTCCTTGTGTTGTGTTGAGTTGTCTGGGTGTGTGAGTGTGCGCACGACATCTTTTGCTCCATCATCCTTTGGCGATCCCGCTGGGGAGCGAAAACTTGCCGGTTGTGCACTCAGAGAAGCGGTTTTGCTATGAATTTCGAGCTTCATTGAAGAAAAGTGGTGGTTTGGTTGAGGTGCAAGACTTCAAATTTTGTGTAATTACTCACGCAAGGGAGAAGCAACTTCAAAGAGATGGCGTGTAGTCGGCCAATGTTTTTACAGGGAAGGAGGATGTGAAGGACTGAATTGCGGACTTCGAATGGCATACGCTTGGTTTGCACATTGTGAATGATGAAGCAAAGCTTCATGTATTTCCTCTTGCGCTCAAAGAAGAAGCTCGCGCATGGTTTGAAGGTTCAGAGGAAGACAAAAAGCAAACATGGAAGCAGGTGAAGATGGCAATTTTTGACAGATTTGGGAAGAAACTAACCGCAACAGAAGCGACGACAAAATTGAGAGGTTTGCAGCAAGATGTTCATGCTAACTTTAAAGAGCTTTTGCAACACTTAAAAGGACTTTGGGTTCAATTAGAGGCGGCATCCCAAGTACCTCCAGGGGATTTCTTTAAAGTGCATCAGTTTGTGGATTGTCTCCATCCAAGTGTAAGGGAGAAGGTCGATCAAGAGGAGCCTGCTACATTTGAAAGAGCTATGGAAATTGCCGAGGCCAAGAGCAAGAAGATCAAGAGAAGGTGGGAGCAAGGCCTGACACACATACTGAGCCAGTTGTGGTGCAACCAATGGTCCCTATGACAATAGATGATAAAGTGGAGGGAGTGGTTCAAGGTCCAGATCCTGTTACGGCCCGGGTTCTACATGATCTTGCCGGTCAGCTGTTGCAAGAATTAAGAATTAACATAATGAATAGAAACCAAAGAGAAGAGCGGCCAACTGGGAGAGGCAGGGGACGAAGGCTACAAGGAAGATGCTACAATTGTGATGAAGAGGGTCATTACGCCCCTGATTGTCCTAAACCACCAAGAGAGAGAGGAGGGATATACCCCTTATATGGACATGGTCGAGGAAGAATAGAAGAAAATCATCAAGAGCGGGCACTAGAAGCACATCCACCACAACAACCACCACAACTGTTGCTTGGAAATGGAGAAGGTAGGGCTATCAACATCATTACCCTTGAGCATCAAGATGTGGATGTTTTGACCAATAAGAGAGCTAGGCATGATAGGGAGAAAGAGACAGAAGAAGAGTGGGAAACAAGAGAAAGTAAAGTAAAGGCTAAGGTAGAAGACGGGGTCAAAAAAGGCCAAAACTGGGCCAAAAAAGGTCAAAAAATGGTCAAAAAAGGTGTGAAATGGATTCAAATTTCCACATCACTCACTGTGCCATGATGGTCCAGGATGAGGGAGTAGTTTTGAAGAGAAATATTAACACTTTCACCCCTCTATGTGTGGGAGGAAGCAGGGTTCCTACAGGTGGTCTAGTGTAGTCCCATTGCGTTCCGGTCATGTTTTCGAGTGTATGGAGGAGTGAATGAGAGATTTATCTCTTCCATTTTGCACTTGGGAGAGTCTATGGAAGTTCTGAGGTTTCCCTGGATGTGTGTGTGCAAGGATTTGAGGGAAGAAGGTGCGGCTTTCTGTAGGACTATGTGACCCTGTATCGGTGCCATTAAGGTTGGCGCTACTCCAAAGAGTCCAATAGAGTAGAGTTTGGGGAAGCTTTTGCAATGGTTTTAGAGTGGCCTTTTGTGGCTGGAATTTTTGGTTTTTTTATGGTTTTTCTTGTATATTTTGGTCACCATCAAGCGTGATTTCAAGTGTTGATCACCTCAACTCACATTGTAGTGTCTGTCGGGCAGGCAAGGGCTTGTAGGTCGAGGCGTTTGGAGTTTGAATTGAACTTGTGGGTAGAGTTTTTAGGGATCTTTTGAGTGGTAGTGAGTGAGGTGATGAATTCAAGTAAATTCCTTGTGTTGTGTTGAGTTGTCTAAGTGTGTGAGTGTGTGCACGACATCTTTTGCTCCATCACCAATTTCTAAGTAAAAGAGTTCCCGTTCATCCCTGGACAATCGTGTTGCCATATTGTTGAACACTATGGCCAAAACCTCATTTCCTTGGCTAAAGCATTCAGATGTCACTCTCGGAGCCATTTTTTACTACAAAACAAACATTCAAATAAAATTGCATCGTCGTTGTTGAACACTTCAACCACCTTATCGTAGCTCAAACCAAACACTTCCACTCAAAAAGTCAAGTCAATCAAGTACCACCAACCAATGTCGCTTATAGATGCATCATGAATACAATATCCTTTTCCAAACATCATGAATGAATATGTGCACAATGCATAACTATGCAGACTAGTATCAGGCTTTAGGCTATACCCATTACCTTAAGCATTGGCTCTAATGCCAGGTGAGAGATACCCCTCCACGGGCTTCTATGCACAAAATATACAATTTACACCTTTATACAATTTTCAATATACATCAAAGTTGGGGAAGCATTTGCATAGGGGAGGAGTTCTCAGCACCAACCAAGCATGGAGTCTAGGCCATGATATGGATTGCATCCAGAGCTACCTAGCAGCTAGTGCTACCCTTGAATGTGGTTATGAATGAAAGTGTACTCAAGAAAAATATAACATTGTGGAGGGTGAATAAATGTCATAATAATCAATATCTAATTCTCCTAAATTATTTTCTCATATTAAACTGATCATTTAATGTGGGGAAGTGCCAGGGGAGAAAAAGCTAGAATATTGGTTAAGCTAGTAGACCAGCCACAGTAGGGATCCAAAAGGAGGGAAAATAGGGATCCAAAGCAAGGGGCCATCTGCAAAAGAGCCATGTGCAACAATGGGCTAAAAAGACCCTAAGGTTCAGCCCATTAAGACTTCCAAAATGTTAAGGTTCCAAAATTCAAAGGTTGTGTCCAAAGGTCAACCCTAGGGGAAATTGGATGCTTTGTGTGTAACTAAAAATTCTTTGCATATCCCTACATGGGAGGGGGCGAGCCCTTCTTCTAGGGGATGAGAGAGAAAGTCACGCACAGAGACACAGGCTCCCTTTACACAAAGGGAATTAGGGACACATGTCAACTCCCTAGCCCAGATGCCCACAAGGTGTGCCCAATTCCTATTGGTTGGCCTTGGAGGTGGACCAATGAGAATTAGGCTAGAGTAAATCTAGTTTAATTAATTTAAAAACACTTAATAAAAGAACCAATGAGAATTAAGTCTCCTAGAAGACTATTGGATAGTCTCCCAAGGGATCCCATGAGCATTCAGGAGCCCAATGGCTTGCCTGATTCCTATTGGCCAGGAGGCAAAGGAGTCCAATGAGAGTTTAGTTTAATTATTAAATTACCTAAAGCTCTCACAAAAGGGGAAAGGGGGACACATGTCAGAAGTCTATCACTTATGCTGCTTAATAGCCATTGGCTTGACTTGGGGAGGTCCAATAGGGAGAATGCAAGATCAAATAGCAAGAGGGCTCGCCCAAGAGAGAGAGGGGGCTAATTTTTGCAAGGCATTATCACACACACACACACACACACAATCTCCTGTGTGAAGAAAGAGAAGACTATCTCTTCCCAAGCTTTAATGGAGAGCTCATCACCTACTCCAAGCTTGTGAGATAGAAGCCTACATCGACACACTCTTGGCTTGTGGATGCAAATCCAACCAAGATCCAAGCTTCAATGCATGCTCATCTCCTCTACCAAGCTAATTACTAAGCTAAAGCTATGCTAATATGAGTGATTATGTGAGGAGATGTACATATTTCTCATAAGATACTCCTTCTTCCTCTCAATCTACGACGGTGTGTGAAGTCTTGGGTCTGAGAACGGGGATAATTAAAGTTGTGTTTACTAAGTGTTTTGCTTAGTGCATGAATCTTTCATCTTCATTGCACTAGCTAGTCTTGAAGGAACACAAAGAATTGTATCGTACAATGTCTCTCTTGATGGGAGAAACCATAATACAAAGTCTTTTGGAGGGGGGACCGGCTCCATGCAAATTGGGTCCTCAACTGTTGTCAATAGCTTAATTTCTCTCTCTTTTGAAATTATCGCTGATGCTATCTAACTAGGTGTTATGCTTTTTGTTGCTCTCTCCACCCAAGCACTCTTGTAATTCTCATTAGGAATCTATTCTAATGAAATGCCCAATATGTTCATGCTAAATTCCGCTACACATAATTTTTTAGATCATTAAATGTTACATTGGTATCAGAGCACAAGGTTTATTTTTTCTTGCTCAAGAAGGGAGGTCCTCAAGCTAGCTATAAATGGTTGGTATTATTAATTGCCTGTGAGTAAGTAGAATAGGGATTTTTTAGCCTTGCAGTGCGCCTGCCTTTGTGCAATTAACGGGGCATCACCGTCGAGAGCTATGGTCTTAATAGTGGAGTCCTACGGGGCTTGCCTACGGCATAACCACTATTGAGCTATTAGAAGGTTGACAGGAGCCGTTGCTGTTTTGGTGTCGAAAGACCTTCTCTTCTATTCCTTGCAATTAATGGTATTCGAACCGTGGGTACAATAGCTTGAGTGCTTTTTCTAAAGGGGTAAAGAGGAGTAGCAACTAGGGCCTGAAGTGCCAAAGTACACCTAAAAAGTTTACACCTAAAAGTTGTAAGAATGGCTGACAATAGTAAAGAGAGTGAAATTAATGTTGATAACTTTGATTTTGCTCATGAGCAAGCTACTAATGATGTTTCAATGCTAGTTAACTATCTTGTTTCTAGGCTTCAACAAGCCATGGGCAATCCATCTCTCCAAAGCGAAGTGCAACGGTAGCTCCGTGCTCACAGGATTCTCCAAGCTCATCACCATGACGAGAGAACACCTAGGAAGCCTCCTTGTGAGACTCCCAAAAGAGGTCTCTCTCCGATTTGGGAAGAAGAAGAGAATCCATATGAAGGGATCAAGAATTTACTTCTTGATGATGCATCTCCTTCCCAAAGGAGAACTCAAGAGCCTGCATCGAAGGAATGAGAAAGAAGTGAGTCTCCTGCCACCTCGGCGGAGATGGCTCCATGAAGACGGCGGGCTAAACGCTCTCCATCACCACCAAAGCGGAGAAGACCATCACACTCTTCTCCACGCCATAATTCAAAGAGGGATGATAAAAAGCAAGAGAAGAAAAAGGCGAGAAAGAGGACACCCTCTTCTCCATCTTCTTCATCCTCTTCCTCTTATGAAAGTGATGGTGAAGACAACGAAGATCAAGACAAGAAAAAGGCGAGAAAGAGGTCACCTTCTTCAAATTCTTCACCTTCTGAAGAAAATGATGGTGCAACCTTTGAACCATCAAAAAGAAGAGGCCATAGGAAATCCTATGCCGCATGGAAGAGGTCATCCAAGCTGAAGAAATTCAAAGAGGGAGGGAAGAGCATCTCTTTCCTTACCTATGATGGCACCTTTGGTGCTACGGACAAAGTCTCGGCCTTTATCCATCAATTTGATGCGGCGTTTGGAGATGAGGGCTTCATGGAGTTCTCTAAGCTATGCCATGTAGCTATGCACTTTCAAAAGTCCGCCAGGCAATGGTGGTCTAGCCTACGAGCCAACGGTGAAGCTCCACGAACATGGAAAGCTTTAAGAGCTTCCATTATGAAAAGCAGTTGTTGGCCACCAACGCCAAAGACAAAGTACTCACCGAATGGCGAAGCTTAAAGCTCTCTCCCAATGAATCCATCCACAAATATGTAGACAAGTTTTGGGACCTACAGCTCAAAGCCACTGTCTTTAAAAAGTTTGATTTTGGAGAGCAAAAGCAACAATTTTGTGCGGGCTTAACCAAATAAATGGCAGAGTATGTCAACTCCCAAAGGCCACATACCATATCGGCGGTAATACACCATACTATGGTGGCCTCATGAATCAATTTCCAAACGGGGGCTAAAAGAAATAATAAGCCCCCGAAAAACAAGGGTTCCAATGAGCCTAAGGGGAAGGATAATGTCCAAAAGTCTCCTAAGGTCAACTCCAACAAAGCTAAAGAGAAGGGAGTTTACAGACGTAAGAACAAACTCTCTCCTAAAGAGCTTGAGAGTTATCGCAAGGATAACCGGTGTTTCAAGTGCGGCAAACAAGGGCATGCGTACCGCGCTTGTCCCCAAAATAACAACTGCCAAGATCCTCCTAGAGCTTCCTTGGTTGAAATCTAAGAGGAGGAGACTCACCAAACTCATCACAAAGGATCTCCTCTATGCCATGCTTGGGGAAAGGTAAGAGAAAATGATGCTTTTATTCTCTTTGACCCTGGTTCTACTCACAATTTTATATCTATAGAGTTGGCCACCAAGCTAGGCATACAATCCTATGAGATGGGAGATGTCCTACCCACAGACAGTGCCTTCAAGGGGCAAGAAGCTTCAATCAGTCCCTTAATCGGGAAATTGAGGCTTCATGTCCAAGGCTATGTGGACAAAGAGGACTTCTTTATCTCTTCTCTCAAGCATGAGGATGTAATCCTAGGGGCACCATGGTTTGACCGCCTGGTTGCCAATGTTAAATTTTCCTAAAAGGAGAATCTCCTTTAAGTTCAAGGAAAAAGACATGTATATAGATGCTAAGGAAATGGGTAACACTATCCCCATTGTATATACACCAGCTTTCAACAAGTCAATAAAGAGCTCTATTTCCGTGTACATGATTTTTGTTAAAGATTCTCAAAATGAACCTAATGCTTTAGCAAAAGAAAATAAAAGCAACCAAAAGGAATTAGAGTTATCCAATTTTCTTAAGGGGTTTCAAGATGTTTTTATTGACTACATCCCTTGTGAGCTACCGCCTAAACGAGGTAATGATGACCATGCAATTGAACTTCTTCCAGGAAGTTCACCGCCTAACAAACCTCCTTATAGAGTTTCTCAAGATCAACAAGAGGAGATTATGCGGCAAGTGCATGAGTTAGTTGAGAAGGGCATGGTTAGGCCTAGCTCATCTCCATTTTGCTCACCGGTGCTATTAGTGCAACAGAAAGACGGCACATATCGTATGTGTGTCCACAATAGAGCACTAAATAGGATCACTATCAAGAACAGGTTTCCCGTTCCACGAGTAGAAGACCTATTTGATAAGCTACAAGGATCGACCTACTTCAATAGGATTGACCTAAAAAGTGACTATCATCCAATAAGGATAGTTGATCAAGACATTGTAAAGACCGCATTTCGCACCACATTTGGTCTTTACAAATACATTGTCATGCCTTTTGGCTTGACCAATGCACCAGCCACATTCAATTGCTCGATGGAGAAGTTGTTGAGGCCTCATCGAACCTTCACTGGAGTGTTCTTTGATGATATTATCATCTACTCTAATTCATTAGACGAACATAAGCAACACCTCCAGGTAATATTTCAAGTTTTGAGAGAGAAAAAACTTTATGTTAAAAATCGAAAGAAAAGTTAATTTTTCTTGCAAGAAATTCAGTATTTAGGTCACATTATCTCTCAAGATGGCATCCAAATGGATCCATCAAAGTTAGAGGTAATAAAAGGATGACCTAAACCAAGGAATCTTCATGAACTAAGAAGCTTTATAGGTATGTGTGCATACTATAGACGCTTCATAGAAAAGTTCTCACAAATTACGGGACCGTTGCATGACCTAACAAAGAAAAGCGTTAGGTATACATGGTCTGCTAAGGAGAACAATGCTTTCGAAGAGCTTAAAGAAAAGCTTATCTCTGAACCTGTGCTTACACTACCGGATCTCTCAAAACCATTTGAGGTCCAATGTGATGCTTGTGGTGATTGCCTTGGACCTGTTTTGCTCCAAGAAGGAAACGCCATAGGCTATGAGAGTCGAAGGCTCGACCCTATTGAGCAATCTCTAGGCACCATGGCATCCATTTCTTCTACTTTTCCTTTTCTTTGTCCTTCTCTTTGACACGCTCTTCTAACTTTTGCCTTTTCTTTTAGCTTCAAGAGTGATGACACCCACTGCTTGGTTTTCAGTAGGTGGTGGAGGTAGCGGTGGAATGAGAGGTTGCGGTGGTGGTGGCTGTAGGGTCGGTCGAAGGATTTGGACCGGTGTAATCTGCTTTGGTTGCTTGGGTGGTGGTGGTCTCGCCATTGGTGGAGAGATCTGATTATGCCTTCCTCCTCTATTGAAGTTGTACCTTCTTGGATGAGGACAATAGTACATGGCATGGCCATCCTTTTCACAGTTGTAACAATGGTAGTCTTGATTCTATCTTCATTGCACTCTTCCTTGCTCTGGATTTTTGGCAAGTGCATGCCCTTTTTTCACCAAATGTAATGAAAGATTCTCTAATTGGTTGGTGATTTGGTTGAGCAGGTGTCTTGTTGATCTTCAACCGGTTCCTGTGGTGGCTGATTCCTTTGGATGGTTGCTGCAGGTGCAACTAGGTGTGGTTGGGCCCTTCCCGGTTCCTCTTCCTCGATAGTTTTGGCTTGTAGCTTCAACTTGTTATCTTTAAGGCGGGCTACTTCAACTGCTACCTCATACGTAGCAGGAAACCTTCCCTTCATCTTCTCTTTAATAGTTGGCCATAAGCCAGCCACAAACTGGTCTTTGTTTAGGAAATCGGGTGCCCCTTCACCCTCCCTCACTGATGCAACCCATTGTCCCCATAAATCCACAAACTTTGATTCATATGCTGCATACTCATCATAATTCCTTGCTTCAACTCCATCAGCAGTTGCCATAGTTTCTGTAATGTGGTGCCTTCTCCAAAATGCCTTAGGAATGTTTCTCTTAGTAGATCCAACCTCTCCTTGGTGGATTGCACTAAGGCATTGTACCATGATCTTGCCTCCACTTTCATTAGTAGTGGAAAAATACATAGACGTGAAGCATCATTATCCCTTCAAGAGAAAACACATGCTATTTCAAGATTGTCTAAGAAATCCAAAGCATATTCCCCCACCTTACCTCTGAAGGTTGGGAAAGAACCATTTGCCATTGCAAAACACGAATTTCAAACTCTTTAAAGAAAAAGCACAAATGACTTAGTGGGTTATAGCGGCTTTCTTACAAGGCTGGGTGGATAGATTAAAACAGGATGAAATGGAAACATTGAAGGAGAGATGGTAATCTTGTACAAGGAGGATAATGGGGTTTGGGAAGCTAAGGATCTCTCCTAGCACCGCAACACCAAACAGATACACAATCTTCTGCTAATAGAAGATCTTCCTACCCACATATATATCCACATGCATGTGTTGCAAAAACCTAAATGGAAAAGCGGATGGTCCATTATCCATGATGCACAAAGTGTAGAGTACTCACTTATACCCTTACCATGTCGATGTTGACAAGTCGGCACATCCAGAGGAGGTCATCGCCCTTCATAGGCTTCACCTTCCCTTCATTGCTTAGCATGTATGGAGTGATGATGATGTGTTTGAGCACTCCTAGCCTTTTAACTAGCAACAGTTGCAAGTAGTTACCGTAATTGGCTCGTTGCATGAATTCCACACCATTTAACTACAGCTCATCTCCGGCCCACTAGGTTTCACCCCTGGTAGATATTTTCTTTATGATGAGTTGTACGGGTAGAGGAGGAACGCCCTCTACCCGCCCTGCAAAATAGTGAGGATAGTAGCCAAACCACTCCTTTCTAGGGCATGGGAATCTCATTACCACCTCTGTTTTGGGGTTGTCAAAGTGAACTGGCAGCACTTGTATGCGTGCTGTAAATCAATAGGTGATCTTCCATCTCTTTGCTTCGGATGACCTTCGTTTTGGCATCCTGGGCAGGATTCTGCTTTTCAAACTCAAAGCACTCGCGTGGCTAGGTGTTTCCCATTCCTTGGGGGTCATGTGATTTAGGATTGTCCTAGCCCTCCTTTTCCCTTGGCACGAGAAGCCCCTTTTGGCCACTTAGGAGCACAGGCTATACCTTTAAGGCTTTTAGATTCCTTGGGGACGAGAGGCTTTACCAACCTCTTTCCTTCCTTATATGGATTATCTATTTGAGGTGGACGTCGATGTAGAAGATTTCTGCTTCTCCTTTACCTCCATTGATGACACTCATTGATAGAGTGTGGTGGGTGACGACAATGAGAGAGGCCTGCAACCCTCCCTCTGGTGGCTGCTCTTGATTTGTGGTTAGAATGAGAGATGTGAGATATAAAACTTAATTCTTGGATGTTGACGATAGTGTATTCCGGTAGAAGCACTTTGATGAAGGCGGTCAATGATTCTTCAATTTCTTCCTCCTCCATTCTCCAATTGAAGAATTCATGTAGCCATTCCTCCATGGTTGACGATGTGCATCATTTTTAGTGTTGTAAACTAGAGGTTTCCGAGAATCCCTCATCCGTGGGGGAACCAAATGACAAGTGCAAGCACAAAGAGGACCCCAGTGGACTCTACGCAAGGACTGTGCATGCCGAACTCGTCACGGGGAGTCAATAGGGGGCACCACCTAGCTTTGAGGGGCTAGAATGCAGATAGCAGTCACACTAATACAACACATCATAAAGAGAGAGAGAGAGAGAGAAAGAGAGGTAGACGTAGATGATGAAAACCCCTCGGGATGTGAGGGCAAACTTGATTCAAAGTGGTATTTACAGAAAAATTACTTTCGGCAAGATGGAGACCGTGGTGAGAGAGAGAGAGAGAGAGAGAGAGAGAGAGAGAGAGAGAGAGAGAGAGAGAGAGAGAGAGAGAGAGAGAGAGAGAGAGAGAGACTATAGTGCGTTCTCTAGGAAAAATTCCATATGTACGGAGATCCTACTCTTGTGTGTGCTGACCCTTGGAATCAGTGTGTGTGCATGGCTTCCATCTCAAGTGCTGACCCCCTGATGGTGACCTCTCCGTGTTCTTTTATAGCTGCAAATTTTCTTAGTTTAGGATAATATGATTAGGTTTGGTCCCTAAGCTGGAGAGAAAAAGCAGGCAGCCGGGTCTCGAATGGTTGACTGTTGCTTTGTTTTGAGAGGAATTAGAAAATGATACTCTCCTAGGTAGGTCTTTGTGACCATCACCTAGAGAGAGGTGGCAATATACAAATAGTTTTTTACAAGATTTTGTCTTGAAAATGGAAAAGTAGATTACCATACGGATGTTTACTGTGGAGATGCATCGTGGACGAGATGCTGGTGAATTGTGGGCTTTGCTAGTGCGTATGTCAGGACAAGGGCAATGCCAGGCTAGGAAGTGTGGAAAGGGAGTCCAACTAGGGCAAAGAGCTAGCAGCCATGCTATATAGTGGGAGGTTGGGAGGTGGACTCCAAGGCACTAGTTCCCCTTGTCTCACAACGTAGATGTAGCATGTTTGTCACTTTTGGGGCCGGCTGTGTGCCTTTGGCGTCATTTGTTGATTCGTTGTCGCCATTGCATGATTTGGTCGTCCTTTCTTGTTGTTTTGGGCGTAGATTTTTGTGATCCTTCGGTTTTTCTTCTTGTACGTGCGTATGACATACATGTTGATGAGCACAAAGCACGACACGGACCCCGACGACCTCCAAACGCCAAGAGCCGATGCACGCTGAGCCGGCCACGATGAAGCAAACAGGGGGCACCACCTAGCTTTGAGCGACTAGGACGTGGACAAGGGTGATTGGAGATATCACAAACTCTACACACCGAGAGAGAGAGAGAGAGAGAGAGAGAGAGAGAGAGAGAGAGAGAGAGAGAGAGAGAGAGAGAGAGAGAGAGAGAGAGAGATGCAGGTGATGAAAACCCTTGGGGTGTGAGGAAAAACTATTTTCATTCAATAATTACAGCAATCCTTATTTTCGGCAAGGTGGCAACCATGGTGATAGAGAGATAAAGAGAGGTAGTGAGCCTAATAGTGCGTTCTCTAGAGGTGACTCATAGACACAAGGATTTCTGCTAGTGTGAGTGTGTGTGGCGACCATTGGAGTCGAGATGTAGACATGGATTCTTCACATAATGCTCATTCCCACAATGCTACACTAAATTCCCTCTCTTGTGATGCAAGTGTTGCCAATTCCTCCCCCCCCCCCCCCCCCCCCCCAAAATGCTACCAAGTGCTGACCTTTGATGAAATGAAACCCCCCTCCCCCCCCCCCCCCCCCCCCCCCCCAATCTCTCAGAGTCTCTTGTCAATGTCTCCTTGATAGTGACCTCTCAGTGCCTTTTTATAGGTGCTGGATGCTTTAAGTTTAGGGCAGTCTGATTAGGTTAGGGTTCTAATCAGGGGAGACAAAGCAAGGCGGTGGGTCCTGGATGGTTGACCATTGTTGTGCCTTAGGGAATATTATAAAGGAAAACTCCTAGGTGGGCCTTTGTGGCCATCACCTAGAGAGAGGTGGTAATTTACAAATTGGGATTTTTAAGATTTGGTTTAAAACTGGGAAAAATGATGACAACATATGAATTTCACTAAAGAGGGCGTCGTGGATGCAAGGCCGGGGAATGGTGGGCTTAGCTGGTGCATGGATGTAGTGCCTTCGTCATGTTTGGGGTCAGCCGGGGCATGCCTTTGGCGCCTTTTCTTGTTTCGGTGTCGGTGGCGCATGGCTTGGCCTTCTTTCTCCTCTTTGGCGTCGATGTCGATTTTTTTTTTTTTTTCATTTTTATTTTGTGTGCGTGTATGCGTACTATGTTTTTTCCCGAATATGTGTGTGCATGTGTGGGGTTATGAATGTATGTGTTTATGTGTTTATGTGTTTATAGGTGTGTGTGTGTGTGTGTGTGTGTGTATAAGTGTGTATGAGTATACAACAAGGGTGTGCATGGGAACCGGGGTATAAGTTATTTATATATATATATATATATATATATATATATTTATTTATTTATTTATTTATGCCTGTTAGGGCAAAAAAAAAGCTCCATTAAACAATAGCAAGTCAAAAAATGGCCAAGGATAGAGGACTTCCTCTCTTCTATTGCTTGTATCTCTACTTTTTGGAAATGGACTAGGGTGTCGTCAATGGAAAAGGAGAATAAAGGAAGGCCATCTATCAAGTCGCCCCAATCTTCTCGGGGCTGGGAACCTCACATTATCAGTGTTGGAGTTGCACGAGCAGTATGGCTTGAGCCTTGAGACAAAGCTTCCCTAGGATCTCAGTGAAGTGGACTTGCCACCTGACAAGTGGCTAACTGTGTGCAAGGTCCTTAAGAGTAATAAGACAAAGGTCTTCGTCAACATGGTTCATGACCATCTCTATGAAAATTGTTTCCTCCTCTATCAGAACGTATACCTGGCTGCCCCCCCCAACGGTGAAGTCATGACAGAAAGTTTTCTAGGGGGTTTGCTTATGGAAACTATGATGCTGCCAAAGCAGCTCTTGAAGGCCACATGATTGCATGGGTAGCTATCGGCAGAATGGTATTGGAGAATGTGAAGTAGCAAAATGGGGGTCTGAATAAAATGGTGATGAAGTTCAAGGCTGATTACGATGTGTCTATATTACAAGGACAAAGGGATTTTGGTGTAGACTCCTATGGAGCTACTATGTCCAACCTCCCATCGAAGCATTTTGAGGTCCAATCCTAGCCCGTGTACACAGAGTGGGTTGAGCGAATTGCCAATGACCTTGACCACCAAGCCAATAAAGCTGAAGACAATTTTACCTTTGCTAAGGCTGTCTTGGTTGAGAAGTGTGATTTATGGCTATGTAACAAAGGTAGCCATAGTGCTTGTGCTCCAATTATTGCAGAGATGGAGCGACTGAGAGCGGAGCTGCGAGCACTGAATGCGGCCCCAACAGAGAATGCGCTCTTTTCCTCTAGAAAGAAATTGAGATTGGAGTACTCACAAGGTTGATGAGGGTCAGTGGTGTGTCATCAAATGCTGAAAATATAAAGAAGGAAGTCACTACTGTGTAGGTATAGTTTACCAATTACATGAATTTTTATCAATAGTTAAGCACTTGGAAGCACTTCTAATCACTTTGAAGCACATTTCTAAACACTTTGAAAACCATCAAAGTGCTTATAAGTGCTTAAAAGAGCTTATTAAATCTTGCAAACACTTCCAAGGACTTGAGGGGATATTTAACTACTCTAAAGTGCTTAACACTAGAATGGTAACATGACACTTTTATGTCCTTGGACACTTTTGTGTCCTGTTAAGTGACCATTTTTCTTGAATTATTTAAAGAGTATGAAAATGAATTTCTAGGTGCTATATATCCACAAAATTTCCTTATGAGCTGAAAAAAACTTAGCATTTTTTTTTGAGTATCGATCTCACCATTAACCTTACTCTTGCACAACATTTTTGAACCTAAACTATGTGAAAAAACGGGTCCTGTTTTTGGTTTCATGTTTGTGAGGTTTAGATGGCTAGAGGTTAGGCATTCATAGTTCTCAACATGTTTTGATACTTGTAGGGAGAGCTAAGTGTTAAAATTGAAAGTTATAACCAATTTACAAGAATTGCATAATCCAGTTTTTTGGTGGCTTTCTTGATATCCAAATTCAATTTTGATTGTGTAAGTGTAATGTATAACATAAATCTAATCTTCCTTGAGTTTTGGGGGACCTAATATGCTATATAACATAGTATATGATGATGGTTGAGTTTTTTGATTGCTGAAGAATACGATACATTTTGGAGTAGCAAGTATAACTTTCTCAATATTGCTAGTTTCTTAGGCCAATTGTGTGTATTTTGTAGGTAGTAACCATATCTAATCATAGACTACAAACTTGGCTAGATATTGAGTAGTTTCTATGGGTTTCTAGAGGTCATAATGCTAAACCTAGTTTTTTCATGTTTGCTGTATTTAGCACTTTATCATTGCCCCCAAGGTTCCAATTGTAAGAGATCCATTATCCTTTTGACATGGTCCATGGCTCCTTTGGAATCCAAAGGCCCAAAAGGAACTAAGAAAACATGTATATAGTATCTGTATTGAGCATGACTATAGAAACTTTGATGATAGATCCGCAGAATGGCAAAGATGCAACTTTTTTGTACCTATTGTTTTTGCCCAAAAAAAAGTTAGTGAGGTAAAAGCAACCATATGTTTTGGTCATCAACCCATTGAAGTTAACGGGCATTTTATCTCTTATTTATATGCAATCAACCGTAAGAAATTGCTATTTTGGGCAAAATGCACTAGTCCATCAACTTTGGAGGCTTGTAGTGACCAAGGGATGAGAAAAATTACAAGTTTATCGTTTTTTTCCATATGTAGTAGTTATTGAACTATAAGCTCATGAAAGGATTTTTCAAAATGAGTGGATCTATTGTGGATTTGGAATTTTTTCCCAAAACCCTGAAAGGACACTTTTATGTCCTGTTAGGTTACCATTCTAGTGTTAACAAAGGCACTTTGAAGCACACTTCTAAACACTTTGAAAAATTGCAGCGTGCTACTAAGTGTTTCAAAGTGCCTTCAAGCCCTTAAAAGTGCTTCAAAATTATTATTAAATCTTGTAAGAACTTAAGGGCACATTTAACTGCTCTAAAGTGCTTAACAAGGGCATTTTGAAGCACTTCAAGGCACTTTGAAGAACCCTAAACACTTTGAAAAGGCTCCTAGTGCTTACAAGTGCTTCAAGATTCCTTAAAGTGCCTCGATGTGCTTCAAAGTTAATATTAAAGCCTGTAAGGAATTCTAAGCACTTAAGGGTACTTTTAATTTTTCTAAAGTGCTTCAAAAATCCCTTCTTAAGCACTTTGAAGCACTTTAGTGCTGAAAGATTCCATAAAATGCTTGGAAGTTCTCACAAGCTAGAGCTAGAATCTAAGTGATTTGCAAGGGTTCTTATCAATATTTCAAGAACTTTCAAGCACTTTGGACATTCCTAGAAGTGCTTTCAAATGCAAAGAAGTGCTAAAAAGTTCCTACAAGTGTTTCAAAGTGCTTATAAAAGCTGTACAGTGCTTCAAAGTGATTAGCTTCTTACAAGTGCATTAGTAAGTGATTTACTTGAATTTTGATTAGTAGTCATGCGCTATGAAGCACTTCCATGCACTTTGAAGCATTTCTAAGTAATTTGAAGTGCTCAGAAGTGCAATTGTGCTTATAAGTTCTTAGATGTGCTCAAGAGTGCTTCATGGTTGATTATGCATTAGTACTCATGCACTATGAAGCATTTCTAAGTAATTTGAAGTGCTATGAAGTGCAATTGTGTTTAGAAGTTCTTAGATGTGCTCAAGAGTGCTTCATGGCCCTCACTTAGCTAGTCAATGGGCTAGGTAAGCCAAAGAAATAAATCATTGTATATAGAGCCTAAATATAGGGATTTTTATTATAATTATTTTGGTATTTATTTAAATATTCCCCTCTAGGTGTGTGTTATTTTCCTAAGTATGGTATGTACATTTACTCACCATTGCCATGATCTTTCTTACCATGTATTCTATAAAAAATTAATTTATGCAAGCTTCTCTTTTTTTTTGGTGTGAATCCACTCCAAGCAAAAAACCTTAAAAATATAGCTTTCACCATCAGTCATTGCCTTTCACTAAATTCCTGTTTTCTACAGGTATTTTCTTTCTCCCTTGTAAATAAATATACATCAATAAAAGCAAATGAGGACCCTTCTCATTTGATTTTCCATATTTTCATAAATTTATTTTTTGTGTATGCAGCTAACACTATTCTAGATTCCATGAATTAGTTATATATTTAGTCTAAACTTTTTTCATCATCTCCATATATTATATTTGTGCATAATCCACAACCATGCATGTTTTTGAACTTCTAGAAATCATTTAGGTCATTCTCTCATACAAAGAGAGGCTCACCTTTGGGGCCTTATACAAATTCAACAAAAGGGGGGGCATTGAAGACTTTTTTGTGAAGAAAAATAGGCCTTTTGGTGGGATTTTTTATATCTATTTCCACTGCGAATTTGAAGCGGTGGCTAGAGACAAAATGTGGACCAAGAGCTGAATAATCACCTCAAAATTTTGATAATTTTTGGAGCTACCACCAGTGAGATAGGGTTTAGTTTTGTAGACCCCAATCTGCCCACTTTTCTCACAAAGTAACCTATAGTCTTCTCTCACCTCCTTTCCTACTTCCACATACTCACACAGTCATCCTCATCCTCCATCAGGAGAACCTGCACCTTTCATGCCTTCTTTCATTTCCTTCACCATTTCCATCTTTGCCTTACTCCATAGCTAAAAAGTTATCGTCTCTACATACATATAGCTCAATTTCTCTCTCTAGAATCAAACTCATATTACCATAACCTCTTCATGCTTTCACAAAAAGAGAAAAAATTTGCAAATAACCAAGCTCAAGCTCTACAAAAGGAGGAGTTTGTCATAGAAAATTCAACTTTTCCATGGTCACAAAAACTACACCAATAAAGTTCTACAACCGCTTCATTTACTGGAGGAGATAGGTGAAAATTTTCCTTTTCATCTTGTGGTTTCCATCAAATTGTGCTTATTCTTATGCTTCTCTTGCTTTTTAGCATTGTATAAATCATGTGTAGTTTAAGTACATATGCCATGTAATTTTAATCCATCATACTAATTACAAACTAATAACATTAATGACTAATTTAGCCCTTCCTATAAATTGCACCCACTCTAATCTACCTTGGAGTAGGCAACCTCACACAAAAATCACTCACCTCTCTAGAATCTTCTATATTTCACCTCAATAATTCTCTCCTCTTGAGCCCACATCTATGTGACTCAAGAGAAAAGAGAGCAGGAGATAATCCTAATAAGGACTCTCCTCACCTATAAATAGAGCCCTTTTCCCTTTATAAATGGCATGATCTCTACACTATTGCTCACTTATTTGAACATGCCATTCTCCATGTTAGTTGTAGGGAGAGAGAGTGAGCTCTCTATACACCAATATTGTGGTGTATATGAAAGATTCTTTGAGCAAGTTGTAGCATTGCAAGGGAGTGAGTGATTCATAACTTCCAATCAAAGTTGTACCTACTCTTTCACATTAATTGAATCAATAATTTGGGTGCAACTGTGGTTCAAAAATCTCTTGAGTCTCTCCAATTCACGCTTGGCAACCTCATCTCGTTTGGTTAAGGTGACTCATTCTCATTTTGAGATTATTTTGTAGTATTTTCTTGTATGTGACTCAAGAGCTCTTGTGTTTGTTTTGCTGCATGGGAAAACATTATAAGAGGGTTGTATGGTGAGAGGGTTCCCATAACCCTAAGATAATGTGTAGATTGCAACATCATCAAATTTAATTGTGTCTCTTGACTCTCCTCCAAGTTGTTTATACACCCACGTCAATCATTAACATTGAAGCTAATTCTTGCAAAAAACTTTCTCTCTCTATCTATCTATCTCTCTGTGGTTGGTGTGTATATTTGTAGCATTGATATTAGTGATAGTGTACCCCTCCTTCTTGCTTGTATTTCTTAGGGATTCTCCTTTGTTGAGTGTTAGTTCGCTCTTTAACTAGGTGGTGCCCCTTCACTTGTTTGATTGTGGGTTTGTTGTTTGTAAGATCCCCAAGTTTTGGATCTATTCTAAAAATAAGCAAAATAGCTTTCAATATCTATTTGGCCAAATTTTGACTTAAGATGCTTGTTTGACAATATTTCAAGGTTCTAAAGTAAAAAGCAAGGTCATTTCCATATTCCAGTAGGTTAGACGAACGTTTGGTGTAGTTTTGGAAAAATCGGCTATTTTTAGTTTTTTCATGCTTTTTATGCTTTTAGGTGCTTTTTTGCGAAAAGCAAGGACGGATCCTTAATCTACGTTTTCCAGGAAAGCTATGGGTTAGTTAAGTAAAAATATTCTTTGAGTCCTTTTCACGATATTTATAACTTTTCATGATTTTAGTGTTTTTTAGTGAAAAGCGAGTCCGCTTTCTTATTCCAGGGGCCGAGGGAAACCTGTGGTTCCATTTTAGAATATTTTTCTTTTTACGCTATTTTTAGCTTTTCGTGCTTTTCGGCGTTTTTGAAAAGCAATGTGCTATTTATGATGACCTAAATGTAAAAATATTAAATTTAGTCTCCGTCGGATTTAAAAATGATCACCCGGAGAAAAAATGGGACCAGACGGGATTTTTACGAGGATTATTTTTATAAAAAGCGGTACCATAAATACGTCGCAGAGTACGGGAAAGTCATAATGATGTCGAGACATTACAATGCGGCATAGTCTAGCTACGGTTTCCATTAGTTGGCCAGGTACTGCTCGGATGGTCAATTTTATTGTCAAAATTGAAGGGTAAGTGGGAGAGTTGACCACCAAAAGCAAAGGCTTGTTTTTAGGAAAGACTGGAGATTTTCCCCAAAAGCTAGGAGCTATTTTAGGCAAGAAGGTAGCGCCATCTCTGAGCTTGGGGCACACTCCAGCCTGTTGCACTTGCCTATAACTTGTCGGTTAGTGCTCAGTTTTCAACGCCGTCTGTTTCATCTACTAACGCAAGGCTATACATATCTATTATACGGAGTGATGTAAGCTCTTCATCACCATCTCCAAAAGCTCTTCTCTCTTGGGAAGAAGAAGAAGAAGAAGGATACTCTCTCTCTACTTGGTTATTATCTTCTCTCTCGTTTCACGATGTACCTCTGTTTCACGATGTATCTCTACGTAACTCTCATCACCGCTCTGTTGCGACAAAGCAAGAAGCCTTTCGATAGCCCCTAATCAATCCTAAAGTACGGTGGGAAGATCTACACTCCAAATCCTTCATCTCTCTCTATGTCGTTTTTCTGAGTAGTCACCCTCTCGATGATTGTTTTTTTTCATACAAGTGCATGTATGGATTAACCGAGTACATACAAAGTTTCCCAATCATTATTTCATCATGTTTAACATGCTGATATATGCGCAATGTGTTTTTATGATCACTTACGTGCACAAAAAGTGCTTTTTGTTTCACGTTATAGAGGCGGTAGGGACACTGTTTTGATCATAAATCACAAACCGTTATGAATCAGCCTGAACCCTTTATACCACAGATAAAACACATCATTAATAACAATTTCTCTTTTTGGTGTCATTTGAAAAACACACACAAGGTAAGAGGTATGGTCAAAAAACAGTTTTGTTGCCCACTAAACCAAACTTTTCGACTCCAGGCTCCTTGGAGAACCACTATATAGATTCACCGGATGGGCAAACCCTCTTCATCAATTGAAAGTCTTGATGAAAATGAATTTAGGTCTGTGTTATCACTTTGGGATTGCGAGTTAGTAATCACTCTAGCTATAACCGGTTTTACCTACACACATAGGGATGCTACCAAGTGGGGGTACCATATGACGTCGTGAGTTGACTGTTAGGAAATAAGACATAGCTAAATAGATTTTTGAGTAGATTACTTAATGGAGAGAGATAGATTTCACACACAAGAGATTATAGAGTAGAGAGAGAGAGAGAGTACACAGGATATACGTGATTCACCCAATGTGGGCTACATCCACGGGAAAGCAGCAACTCAATGGCTTTAACACTTCAAAAGAAGAAGTAGTTTACAAAAGGATTAAACCCTTGATAGAGCTCCCGCCTTGCTTCCCTCTCACCACCTCACACTCACCTTGTTGCATCAACTTCACACTCTGAAATGTGTGTAGAAATGGCCTCCTTTTATACGCCAAAAGGGCTGCCCTCTCTTATGAGAGACAGCCATGTGTAGCCGCCCTTGTGCGAATAAGTCCAAATTGAACCCTCCAATCCGCCCATGTGTGGCCGCCCTTGAGAAGACAAGTCCGCTTTTGAATTCGGGCACCGACCGTTCAATTCGGCCACCGATCATTGACTTTCGATCAACGGCCATCGGCCATTGACTTCCGACCACCGGCCATCGGCCATTGACTACCGGCCACCGGCAAACCGACCGGCTGTTTTCCGACCACTTTTCAGCCGCCATCCGGCCATAATATTCCGGCAAAAAGCAGTATTCCAGCCCCTGATTCTTGTCCATGAAAATTTTGGTTTCCGGTGAGTGATTTTCCTTCACGCACGATGGCTTCTCCTCATAATGAGGGCCTTACAAATGTGCACTTTTACCACAGAAAATTACAAGGGTAAATCAGGCTCCATACTTAACAATCTCCCACTTGGAGACTGATCTCCAAACCAAATCTGCGATTGCTTTCCATTCTGGCTTCTTATCCTTGAATGTCGATTGAAGATGAGCAAAAGCTCAAATTCTCCTTGTTGACCAACTTTGTAAACATGTGTACAGGATTTTCACTTGTATGCACCTTTCCTAGCTTTAGCTGTCCCTCTTCCAAAAGAGTGCGTATGAAGTGATATCTCACCTCAATGTGCTTTGTCCTTGAATGAAAGACTGAGTTCTTTGCAAGATGGATAGCGCTTTGGCTATCACTGTACAAGACACAATTGTCTTGTTTGAATCCAAGCTCTTCTAAGAATCTGTAAAGCCACATAATTTCGTTGCTTGCCTCCGTCATTGCTACATACTCTGCTTCCGTGGTAGAAAGTGAAACCACTTTCTGCAGCTTTGAAGCCCAGCTTACTGCTGTGCCTCCAACCGTGAACACATAGCCAGTAGTGCTCCTTCGAGTATCTTTGTCACCTGCCATATCTGCATCAGCATACCCTTCTAGAAAAATATCAGTTCCTCCAAACAAAGAATTTGTTGTTGTCCCTTTTAGATACCTAAGTATCCACTTCACAGCTTGCCAATGCTCTTTACCTGGGTTGTCCATGAACCTACTCACAACTCCCACTGCATGTGCAATGTCTGACCTTGTCTAGACCATAGCATACATTAGAGAACCTACCGCTGCAGCATATGAAACTTTAGACATATAGGCTATCTCCTCTTGTGTCTTTGGACACATATCCTTCGTTAGTTTAAAATTGACCAGCCAAAGGTGTAGAAACTGGTTTTGCATTTTGCATTGCAAACCTTTCTAGTACCTTCTTGATGTAATCTTCTTGAGATAGCTTTATTGTCTTCTTCGTCCTGTCCCTTGATATTTTCATACCAAGTATCCTCTTTGCAGCACCTAAATCTTTCATTGAAAAATATTTGGACAGCTCCTATTTTAGGTCTTTGATGTCCTGCATGTTAGCACTTGCAATCAACATGTCATCAACATACAACATTAGGATGATGAATTTCCCATGTCCCAAATTCTTCATGTAGACGTAGTGATCCGAGTTGCATCTTGTGAATCCATGATCCAACATTCATCGATCAAACTTCAAGTACCATTGTCTTGATGCTTGCTTTAAACCATACAAGCTCTTCTTTAATCTGCAAACCATTTTCTCCTTACCTTTTACTTCATAACCCTTTGGTTGAATCATGTAGATTTCCTCCTCTAAGTCACCATGAGGGAATGCCGTATTTACATCCATTTGCTCGAGATTTAGATCATGAGCAGCCACAAGGCTTAAGACAAGCCTAATTGAGTTCATTTTTATAACAGGAGAAAATATTTCATTGAAGTCAATACCTTTCTTTTGAGAAAAACCTTTTACCACAAGCCTAGACTTGTACCTTTTCTTCCCACCTTCTTCTTCCTTCACCTTGTACACCCATTTTTTTTGAAGTGCCCGCTTACCTTTAGGCAACTCAACCAACTCCCATGTTTGGTTGCGATGTAGTGAGTCCATCTCCACTTGCATGCTCTTCTTCCATTCTTCTTTGGATTCATGTTGCATAGCTTCTTCGTATGATTCCGGCTCTCCAGAATCTGAGATCAAGAGATGGTTGAAAGAAGGAACAAACCTTTCTGGAGGTCTACTTGCTCTTGTAGATCTTCGGGGAATAGGTTGAGGCTCCTCATTTGGTTGACGTTGTTGCACATTGTCACCGTTTGCAGTCCTTGAGTCTTCACCGTCCTCAAGCTCCATGTACTCATCACCTGTTTCTTTTGTTTGTTTTCTTTCCAAGTAATCTTTGTACATATTTTGTTCATTAAAAATTACATCCCTACTCCTTAAGATTTTACTATCTTCAGGATTCCATAGGCGATACCCAAAGTCTCCTTCTCCATAGCCAATGAAGAAACACTTTTTGGACTTTGCATCTAGCTTTGATCTTAGGCTTCTATCTATGTGCATGAAAGCCTCACACCCAAACACTTTGACAAATGCATAATTCACCGGTTTACCTGTCCATGCCTCTTCTGGAACTCCCCCATCAATGCCGTTGAGGGTGACCGATTGATTAAGTACACAGACGTACTTACAGCTTCCGCCCAAAGCTCAAGTGGTAGGCCTGCATGTAGCCTCATGCTTCGTGCTCGTTCCATGATTGTCCTGTTCATCCTTTCCAAAATCCCATTTTTTTGAGGTGTCCTTGGGGTTATTCTTTGCCTCCGAATGCCGTTTCCAGCACAAAAGCTTTCAAAATCTTGGCTGCAATATTCGCCTCCATTGTCGGATCTGCGGCATTTAACCTTGGTACCTGTTTCATTCTCCACAAAGGCTTTCCACCTTTGAAATATGGAAAATAGATTGGATTTATTCTTCATGACATAAACCCATGTTTTTCTAGTAGCATCGTCTATGAATGTTACATAGTACAATGAGCCACCAAGTGATGGTGTACTTGCAGGACCCCAAACATCAGAATGAACCAACTCAAGTTTTTTATTTTTTCTTTCATTTCCTGATTTTTGAAATTTTACCCTCTTTTGTTTACCATAAACACAATCTTCACAGAACTCTAAGTCCACTTCTTTCAAACCTAGTAGAAGCTTCTTTGTTTGAAGGATTTGCATTCCTTTGGCACTCATATGCCCAAGTCGGTAGTGCCACACTGCACTGTCAACTTCTGTAGTTGCTGCACAAGGTGAAGGTTGCGTGCTAACAGTACACAAGTAAAGTGTACCGACTTTTTCTCCCTTGGCAACCACCAAAGATCCCTTTGAGATCTTCCACCGTTTGTTTCCGAATGCAATGTTGTGACCTTCATCGTCCAATTTTCCTGTAGAGATCAAATTTTTGCGAAGAGAAGGAACATGCCTAACATCTTTAAGCTCCATTCATTTCCGTTAGCAGTTTTGACAAAAACTGTACCTTTGCCGACAATCTCACAAGCTTCATCATCTCCCAAGTATACATACCCAAAATTACCTTTGGTGTAGTCTTGGAAATGTTGCTTGTGTGGTGTCGCATGGAATGAAGCTCCGGAATCTACTATCCAGGAATTAGACACATTGTCTAATGAGAGAATTAGAGCATCTTGCTCTACCTTACCTGCCAATGTGCTCTACTTTACCTGCCACATTGGCCTCCGATGTTGACTTGTTGTCTTGAGACTCTGTCTCCTTCTTCTTCTTTGACCAGCAATCCTTCTTGACGTGGCCCTTCTTGCCGCAGTTCCAACATTCAAGAACTCACTTTGTGCGTGACTTGCTCCACCTTGAGCAATCACGACCCTTTTGGTTTTTGAACCTCTCCTTAGGCCTTCCTCTTCTTTCCACTAATAGTGCAGCACTTGATGATTCTCCTGTGCTTCTCCTTTTGCATTTCCTCACCTAGGAGAACACCCACAATATCATGAAACTTAAGAGTATTTGTGCCAGAGATAGAATTACTTACAGCCATCACAAGGATGTCCCAACCATCCGGTAGAGATGATAGTATAAGGAGAGCTCGCACTTCATCATCGAAATTGATTTTCACTGATCAAAGTTGACTTATGTTTGTGTTAAATTCATTTAGGTGTTTTGAAACTAAACCATTCTCTGCCATCTTTAGATTGAACAAGCGCTTCATAAGAAATACCTTACTGGATGCCGATGGTTTCTCGTAGAAGTCGTCAAGTGACTTCATCAAGTCCTCCGTGGTCTTCATCTCCGAAACGATGAAGGCCACTGTTGACGCCAAGCTTAACCGGATTGTTCCCAATGCCTTTCGATCAAGGACAATCCATGCTTCATCTGCCATTGTTGCGGGCTTCTTCGCAAGACCGCATAGTGGCAAATAGAGGTCCTTCTGGTAGAGATAGTCTTCAATCTGCATCTTCCAATGTTGGTAGTTTTTGCCGTTGAACTTCTAAATCTTGAGCTTCCCTTCCTCCGCCATAACTCCCACTCAATTCAAGGAATCCTTTCCTTGAGATAATTTAGCTACAAGCAAACCTTGCTCTGATACCAGTTGTTAGGAAATAAGACGTAGCTAAATAGATTTTTGAGTAGATTACTTAATGGAGAAAGATAGATTTCACACACAACAGATTATAGAGTAGAGAGAGAGAGAGAGTACACACGATATACGTGGTTCACCCAATGTGGGCTACGTCCACGGCAAAGCAGCCACTCAATGGCTTTAGCACTTCAAAAGAAGAAGTAGTTTACAAAGGGATTAAACCCTTGATAGAGCTCCCGCCTTGCTTCACTCTCAGCACCTCACACTCACCTTGTTGCATCAACTTCACACTCTCAAATGTGTGTAGAAATGGCCTCCTTTTATAGGCCAAAAGGGCTGCCCTCTCTTATGAGAGACAGCCATGTGTAGACGCCCTTGTGTGAATAAGTCCAAATTGGACCCTCCAATCCGCCCATGTGTGGCCGCCCTTGAAAAGACAAGTCCGCTTTTGAATTCGGCCACCGACCGTTGAATTTGGCTACCGGCCACCGGCCATTGACTTCCGACCACCGGCCATCGGCCATTGACTACCGGCCACCGGCCAACCGACCGGCTGTTTTCCGACCACTTTTCGGCCGCCGTCCGGCCATAATATTCCAGAAAAAAGGAGTATTCCGGCGGAAAAAAAAAGTCTCGGGGGCCTCCGCCCCCGAGGCCTCTAAAGTTGCCCCTGATTCTTGTCCGTGAAAATTTTGGTTTCCGGTGAGTGATTTTCTTTCACGCACGATGGCTTCTCCTCATAATGGGGGCCTTACAAATGTGCACTTTTACCACAGAAAATTACAAGGGTAAATCAGGCTCCATACTTAACATTGACCGAGCTGCTTTTATATGTTTTATGGTTTGTTTTGATGAGTTGATTTCAATCATTAGATATCCATAAACTTATGTGAGAGTATATGGTTAAACATCCTGAACGCATAGGCAGATATTATTAAAGCGGCTTTCTTTTGGGGTTATCGTTTGTTGTGTGAGTACCATATGGTCAAAGTAATGTGATAAAGTGATAACCTATATTATGGAGCTGAACTTGATGCATTGGTTTGAAGTCAAATACTTTCATTTGCATGTTTTGCATGCTCCCTAAAATGTAAAAAAATATATTTTTGCATATGTATGAAATTATGGTTTATGGTTGACCTAAAGGTCAGAGTTGTTTTTCATCATGCTTATGGTGTTGAAATGTTATCATATGATGTGTGGGAACTCATGGATTGATGTGGATGCCTCATATGCATGGTTATGACTGCTTTCCACCTGTCTAGGTCAAAACTAGCTCTATGTACTAGAGAGGTGAAGTGTAGATGTGATGCATCAACTTTGCATGGTTGGATGTTGTCAAATTGGATTTTTATATCATGATTAGTTTCTGGTCAGACTCTTTTTACGCATGAAAGAATCACATCTTAAGGGTCACATGTGGGTGGAATTTGATTGATTGTAGGGGATGTGTCAAACTCCAAGTGTGGGAGCTGGTTCAGTGTGATTATGATTAAAGGTTAAGGGCTGAGATTCCATCATGGATTATGGTTGAAATTTTATGGTAGAAGCCGGTGTGGCTTATGTTGTTTTTTGGATTTGGGTATGTTGTCAATTTTTTTGCAACCATGTTATGTTCTAAAGTGGTTATGCAGGATTGGTCATGCGTCACCCAAGTAGGGTTGAATGGTCACCCATGTGATGTATTTGGATTATTGTTTATGGTTTTGGATTGGATCATGAAGTGATCAAGATGGTTTATGGTAGATGTGTACGGGTAGAGACCCTGCATAGTCTAGCTGTTTGGAAAAGAATTGGTTGTGCATATTGAAACTGCTATTGTGATTGGACTCATGTGTTATGTTTCTCATGGAAGCGTCGCTACAAGACTAGGATCACCTACGTTGCTTAGCCTTAGACTAAAGGGTCGTTGACTTGGGGCTTAGGTGGATCGGGGGTGTTGTCTATGTCTTCTTTTTTTTGTTAGGCTCATCTACACAGTTAGTGCATCGGGGGTTGAATGATCTACACAACGGCTAACACGTTCGGGATTTTCCCTTGGCTTTGCCTAAAGATCCGATGCTGGGCATCGAAGAGGCATGGCACATAAACTAGTATGGTTGGTGTTGATACCCTACTACCTACTGGTATTTGGGATCCTTCCAGAGCTCGGGTTCATGGAGCGAAGTGAAGCAGCCTCAGCCTATGTCTGGCTCCGGTAGGTTGGAGGTGTTCTGGCTCGCTCCCAACGAAGTGAAATTCTCTCTCTCCGTAGTAGACTGGAAGTGGATGGGCAGATCGGTCAATCCCTACACAGGGTCCAGTGCTCTACGAGTTATTTTTTCATAAATTTTTTGATGTTATGGTATACCCATATTTCGCATTGCATTAATACATGATTGCCTATTCCATTTAGATGGGCATTTAAAGATCCAATGTTATCATTTTCTCATGTCTCTGTGAACTCTATTTCACCCTCCACTATACTCTCTCTTTCTCTCTCTCTCTCTCTCTCTCTCTCTCTCTCTCTCTCTCTCTCTCTCTTCGCGCAACGCGGTGTACACATATATTGTAACATTTAATGGTCTAAAAACTTATGTGTAGCGGAATTTAGCATGAACATAGTGGGAATTTCATTAGAATAGATTCCTAATGAGAATTACAAGAGTGCTTGGGTGGAGAGATCAACATAAAGCATAACACCTAGTTAGATAGCATCAACAATACTTTCAAAAGAGAGAGAAATTAAGCTATTGACATCAGTTGAGGACCGGATTTGCATGGAGCCGGTCCCCCCTCCAAAAGGCTTTGTATTATGGTTTCTCCCATCAAGAGAGACATTGTATAATACAATTCTTTGTGTTCCTTCAAAACTAGCTAGTGCAATGAAGATGAAAGCTTCATGCACTAAGCAAAACACTTAGTAAACACAACTTTAATTATCCCCATTCTCAGACCCAATACCTCACACACCTTTGAAGATGGTGAGAGCTAGCAGGGTATGAGAGTAGATTGAGAGGAAGAAGGATTGTCTTATGAGAAAGATGTACATCTCCTCACATAATCACTCATATTAGCATAGATTTAGCTTAGTAATTAGCTTGGTAGAGGAGATGAGCATGCATTGAAGCTTGGCTCTTGGTTGGATTTGCATCCACAAGCCAAGAGTGTGTCGATGTAGGCTTCTATCTCACAAGGTTGGAGTAGGTGATGATCTCTCCATTAAAGCTTGGGAAGAGATAGTCTTCTCTTTCTTCACACATGAGATTGTGTGTGTGTGTGTGTGTGATAATGCCTTGCAAAAAGCAGCCCCCTCTCTCTCTTGGGCGATCCCTCTTGCTATTTGCACTTACATTCTCCCTATTGGACCCCCCCAAGTCAAGCCAATGGCTATTAAGCAGCATAAGTGATAGACTTTTGACATGTGTCCCCCTTTCCCCTTTTGTGAGATCTTTAGGTAATTTAATAATTAAACTAAACTCTCATTGGACCCCTTTGCCTCCTGGCCAATAGGAATCAGGCAAGCCATTCACTACAACACTACATGGAGATATCGACGCGCGTATATCGACGAAATTAGCGGGCGTCGATATACGCGCCGATATACACGTCGCAATGTGCCTCGATATACACATGGAAAGGCTTTATTTCCCACGTGTATATCGACGCGTATAGCGACGAAAAAAAATTTGGGAGAAAAAAGCAAAACCTGCGAGCAACAGGGGCCATTTTTGCCTGTGCTCTGCTCAAATCTTAGCCTCCACCTGCTGTGCACGTATGATGCCCCCCCCAACCCCTCTCTCTCTCTCTCTACATCGTGTGTGTGTGTGTAGGAAAGAGAGAGAGAGAGAGAGAGAGAGAGAGAGAGAGAATTAATGTATGTTTAGGAAATTAAAATTAAAGAAAAATAATTAAAGAGAGAAATGAAATGAAATGTTATATTAACGTCTTCGAAAGGCCAAAGTGACCTATGAGACATGAGACAAGAAAGTTACAATGTGATGGATCTGTTACAAAGTCAGAGTAAGAAGATGACAAAATAAAATATGATGGAATCCTAAACTGGTGGGTATGGACTAAACGGCTAAACCAGCTAGCTGGGATAGGTAGATCATAGGAGATCCAACAGTTGTCGCTGGCGGATCTCATCAATCTCCTCCATGGTCAGTAGTCTGACCGGGCGTTACGCATGTCGAACCGAAGTGACCTAGCTAGATCCTCTGATGCAGCCTCTGTCAATGTTGTGTAGTCCTCCATAGTCGTGGACGTCTAGATCTCCCTAGCTCAGTCGCTCGTTCGATCAGTAGAGAGATAGGGAAGTAGAGAGTGAGAGAGAGAGAGAGATAGGAAATAGCTAGAGAGATAGAGAAAGAGAGTTATATATATATATATATATATATATATATATATATATATATATATATATATATATATATATAGAGAGAGAGAGAGAGAGAGAGAGAGACAAAGATATATATATATATATATATATATATATATAGAGAGAGAGAGAGAGAGAGAGAGAGAGAGAGAGAGAGGGAAGTGAAGAGCGAGACAGAGAGAGAGATAGGAAAATAAGGAAATAGAGACAGAAAGAGAGATAGCGAGAGCGAGATTGAGAGAGAGAGAGAAAGAGAGATAGCGAGAGTGAGATCGAGAGAGAAAGAGAGATCGAGATCGCTTTTTTGAGCAAGAACCATGCAAGGCTTTTGAATCTTTCTCAAGTTGCTCATCCATCTCCACATTATCTTCTGGCTTGGACATGGAGGCCCCGTCAGGTTTACAATCAGGTAGATAACTTTCATTGGGCTGAGAACTTCCATGGCTTGTGCATGTGGTGAAAAAAACACCAGGATGGGCATAATATCCTTGGAAAAACCCGTGCCAAAAATTGTAAACAGACGGAACATTACAAAAATGACAAAAATTGTCATGCTTTAATATATGATTCATCAAGTGCGGCATTGGAAAGCTTTCTCTGATAGGCTACCTCGGAATGGAGGCAGGTGGGTTCGTAGACAGAGAAGAAACTATGGACCTAAAAGAGGCAAAGGGGTTTTGCTTGCCACATGCATTGCTATGTACACCTGGGAGTGCACGTATGTGTCTACCCATATAGGATTTGACCAATAAAGACGAGATTTTGACCCGGTGGTCCTGATCTCTGTACACCTCTGGACCGAGGTGTACGGAGATTAGGCAAGACTAGAGAATGTGTGGTAGTTTACATTCTGAGGAGTATACATATATATATATATTAAAACAACATTCATAATCATTGTAGATGGCAACGTCATCAACTAACATGGAGGAAAAGATTGCATGCTCGTGCACGCTCTGCAAGTATCAAATCCTGCACAAGCGTAGGATATGTAATGAGCATGTGCACAAGTACGGAGAGTTTGCTAGAGAAACCGTACAGAATCTACGATACGACTCCTACGGAACGGGCATTGATTTCCGCGACATAGCACCTACATCTGAGAGAGAGAGAAAAAAGATTATGTGTGAAGGTCCGACCAATATAGAGCCACGGTTGGAAGCAAAAAAGGGCTTACAGACAAAAGACGACGGCATGGAGGAGATGCTGGATGCCTTCTTCCATACAAGCGAGGAGAACGCGAATGAAGGAGCACCAGAAGCCGTGCGCCTATCTCTTGAAGACATGTTGAGGAAGTTGGCACATCAACCAATCTATGAAGGCGCCAAAATATGTGTGCTTCCTACACGACCCCTCCTCGCTCACGACCCCCGTCTTACCCAGGCACACCTCTCGACACACCTCTTGGCACACCTCGGACACCTTGGGGGGCACACGATCCCAGTGCCTCCAAGCTCTATACTGTATGGGGAGATGGTTATGTTGACATGGATAGAGTCGGGACTGAGATGCGATAGCGGATTCGCCAGCTCATGGAGCTGCAGTTTTCGACCAGCATTCTGACGTCTTGGGATCAACAAGAAAAGGAAAAAGTCACTTACATAGTGGAGACCATCCTGAGAGAGTACCAGCCTGCTCCGGGTTCTTCCGTTGTTTCAGCGCGGTGGATCAAGGGTGTTGCACGGGACACCATCAAACATCGACGAGATGCAGCTCGGAAGGCTTTTAGGACCGGCTCACCGAAGCCTTCGGGCATCCCACACGAGACGTGGCTACAGATCAGGGAGGATGAGCGGACAACGGCCATGCGGTTCAGACAGCAGCGTGAGGCCGCGCAGGTACGACAGATGACTAGGGGGACATCTCATCTTGGCAGTAGAGGCTTCGACACCTTTCGCTATGAGTTTGTGAGTTTCTAATCCAATCTTAACTATGGCGTTTTTTTAAAACGCGATGAATCATGTATTCTTATTACTTTGATTTTTGTATAAACGCAGAATCTTGCAATGCATCGAGCTCCATCACGTGAGGAGGAGTTAGATGGATATCGCAGAGGTATCTCTGAAGTACTGAATGATGTGAAGCTTTAGGAGAGCCTGTACACTGGGAGGCCTTACAGTCTCGCTGATCGCTTGAGGTGAGACGTTAATATGTGTGAGTTGATTTAATTAAGTTAGTATATGTGAAGTAATATCAATACTAATTTTGTGAGTTGTCCTATGTGCAGGTTGCGACGCCTAGTCATTAGTGGACCAGATTTCATATATATGCTTTGTGAGACACAGACACACTTCTGTGTCTCTTTTTTGTACAAACAGTTAGTGTTCAGATAGTTACTGTTTCCCTTATGGTTATGGTTATTGTCATTGTCATTGTATAGACAGTTTTTGTTTCTCTTTCTGGTTATGCTTATGGTTATTGTTAATTTTGTTTATGGTTATGGTTATCTGCATTATGGTTTTGATCAAAGTGATTATAGCCAGTTATGGTTATGCTTTTAAGTTATGGTTATGGTTTGTTATGGTTTTGCTTTTAAGTTATGGTTATGGTTCGTTATGGTTATGCTTTTAAGTTATGGCTATGCTTTTCAGTTGGTACGGTTTTCTTTCATTGGCCTTAAATTTCATGTGAGATCCTACATGGATAGCATGTAGGAGGCATATACATGATATGGTTTTTTTTGAAAAGTTTATGTAAAAAAAACGGGAACTCAGCCAAAATTTCTGCGCGCGGGAGCATGGTTGATATTTTGGTGCTTCTCGCTTTCTTGGGCAGAGGGCAGGAAGTCTGGTTGTGGCTGTGTCCATCTTTTAACTGGGCACAGGCTAGGCTACCTGCCCTCTGTCCAAGAAAATTTTTTTCTGCTATGGTCGTCGCTATCAGCATCGCTAATAGCGACTAGTTTCATAGCGACGCGTATAGCCACTCTCATAGCGACGGGCAGCGTCGATATATGCGTCGATAACACCTTCTTTTGTTGTAGTGATTGGGATCATGAATGCTCATTGGACCCCTTGGGAGACTGTCCAATAGTCTTTTAGGAGACTTAATTCTCATTGGTTCTTTTATTAAGTGTTTTTAAATTAATTAAACTAGATTTACTCTAGCCTAATTCTCATTGGTCCACCTCCAAGGCCATTCCTAATTCTCATGTGTCCCTAATTCCCTTTGTGTAAAGGGAGCCTGTGTGTGTGTGTGTGACTTTCTCTCTCATCCCCTAGAAGAAGGGCTCGCCCCCTCCCATGTAGGGATAAGCAAAGACTTTTTAGTTACACACAAAGCATCCAATTTCCCCTAGGGTTGACCTTTGGACACAACCTTTGAATTTTGGAACCTTAGCATTTTGGAAGTCTTAATGGGATGAACCTTAGGGTCTTTTTAGCCCATTGTTGCACATGGCTCTTTTGCAGATGTCCCCCCCTTTGGATCCCTATTTTCCCTCCTTTGGATCCCTACTGTGGCCGGTCTACCAGCTTAACCAATATTCTAGCTTTTTCTCCCCTGGCACTTCCCCACATTAAATGATCATTTTAATATGAGAAAATCATTTAGGAGAATTAGATATTGATTATTATGACATTACCTCTCTCTTGAAATCATAGTCATCCTCAACTATGGTGTAGAGAAGATAAAGCATATTCATGAGTCCTTTTCTTAGCAGGTAGAGGATCCCTATGTTACCCTACGACATCATTCCACAACGGATCACTAGTCCATTTGGCGCTTGAGAGCCTGAGGCTTTCGCAAGCATGTCTGCACATTAGTCCTATTAGTGTTTCATAGTAGAGTGACAAGATCTACTTGGTGTTTGGGAGACGTCGTCTCCGTAAACTTGATCTAAGCATGCATACTACTTCATTTTTTTGCACAATAAAGAAAAAGAGAGAGTCTTATAAGACAAAAACTTTGTTCATTTTTAACATTTTTGTACATTTGCTTACTCTTGGGAAGCATTGTAAGCATTGACAAGGTTTAGGTTATCCTTTAATTGTATGCCTTGCATCCATCTAGCATCTTTAAAAGGATAATTCTTAAACTTAATAAGATATCGTCGGATAGTCTTACGGCCTCTTAGTACCTTGTCTTCAGGTCGGAGAATGGACTCGGGTTGCAGCACCTCCTCTTGGTCCTCGATCTCCGGTGGGTCTTCAATAGGGTTCTTCAGGTGGCTCTCCTTTGTAAGGCTTTAATAGGCTCACATGGAAATTATTGTGTATGAGCCAATGATTGGGAAACTTGAGTTGATAGGCAATCTCATTGATTGGCCTAAGAATCTGGAAGGGACCATAGTACCTTTTTACTAGTTTAGCATAGTAATTTTGGTGGCCCGTAGCATTCTTGCCCGTCGTGTGCCTTAATCGAGCCTTGGGAAACTTTAACAAGACCCAATCGTTTTCTTTAGAGGCTTGGGCTCTTCTGTGCTTGTCAGCAGCAGCATTTTGCCTTTGCTGTGAGATAGAGATAGCATCCTTAATCTTTTGAAAAGATTCTTGTAGGTCTCGGCTACACTCATCTGCAGCGAAGATCTTCCCATGTACCTTAAGTAGCAAGGGACTTTTTGATCTTCCCTCAATTACCTTGAAAGGTGCTTTTCCCGTGGAAGTATGTACAGTGTTATTGTAAGCATACTCCACTAAGGGTAAGTACTTCTCCCATTGGGATCTTTGATCTACTTCCATTACATAGGCTTTTAGTAGATCGAGAATGGTTAGGTTAGCTATTTCACTTTGGCCATCCGTTTGTGGATGATAGGCCGAAGAGAAGTTTAACCTTGTTCCCAAATTCTCAAAGAGACCCTTCCAAAAATTACTGGTGATTCTTGGATCTCTATCCGACACTATAGACATTGGCAAGCCATGGTACTTGAAAATTTGTGAAATGAAGAGGGTTGCCATTTGATGGGCTTTGATAGTCTTTTTGATAGGTATAAAATGAGCTTGTTTACTGAACCTGTCTACTATCGTCCATATTCCCGTATTCCCATGGATAGACTTAGGCAATCCAAAGATAAAATCCACGGATATGCTCTCCCATGGTGAATTAGGGATTGGCAAGGGTTGAAGCAATCCAAGTTGCCTCCCACTATCAAATTTTGTCTTTTGGCAAACCACACATTTAGAAACATACTCTTGTATGTTCACTTTCATGGTAGGCCAATAGAAATATGTTTCAATTCCCTTGAAGGTAGACTGAATCCCTCTATGCCCCGCATACGGTGGAGCATGAGATTCATACATTACTTTCTCACGTAGTGAGAAAGTAACACGTAGTGAGTTAGTAACACATAGTCTATTGCCATAGAGAAGATAACCATCTTTTAAAGTAAATGGTTCTTCTTTCTTCCCTAATGCAAGGGCTGAAATCACATCTCTAAAATTGGGATCAATAGCGTACTCATCTATCATTAAAGATAGATCATTGTGAGTTGCTATGGAAACCGCATTCACTCTCGGCCGTCTTGAGAGTGCATGAGCTACTACTTGATTATGCTTGCCAGCAATGTGAGCAATATGAAAATGAAATTGCGAAAGGAAATTTGCCCACCTCATTGGTTTTTCGGAGAGCTTTGTCTGCATCATGAATTACTTAAGACTTTGGTGATCCGTTGGCAGAATGAAAGCAGTCCCCAATAAATAGTGCTTCCATGAGTCTAAGGCATGTGTTTGGCTATGCCATGCTCTTGATTAAGTAGATAAATGGCACTTGGATTTGTAAAAATCAGGTTTTTCTTGGCCAATTATGCCAAGTTAAGGATCTTATAAGAAAGTTTGAAGCGGTGTTGTTATTTTATGTCCCTAGGGAAAAAAAGCAAGAACCAGATTCTCTAGCCAAGGAAAGAATACAAGATGTTCCCATAGGAGCAATAAAACTGAAGCTGCACCTCTTTCAGGGTAGTAATGCTATGCCTAATATCATTAGCTTCTTAAATATGGGAGAATGTCCTAAAGGGTATACAAAGGGCCTGAAAAAATGGCTTGTTCAAAAGGCAACAAGATGTCGCCTTATTAAAAACACCTTATATTGCAAGGGCACATACCATATCCTCAGGCGAGTGCCAATCTCTACTGAAATCATGGAGGTAATCTCAAGTTTTCATGATGGTGTTTGTGGCAGACACTTTGCTCTAGATATTACTAGTAGGAAGATTGTATAGGTAGGATTCTTTTGGCCTAGTCTGAACAGGGATGTGAATCATTGGTTTAAAACATGTAGATCTTGTCAAGTATCCAAAGATTGAACACTAACCTATGAGCCACAAACTCTCATATGGCCCATTTGAGAAGTGGGAGATAGATGCAATTGGTCCTTTGCCAAGGGCCCACTTGGGTAAACTATACATTCTAGTTGGTGTAGACTACATGACCCAATGGGAAAAAGCAGCACCCACCACACACATTGTAGCCCAAGAAGTGGCAAAGTTCATATTTGAGCACATCTATTTTGTTGGTTTGGCACACCTCTAGAGATAATATTTGATAGAGGGCCAGGTTTCAGAGGCAACTTGGTCGGATAAATAATGAAAAAATTTAGGCATCAAACGCTGACACTCCACTCCATACTATAATGCAATGGTCTACTGGAAAAGGTAAACAAAATGATTTGTAAGATCATCACAAAGCAGGTAATAACCACACAAGATATTGAGATCATCATCTCATGGCCGCTCTTTGGGCCTACTGCATGACATTACAAGAATCACTAGGTGTCACCCCTTTCCAGCTGGTATATGGAAAGGAGGCCATTCTGCCCATCGAGGTACAAATACCCAGCTTGTAGTCATGGCTAGTCAGTTCTAATGCCCAATTTCCCATCTCTGCAACCACACCTTGGATCTAGAAAGGCTTCAGTTATACAAGGAAGATGAAATCAACTACTATGCAACACAAGTAGAACGATGTCAACTCACATTTAATCAAGGGCTTAAGTAAAAGGGTCTGAAGAAAGTCATGTTAGTATTGACATACGAAAACATATTTGACACCAGGAAAGATAAGAAGTCATAGCCCAGATGGGAAGGACCATTCATCGTCAAAAGGAGATACGTCAATGGTAGCTACACATTGATGAAAGCAGATGGTCGATTTCATAAGACCATATTCAATAGATGGAGGCTCAAAAGGTACTTCTTAAGGTTTTATCTGGAGTTCATGCTAGATATTCCAAAGGAGGGAGAACCGTCCAACTCCACTGCTAGAGAGTCAGAATCAAAGCTAGAGGCATGAAGGCCTCTAGCCAAAAGGGAGGGCTAATGCGGTCGGCTTTAGGAGCCAAGGCCGTGGGAACAAACCCCATTCGGGGGGGGGAGATAATTAATAAAATGAACGTTTTTCTTCCCTACATGCTACCACCATCCCCCTCCTTGCTCATGAGCCCACAAAGAGGGGCCGCCCCCCCCCTTGGCATCACCCTATCCCTCTCCTCCATTCTCTCTCTCTCTCTCTCTCTCTCTCTCTCTCTCTCTCTTCCCTCAGCTTGGTGCCACCCTCTCTCTCTCCTCCATTACCACAAGCGGCCGAATCTCTCTCTCTCACTCTCTCTCTCTCTCTCTCTCTCTCTCTCTCTCTCTCTCTCTCGTTCGTCAACGGAAGGGGAACCACCTCCATATCTCTCTCCCTCTTGCTTGACTATATTCTCTCTCTCTCTCTCTCTCTCTCTCTCTCTCTCTCTCTCTCTCTCTCTCTCTCTCTCTCTCTCTCTCTCTCCCCCCCATTATCTAGAAGGGCCACCATCCATCTCGCCCTCTCTCTCTCTCTCTCTTCCTGTGATGGCAGCCCAAGAAGGTGCATGTAAAATCTGTCTCTCTCTCTTTCTCAACACACCCCAAACACTCACACTCACACACAAACCCCCGACACACACACACACACTCTCACCCTCTCCCTCCCTCTCTCCCTCTCCCTCTCTCTCTCTCTCTCTCTCTCTCTCTCTCTCTCTCTCTCTCTCTCTCTCTCTCTCGCTCGTTTCCACACCCATACACACACACACAAACGCGCTACATTGAAGCACCGGCAAAGCCTGTGATTCATCGGCATCCCATCCACGGAACATCTCTATAGTAAACAACCATAGGGTAATCTATTTTTCCGTTTTCAAGCCAAAACCTTGTAAAAAACCATTTGTATTGTTCCACCTCTCTTTAGGTGATGGTCACAAAGGCCCACCTAGGAGATATCATTTAAAAGTTCTCCTAAAATAAAGAAGGGGTCAACCATCTGGGACCCGGCTCCTTGCTTTTTCTCTTATGATTAGGGCCGAAACCACTCTCTCTCTCTCTCTCTCTCTCCTTCTCTGAGTAATTTCAACCCACCCTCTCTCTTACCTTAAACACACACACACACACATTTATGCTACATAATCACAAGCACATACACACTCACACGAACGCATTCAAACAAACACACGCACACCATACGCACGTACAAGAAGAAAAACCGAATTAGCTCGACAATCAACGACCAAATCACACGATGGCGATGACAAATCAAAAAATGATGCCAAAGGGATGTCCCAGCCGGCCCCAAAAGTGACAAATGTGCTACATCAACCCACCAACAAAGCCTGCGACACACCGACATCTTGTCCATGATACATCTCCGCATTAAACATCCGTAGGGTAATCTACTTTTCCATTTTCAAGCCAAAACCTTGTAAAAAACCATTTGTATATTTCCACCTCTCTCTAGGTGATGGTCACAAAGGCCCACCTAGGAGAGTATCATTTTCTAACTCCTCCCAAAACAAAGCAACAATCAACCATCTTTGTCTCTCCATCTTATGGCCCAAACCCAATCATATTATCCTAAACTAAGCAAACCTCCATCTGGATAGTGCTTCGTTTCTCCAGCTTAGGGCCCAAACCTAATCATTTTATCCTAAACTAAGCAAACCTGCACCTATAAAAGAACACTGAGAGGTCACTATCAGGCGGTCATCACTTGAGAAGAAAGCCATGCACACACACTGACTCTAAGGGTAGCCACACACACGAGTAGGATCTCTATGCATATGGAATTTTTCCTAGAGAATGCACTATAGTCTCTCTCTCTCTCTCTCTCTCTCTCTCTCTCTCTCTCTCTCTCTCTCTCTCTCTCTATCTATCTATCTATCTATCCGTTTCTCTCTATCACCACGGTCTCCATCTTGCCAAAACTAAGTTTCTGTAAATACCACTTTGAATCAATTTTTCCCGCACATCGCCAGGGATTTTCATCATTTATGTCTACGTCTCTCTCTCTCTCTCTCTCTCTCTCTCTCTCAAGGTGTGCTGTATTAGTGTTATTTTAATGACTGTTGTTCACATCCTGGCCGCTCAAAGCTACGTGGTGCGCCCTGTTGACTCCCCGTGACGAGTTCGGTGTGCACAGTCCTAGTGTAGAGGCTGATAGGGTGCATTTTGCACTTGCTCTTGTCAACAGGTACTTCAAGTGGAACTACTGAACTCAAAGAAGAGTGTGTACCAAAGGCACATTTTTTAAGAATATCTTAAGATGCCCAACATGGAAAGGAGATAGTTCACAAAATTTGACTATCCGTTGCATCTAACTATCAAATCGTTCTTAAATGAAGCAACATTTCCTTGCCAAGTGACAAGTGAATTTACTTGCACAAGACTTGCTTAAAGGAATTAAAAATGCCAAGCTTATGACCATTTTGTGGTACTCTTCTTGAATTCCTGCTAACCAGATAATTGTTGTGAATTTCTAAAATTATCAAAAATTCACATGTGGAAAAGCTTTTGCTGCTCGATGGTTTGTTCACCCCAATACAGTGGCTTGCCATGGTTATGAGAATCGAGGTCCAATGGGTGAAGGGGGTTCACATGAGCACGCTCCATTGTTGTAATTAAAGGACCCTAAGGTCCTTGAACTTGGGTGTCCAAAGTGGAAAAGAAGAATCTTTGTTGAGATATGGCTGCATCAAGACATTGGCATTGACATTGACATCGATAGACAAAGAGAGAGAGAGAAAGAGAGAGAGAGAGAGATTTTATTATTTTCTTCAAAGGTCAAATATGACCTATGGAACCAAAGTTACATGAGATGTAGTATGTCTATAGCTGATGAGTGACTCTCGATGCTCCAAAATTATGGTGATGAGAGTCGCAATGGAGAGCCCACACTATGACTTGGAGAAGAAACTGTGTAGGTCTAAGACATGGCTGAAAATATGAGAGAAGCAAGTTCATATGTGACCAAAAGCTAAGCACTCTAGTAGTGCGTGTCTAAGTTTCATTATACGTTATACTGGAAACGTATAACACGTCATACACGAGCATATTTTACTTGACCCCATATTATACTATGAGGTCCCCAACCCCGAGAAGATTGGGGCGACTTGATAGATGGCCTTCCTTTATTCTCCTTTTCCATTGACGACACCCTACTCTGTTTCCACAAACTAGAGATACGAGCAACGGAAGAGAGGAAGTCCTCTATCCATCGCTTACGTGGTTATAAGGGTCATACGCCACAAGCCAGGTCGACAAATCTAGGATTCTAATGATGTTGTTTCCTAACATAAAGATGAAATCCCATTGACATATTTAGAATCTATAAACAACGCCTTTTTCCCCACGTTTAAGAGGCATGGCCGCTATCCATAAACCATATCTATGATATGAGACTTAGTCTAAACTAAATAGAAATCTTGTGTCACGAAAATTGGGTCATCTCGACTCTTGGCACAATGAGTCTCTAAATTCACTTCTCTTAATAAGAGAGAGTGGAGAGTTTCTCGACTAATCGAGACCACCCATCCTTGATTGAAAACCTGAGCCAGCCTCCACTTTCCACCCCACACGCACACTTTTTACCACACTGTTACATGTACAAACAATACTCCTTTCCAAACACAGGTTCTTTTATACAACCCTTCAAACAATACCAAAACAATTCAAACAAGGGGTAATGAACACAACCCTATATTTCAATAAAAACAACTTTTCCAATTGCTCATGAGTTTGCCGCTACCCCGGACTTCCTCTGTTTAACCAACAGAGCCTTTGCAAAGGATTTGTTGGCTAACCGCGAATTGTGCAACCTTCCCATCCTGCTAACCATGAGGCATCCCGCTACCCACGAGGCATCTTGCTAACCGCCAAGCATCCCACTACCCGCAAGGCATCTCGCTAACCACGAGGCATCTTGCTAACCTCCAGGCATCCCGCTACCCGCTAGGCATCCCGCCACGGGGGGTTCACTATGTGTAAAACTACCATATCACGTGCGTTCAAGACATGTTTGTAAAACCCCTTATTTGTGAATTTTGTTAGGAATATAATGTACCCTTTTATTTTAAAATCTGCAAGTTTTTCTCAAATTTGAAAAAATAATACCCTTTTGTATATATATTTCTGTAAGTTTCAAGAACTTTAAATACCCTTCTGTTGAACTCACGTGATATGTTACATTTTTATTCGGTGACCTCCCCAGGCATCCTGCTAACCTTGAGGAACAAAAGAGAGCCGATAACTTCAGCTTAATCTCCGCTAACCGCGGAATCATCTCGCTACTCGCGAGGAACAAAAGATATTCTTTCAACAATTCTTCTCTTTAAACGATTCTTCAAACATGATCAACCAATTCTTCATATCAATTAGTAACCACTTATCAAACAATAACAATTTATTAAGTAATTATAATTCAACAAACAGTGACAAGTTATAAAACAGTTCTTTCACTAATCTATGAAAACACATGCTTGTTTCTTGTGATAGAATCAAGTTTCTCGGACAATAGCAATGCAAAATTATAAATTTGTCTTACCAGATTTGGAGCGCATGCGAGTAACTCCTGTGCTGGAGGTTGGACAGCTTCAACTTCTTCTTTGGTTGATGCTTCTGCATGAGATACGTTCGGAGGAGACACCTTTCTTCCCATCTTTTGAGAGACGGCACGTTGACAATTGGAGATGGAGATGGCTTGAAGGTGAGAGGTTAAGGGAGAGAGGCTTCCTCCGGCGTGTCGTTGCAAGAGAGCTTCCACTTCTGTAGATGTGTGTGTTCAAAGTGAGAGGAGAAGGGTCCTTTATATAGGTCCTAGGAGGGTGCTATGAATACTGAGAGGTTTCAAGAATAGGGCAAGGAAAAGCTCGCGCGTAGTAGCGGCTCTATAAAAAAATAATTATAAAGAAAAACTTTTTGGTGTTTGCAAATCTTTTGCGCAATTTTTAAAAAGCTCTATACTTACAAGTTCCCATTCTATCTTAAGAGAGAGAAAAAGAAGTATCCCAATTTTGACTCACCTCTCTTTCTTTCCTAAAAATACTATCTCTAAGCTTTTTCTTCACACATAGATCTGGTTCCCACATAAACCTATTGTTCCACATAAAGAAAGATCATAAATAAATAGATTCTGAACGTGATTTCAATTCGATTACTCTGATAAACTCATGATGATTCACAAATTTGAGAATCTCAATTACTTTGCAAAATAATTGAAATGACTTATATGGATAAATGTTGGGTACATTACACTCTCCCCAACTTAGGGATTCGAGATGTTCTCATCTCGAGGAAAAGTGAGGATACTCCTACTCTAATTACTAGAAATCATCATTATGTCAAAAAGGGTGATTTCCAAACTTAGACTTATTCAATCTACTCAAAGGTCAATCGTATAACTTAATCAATCCTTACTTATTCGATTCATTAAAACTCAATCACATGATCTAACCCATCTTAACTTAACCAGTCCATCAAAACTTAGTCATATGACTTAACCAGTCATGACTTATCCAATCTGTCTAAACTCAATCATATGACTTAACGAGTCATGATTATCTCAATCACATGACTTAACTAGTCATGGGTCATCCAATCACATGACTTAACCAGTCATGGCTCATTCAATCCTCCAAAAAAAACTCACTTTCATGACTTAACCAATCAAACAATTTATTTGTAGAAAGCAACTTAATCTTCTATTCATAAAATCATCAAAATATCATATTGGGGTCTACAAAAGATCTCTCCATGAGAAAACATGATAGAGGTTTCAACCATTCCACTATGGTACACACTAACCGACATAGCATAATATCTCTACGAGTCGGATAATGGGTATAGAAAACCATACGCATGAGGAAACTTGAAGTAGTCAATTTAATCTCTTTAACCTATCTCTAATACCAATTGTGAGGTCCCCAACCCTGGGAAGATTGGGGCGACTTGATAGATGGCCTTCCTTTATTATCCTTTTCCATTGACAACACCCTACTCTGTTTTCACAAAGTAGAGATACGAGAAACAAAAGAGAGGAAGTCCTCTATCCATCATTTACGTGGTTATAAGCGTCATACACCACAAGCGAGGTCGATAAATCTAGGATTCTTATGAAGCTATTTCCTAACATAAAGATGAAATCCCATTGACATATTTAGAATCTATAAACAACTCTTTCTTCCCCATGTTTAAGAGGCACGGTGGCTATCCATAAACCATAAATATGATACGAGACTTAGTCTAAACTAAAAAGAAATTTTGTGTCACTAAATTTAGGTCATCTCAACTCTTGGCACAATGAGTCTCTAAATTCACTTTTTTTAATAAGAGGGAGTGGAGAGTTTCTCGACTAATCGATACCACCCATCCTTGACTGGCAACCTGATCCAACCCCCACTTTCCACCCCACACACACACTTTTTACTACACTATTTTACATGTACAAACAATACTCCTTAATTAATTCCAAACACAGGTTCTTTTATAAAACCCTTCAAACAATTCAAACAAGGCCTAATGAAGACATCCCTATATTTCAACAAAAACAACTTTTCCAATTGCTCATCATGAGTTTGCCGCTACCCGTAGACTTCCTGTGTTTAACCAACAGAGCCTTTCCAAAGGATTTATTCGCTAACCGCGAGTTGTGCAACCTTCCCATCTCGCTAACTGCTAGGCATCCCGCTACCCGAGAGGCATCTTGCTAACTGCTAGGAACAAAAGAGAGACGATAACTTTAGCTTAATATCCGCTAACCGCGGAATCATCTCGCTGTCTGCGAGGAACAAAAGATATTCTTTCAAAGATTCTTCTCTTTAAACGATTCTTCAAACATGATCAACCAATTCTTCATATCAATCAGTAACCACTTATCAAACAATAGCAATTTATTAAGCAATAATAATTCAACAAACAGGTGACAATTTATCAGAAAGTTCTTTTACTAATCTATGAAAACACATGCTTGTTTGTTGTGATAGAATCACGTTTCTCGAAAAATTTAAGGGGTTCCCTATGATTAGCTTACCAAGTCAAACATGAATAGCAATGCAGAATTATAAATTTGTCTTACCGGATTTGGAGCGCGTGCGGCTAACTCCTTTGTTGGAGGTTCGATGGCGTCAACTTCTTCTTCGGTTGATGAGTCTGCATGAGATACGCTCGGAGTAGACACCTTTCTTCCCACCTTTAGAGACACGGCACGTCGACGATTAGAGATGGAGATGGCTTGAAGGTGAGAAGTTAAGGGAGAGAGGCTTCCTCTAGCGCGTCGTTGCAAGAGAGCTTTCGCTTCTGTAGATGTGTGTGTTTAAAGTGAGAGGAGAAGGGTCCTTTATATAGGCCCTAGGGGGGTGCTAAAAATACTGAGAGGTTTCAAGAATGAGGGAAGGAAAATCTCGTGCGTCGTCGCAGCTCAAAAAAGAAAAAGGTTCGCGAATCCTATGCGCGATTTTTAAAAAGCTCTATATTTACAAGTTCCAATTCTACCTTGAGAGTCTCAATTACTTTGCAAAATAATTGAAATGAATTATGGATAAATGTTGGGTACATTACATATACGGGCGTACTATACGATGACACATCAGCAAAAACGGCCAACATTTTTTTTCTTAGCTTTTTTGCTTTGTGTTTCCTTGAGTGGTGTTGCGGTGGCTGCTTGTGGTTGCGGTGGGGGTTCTATTTCTCCTTGAGGTGTTGCGGTTGCCTCCGCTGCTTCTGTTGCTTGAGGCTTTGTGGATGCCTCGATTGTTTCTTATTGGGTGGCCGTAGAAGGATCTACCTCAGTTTTTCCTTGTGCTTTTGGTTGTTCAAAAATTGTTGTTGTGATTCAGACTATTTTTCTTTGGCTTCCTTGCCCTCATTGGGTTTATCTGTTGGTGAAGGGCGAGGATTTGGCATTGGATGGTCTGGCTGCTCCGTAGCGAGTGAGGTGGGCTTCAAAGACATCTCCCCTTGGTCATGATGTGCATCGCTTTGTTCCGTAGCCTCTGCTTGTCTTTGTTGTTTGGCCGCTTCTTCCCTTGCTTTCCTCTCAGCTTCTTTGAACTTTAGGGCTTTTTCCTCTGTGTACATGTGTTCAAGAAAGTTCGCGGGATCGTCTGCTACTTTTCTTACAGGATTCTTAGTTAAGGGTCCCCTTATGTCTCTTGGAGCCCATCTTTCAGGGTCCTCACCTGTAGCTTGGTGGCTCCTTTGATAAGTTTTCTTTTCTCTTTCAAACCTCGCTTCTTTTGTTGAGGTTCTTTTTTATGTGAAGCTACAATTGTCTTCTTCATTTTTTCAATTATGGCCCTTCTCTCCTCATTTTCCAAGCTCTCACTGCTATGAGCTTCATGGGAGCTTTCAGCAGATTCTTCATATGACGTATAGACTCTCTTTGACGAACGTGTGGTTCTGAGGATGGTTGTGCAGACACAATCCATGTGTTCTGATCTGGGGCTTGCGGAAAATTGTCGGCCATGCCAATAGCATGATATGCTATTCTTGTCATCCTTCAGGGGCGCCCAGATATGTGATTTTACCTTCTTTCTTTGTGCCCTTCAGCGTTGTCAGCACATACTCTACATCATCAATCAGCTGCGTGGTTGTCGACTTCAACACTTGGGTGAAGGTGCTCCCAATTGCATGTTTTGGGGTGGTGTATCGTGGTGGTGTCCTTGCTAAAAGTGGAAGTGTTGATGGTATAGGCGTGCTCGCTCTTCCACTTGCCTTTGGATGAGATCAACAAAAGTTGCAGTAGGAGTCTCCTTGGTGAAAGTTCCTATTTTCTTTCTGCATCGGGCCCACATTGTCATTCCTTCAGTTGGTAACTTCAGTGCCTTGGCCAGAATCTCTTTTGTGATTACTACTTCTACTTTCTACCCTTGTTGGTCGGTAATCTGGGCTAACCCATCCTCTTTGATTGTAGACAATAGTTCATATGCTTTCCTGAAATGTATGCCGCATGGTTCTTGGTCGTAGAATTCTCTGAGACACAACCTTTTGTTGGCTTCTTTGGTGTCTAGCTTGGCAGCTACATCATATATCTCTTTTGGTAGCATTTGCAGCTCTACCAGGTGTCCCTTTTCACTCTGAAACCTTCCGAAAATTGTGGTGTTGTGTTCTTCCAGCTGTTCTCTGGACAAGTACGTTGCCTTGGCTGTCTTTACTAAACTTGGGTCCAGTTGGTAGGGTGGCAACTCTTGCAACTTCTCTTTTTGGGACATCCTTTTCTTGGACTTCTTGGCAGCTTACATCGATCTTATTAAGGGAATACAGTGCTAAAGTTAGAAAATTTTGCAAATTTCGCTTTGAAATGCCTTGAGTCTGAATTGCTGACAAAATGAGTCCAATTTGCTTCAAATCAATTTTGGAGCATGCATAGATGCATGAAAACATGTAAAGATCAAAATTATACAGTTCAGGTAAAAATTTGAAATCAAAGTAAATAATTGGGATTATTTACGTACAGCCCGGGGTTTTTTCCAACTTTTTGTAATTTTGACATGATATGCTTGAACTATATGACATTTAGATGCTCTAAGTGAAGTGTGGGCCCATTTGAGTACAGTGGGTGGAAATGGTGTCAGATTTAGGCTTTCAGTCCCGGAAATAGTAGATATACTGATATTTTGAGTTTTTGAGATCCAAACTTGCTCAGTGGACTTGGGACATAATGTTCTTTGGTCCCATAAGATTCAAAGTTGCAATTTTCATCCATTTTGGCAAGAAAGTAAATAATCGTGATTATTAACTTTTCTTTATCAAAATGTACATTTTTTGGTGCAACTTGGTTCTAGGCATGATGTAGACTCTATGTATGAGATATGGGGTAATTTGGATAAAAAATGTGACAAATAACTCAAAATTTGGATGGAAAGGCTTTGGTGTGTTTCTTGACAATTTCCAAGTTTTTCTTGATCATTTTTTCTCATACTTGAAATGTGGCATGTAATGGGTATGAATAAGTGATAGGTGAAGTGAAGGTATCATTTTCAAGCCAAAAAAAACACGAAAGTAAATAATTTCAATTATTTACAGCAGTCAATTGTTCTGCTATACTTGACAATTTGACATATTCAATACATCTAAAACAAGTTTTAAATTGAATATGGTAAAGTGTTGTCGTGTCGTCATCACTTCATGCTTTGTCGACTTTGAAATCACCAATTTTTGTGATTAGATGGTCTGTGGTGTTGGTTAGTCACTTTTGAAGCTATGGACTTCTCCGCTACATAGTCTTGAAGTACCCATCCAGTTTTGGCCCATTTGGAGTCAGTTTGACTTCATATGTCAAATTTGACGATTGTAGCCTTCGAGGTGTTTTCTGCATTTCAAGAGCTTGCCTTGACTGTTTTCATGAATCCATCCATGTACATTGTGTATAGACCCAATCTATAAGCTGTTTGTGGAGTTAGAATCCAATTTTGGCATCTGGTAAAAACCTAGATTTTCTACTTGGGACCCCCTCGATTGTTGTCGAATCCACTTGATCCCCACATGGATTTTTCATTTTCCCTGCGGGTCCGTCATGAATGCTAAAAATCCCAGCAGGCTCGTAGAATTATATATATGCAGGCCTGATCAGGCCCGCTGGGTGTTATTTCTTGCTTCCATCTTCTCACAGAGAGAGAGAGAGAGAGAGAGAGAGAGAGAGAGAGAGAGAGAGAGAGAGAGAGAGAGAGAGAGAGAGAGAGAGAGAGAGAGAGAGAGAGTCGACCACCTTTGCACGTATGTCGAGAGGAGAGAGGAGAGAGGGAGAGAGGGGGTCGTGTGGGAGTGTGCTTTGCATCGCAGTGCGCATCAGCAGCAGAGTACCTGCATTTTGTTATGTTACGCGGCAGTAATAAGGTACCTTACCACAAAATGGGAGTGTGTGTAAGTTGTTCTATGGAACAATGCTTATCATGGGGGCATCACCTCGATGATGCGGGGAAGATGGTGTCCTTGTGGTAAGTATTGGCTTACTGTCTGGGTACTACGTCAGTAACGCGACGAATCTAGTATCCTTATGGTAAGTCAAATTACCTTCCCCTTTTCCAAAAAACATATGGGCATCAGTCGATAACGCGGCTATATGATGTTCGCATGCAAGCTATTGTTTTTTCTTAGATTCAGACGGAACTCGATCAGTGACGCGACTAATAGAGTGTCGTTTGTTAGAAGCATCTGTTTTTGCATAAATGTGGCATTCATGTCGTTAACCCGATCATACAAACGTCATATAATTTGTATGTGCATGTGCATTTAATTTTTGAAGTGTTAAGTATATGAAGTACTTGGTCGGTAACGCGGTTGTGAAGAGTATTTATATACTAGATAGTCATATTCAAAAGATTACTTTATTCATCAATCATCGATATTTGAAATGCTCCATTTATATAAATCATATGTATCGTTTCTTTTATATCGTTTTAAAGGACTCTCAAGCATTATCACTATTTTTAATGCTTCATTTACATAAATTCTCTGTAAAAAATCTAAATGCACACAATTTGCATGTTAAATATTCTTTTGTATCTTTTTAAAGAGTGTCAATTATCATCGCTTTTTTGCTACATTTACATAAAATCTATGTAAAAAGGTGTGTGAACACAATTTCCTAGTCCCAATGTTTAAAATGTTTTTGAAGTTTTTAAGTCGGTGTGTGCTTTGTTTGAATTAGTATGTGCGCACGGAGAAAAATATAAGGTAAAAATTCAATATATGCTGCAACATGTCAAACTATTTCTTGAGAGAGAGAGAGAGAACACAGAAATAGAACCCGAAAGTGTGTAGAATACACACATGAGATGATGTATATATAGAGGGGACCTGGGTGCCATATATAGAGAAGCCATATATTGAGTAGCTTCACATATAAGCTCAACACCCCCACTCAAATAAGGGTCCCTAACTGTGGATGAAAAAACCCTTGGGGGATCAAGGGAAAAACCCACAGCTCTATATACACCCACCGCTATATTATAAAAATCATTGAATGTACAAATTTTCATGAGGAGCTACATCACTCCTTTTACAATGAATATTTTATGAGGAGCTACATCACTCCTTTTAGAGTGAATGTTTTATGAGGAGCTACATTACTCCTATCCTATCAAATAAAATAATGAATACAAAGGTTCAATAAAGAGGTGTAAAGGCTATCGATTAGCTCGTAATCAAAAGTGTCTTCGTGAATCTGTTGCTTGTCATCAATATGGCATCACCAAATATGTCTTCATAAATCTTTTATTGTCACCAAGTTTGTCTTCATGAAATCAATTCTTTGATCAATCCTACATAGATCTTAGACTCAAAGAACATAGTCGTGAAAATTATTAGCATTGTTAGTGAAATAGTTACATTCACAATGCCATAAGAGATGGTTCGCGACGCCACTCTTTTGACAACATATATACGCACGATAACATATAAGTATGAACGTAAAGGTACAAGATACGTGATTACGTGATGCAAATGACATTTGTATATACTACATAAAACGACATTTATCAACTTAGTGATATCAATGAGTATCATGAAAGTATTAATAAAATATCATCATTGTATCAATAAAATTGAATAAATCATCATGGTATCAACGAAAAGCATCATAGAATAATCATTGTATCAACGAAACAACGTCATGATATCACCGAGAATAACCATGGTATCAACGAAACAACATCATGATATCACTGAGAATAATAATTTTACCAACGAAACAACATCATGGTATCACCGAGAATAATCATGGTATCAACGAAACAACATCATGATATCATGGAGAATAATCACTGTATCAACGAAACAACATCATGGTATCACCGAGAATAACCATGGTATCAACGAAACAACATCATGGTATCACCGAGAATAACCATGGAATCAACGAAATATCATCATGGCATCACCAAGAATAACCATGGTATCAACGAAATATCATCATGGTATCAATGAATATCACCATGACCAAAGTACTAACAAAACATCATCATGGTACCATCAAAATCACTATGGTATCAACGAGATATTATCAATAAAACGGTGTAAACTATATCTCTAGAAGAATAATTATACGAGAATCAATGAACGAGTATATCATATAACAAAAGACCATGTACCAACAGTAGCTCGATAGAATTTGGACGATCATCAACGGCTCGACTGAATCGGAACAATATATAACTCGCTTCTGCAGCAAAGTTACGTCAGTAACAAATATATGATTGATGAAGAGAAAATATAATTGAGAAGTTTTCAATTATGAGAAAAATCAAAAGCAAAAAGTAAAATTTTCTTTTCAAACATATTCGCAGTATGAGAACGATAACCCAAAATCGGTGCAGTTTAGAGAAACTTTCTTCTGCAAAGTTATACACCACATCATTTTTCTGCATAGTTTCTGCAAAATCATTTGCAATTAGCAAAAAACTAAAAAAACCAAAAACAAAAGCTGCTTTTCAAGCATGTACGCAGTCCGTAAACGATAACTAAAAATCAGTGCAAAATTAAAATAAAAAACTTTCTTCTGCAAAGTTGTAGACCATATTGATTCTAGTGCCTCTGCAGGCTGTTTCTGCAAAATCTTTCTCAATTAGGAGAAAAATAAAAATAAAAAACAAGAACGAAAGTTGCTTTTCAGGCATGTACGTAGTCCGCCAACGATGACTCAAAATCAATGAAAGAATTTGAAAAAACTTCCTTCTCCAAAGTTGTAGACCACGTCGATTCCGGTGCCTTACTCAAGTAGTTTTTACACAAACGTTTTCAATTAAGAGAAAAATCAAAAGCATAAAATGAAAGTTGCTTTTCAGGTATGTACACAGTTCGTGAACGATAACTCAAAATCGGTGTAGAATTTGAAAAAACTTCCTTCTACAAAGTTGTAGACCATGTCGATTCCAGTTCCTTTAGCAAAAAAATCAAAAACAAAAAAGTGGAAGTTTCTTTTCAGGTATGTACGCAATCCGCGAACAATAACTCAAAATTGGTGGAGAATTTGAAAAAACTTTCCTCTGCAAAGTTATAGACCACATTGATTTCGGTGTCTCACGCGGGTAGTTTTGCAAAATCGTTTTTGTAGAATAGACACATGATTTTAATTTTTTTACAGAAGCCATATATTGAGTAGCTTCACATACAAGCTCCACACTATTAACATGTATTGTTTGATCTAAATTAAGTTCTTATAAACCGCTTGTTTGATCCGCATTTTACAAGTGTAACAGATTGCAATTTTAAGTCAAGATTGTTTTGAATGTTTATCAATATTTCCTTGTACATTTCTTAAAGTTTTCAAGTGGTGGTTAAGGGTTTACCTGAGATAGTGTGAGAGTGTTAGTGTCATTCGCAACCATGAATTTGTATTTGAGATGCTGTTTTTTATTGTCCAGTGCACATATGGAGCCAGATCAAAAGAAAAGTATTATGCGTGCCATTCGTAAAGAATTTATTTTGGCAATCTCATCATGTGCAGTTGATCGCATACAACAGATTAGTGAAAGCGATATCTACATCAAAGACCTCACTAACGCTATATGAGAGAACACAGAGCGCAGGTTGCGACTTGAAAGCCAATACGAGTTGTTGCTTCCGGCAGGGATATGAGAATTTGACCCCCACCACAAGGTTAGGACAGTGTTGGGAAATATGAAAGTATGTTGCAGAGACTTAAAGGAAGATATCTCACCTGCCTGCAACATGTCAAAATTAGAGCTCTGGGATCAATTGTGGGAAGATTAGAAGGTAAAGATGAAGCATGTGAAAGTGCAGGACCAAGCAGTGTTGGAGCTATATATGGCTCACTCTACTGAATTTGGTCTCACCTATATATTTGTATCTTGTCCTCAATATGAATCAGTCTTTGGGAGCGTATATGGTGTGTCTCTTGTCTCGTCTCTCTCTCTGTTTCTCTCTACATCTCAACATGGTATCAGAGCGGTAACGATCACGCGCTGATTCAATTCATGGTGACACAACAGTATGTGTATGCGATTCACATGTAAGATTCAAAATTACTACAAATTTTATTTTGAGCGTTGATTCTTGTTAATAGTGGTTGTTTTGTATTAAGAAGAATATGATTAGTGTTTTATGTGGCGTTTATTTCTAATCAATCTAATCATTGATTACGTTTTCTTGTTGATGACACCCTGAACTTCATCTCAATTTTTCTTGCTGTTCTGCTCAAATTTTGGAGAAACTTTTCATCCAAAACTTGTTCATCTCCTCGAGCTCTTCGATTTGAGTTCTAGGTCTGTGTCAATCGAAGTTCGCAACAGAAAGTTATGTTGTTTTTACTGCAATTGAGCTTGACGCAGCTTTCTTCGTCCTACTTCTTCGTGAAGCGTCCGCGATCGTTTTTCTTATTTTGGCGTTAACTTTTTCGACAGGATTTAGCTTTTTGCTATTCGTATTGTGGCCATCAATCTTGCATCTCACGCCACTCTATTTTGAGGACTCGTTTATGATTAACGTCTCCTTTACCCTGCCTTTTTTGGGTGACGTCTCTCACATCTTTGGACGTTCCTTGAGCATCCTTCTTACGTTTATCGGTGACAGAACACAGTACTCATATCTCTCTCATTCTCAATTGCGGCCTTCACCATATATGGTGTGCAGATTCTGCGATCTTGTCTTATACTTCTTCTCGCAACAAGATATGGCTATGAATATTCTCGTCAACGGCTTTCCTTCTGGCCAGCGTTCTGTTCCTCCTTTCCAAGGTCAAGGATTTCTAGGCTGGAAAGCAAAGATGTTGTTAATTCTTGAAGGCGATGAACTCTCCGATGTTGTTCTTGGAAATCGTGTTTGTCCGCCTCAGCCTGTTGATACGGATAATGATAACGTGCTTATCACTGAAGGACCTATATTTGAAGATTGGAATGTTGCCTATACGGATTGGCAATGACGTGATAAAGCACTAGCTCGTCGGTATATTCTTTCTGCTCTTACTGATTCCCTTTTGCTTGATATGTATGAACTGCCTACTTCCCACGACGTATGGAAGTACCTTATTGCAAACTTTCAAAAGAAATCTGTTACAGAAATACTTTATTTGAGAGGGTTTCTTAGCAAGTTACAATATGAAGTTGGTACTGCCATGACGGGACATATTGAATCTTTCAAATCTATTATTAATCAACTTGCTGCTGCCGGTGATCATGTTCCACAAAAGCAATTGATTACACTTCTCCTTGATACGGTGAAGGACTCTTCTTATGATAACATTGTTACTATTCTCTCTAATAAATATGGTCTTGATTTCGACCAAGCCTGCAGGTCTTTAATTGAATACTCTCAACGTCAAGAACATCGAAATGATGGTCACCATACAGCTATGATTTCACAAGAGGAGACTGAGTCACAATAGATGGAACGTGCTTTTTATGCTCGAAGGCGTTCATTTCAACGAGGAAACCGTAGAGGTGGCCGTCGCGGTAATATTTTCTCTCGTCTCAAATTTTCTAATAAGCAATGTTCTTACTACAACAGAAATGGCCATACTGAAGATGATTGTTGGGCACGTCAATATGATGAAGAACACAATATTACCACAAAACAACCACGTTTATCTAGAGACTCTTCTTCTTCTTCTTGTGAATATTGTGGACGATCTGATCATCCCACTCATATGTGCTATAAGCATCGATTCGACACAGATCCGAATAGAGCATATGCTACTAAACATCGAAACAACATTGTACCAGAAACAAGCTACGTCCTATGTTCAGTTGCTCCAGACAGAATACTTCATGTACGTGATGGATCACTTTTTATTGTCGATTCTGGTGCTACAGGAAATATGACATATCAGTCTAAGTGGCTCCATAACTATCATCCACTGCCAGTTCAACCTGTTGTTTATCTTGCTGATGATACTACTTGTCAAGTAAACGGTATTGGAGACTTATATCTTGGTACCTTATCTTCTTCCACTCGAATTTTGCGAGGAGTATTACATGTACCAGATCTTCAACGTAATCTTCTTTCAGTTGCTAGACTTGTTAATCTTGGTCTATTTGTTGGATTTGATCATACCAAATGCCGAATTGAGAAAGATGGACAGACTATAGCCACTGCTCCTCAAAACGGTAATTTGTTTGAACTCTCTCTCAATGATGTTGTAGCAAATATTGTCACTGCTCCAGGTGATCATGATTGCAAAGTATGGCATCACCGTTTTGTTCATATTGATTCCTCAAAACTCCTTGATCTTCAACGTCGTGATCTTGTTCATGGCATGGATCTTAAAGCCCATCCCCATATGGGAATTTGTGAATTTTGTGCTCTTGGGAAACACAATCGTAAACCCTTTCCTCTTTCAAATACAACTCATTCTCATGACATATTGGATCTTGTTCATACTGATATATGTGGACCTCTACCTTCTTCGAGATCACAATATCGCTACTTCATTACTTTCATTGATGATTTCTCAAGGTAAATGACTGTATTTCTACTTAGACAAAAATCTGAAGCCTTATCTGTTTTCAAACAATTCCACAAGGCTGTGAAACTTCAAACTGGTCGTCGCCTTAAGAAGCTTCGTAGTGACAATGGAGGCGAATATGTTTCTTGAGAGTTTGTGAGTTACTGTGCTGACAGTGGAATTCATCATGAACACACTATTCCATATTCGCCTCAGCAGAACAGTGTTGCTGAACGAAAGAATCGCACTATTCTCAATGTTGTAAGATGTATGCTGATTCATTTTGGCTTATCTCGTGTTTTCTGGGCTGAAGCTACTTTGACAGCAGCATTTATTCAGAATCATCTTCCTACTACTGCACCCTCTATTAAGATACCCATCACAGCATGGACAGGTGACATTCCTTATGTATCTCATTTTTTAACCTTTGGATGTATTGCTTATATTCATGTTCCCAAAGAAACACGAACAAAGCTTGATTCTCCTGGTCTTAAAGTTATTTTTATTGGATATTCTGACACTTCCAAAGGCTACAAATTCTATGACCCTTCCTCCAAGAAAGTAATTGTGAATCGTGATGCTACTTTTAACGAACAGCTTATGGGAGGCTCATGGTCCATGGATTATTCTGATGATACTAAATCATTGCTTCAGGTTTTTCCATTTCTTTCAGAAGATGAAACTCTTCCTATAGAGCAACTTTCCTCTTCACAACCATCCATTCCAAATTCTGCCAATGATGATATTGATATTTTTTTTGATCTGCCTATTGATTTTGAACATGGCTCATGTCATGTTTATGATGACGATATTGCTGATACTGTGCTTTCTACTTCTGAAGATCCCGTTACTTATGATGAAGCTATCTCTTCACCACAAAAGGATCAATGGCAAGAAGCTATGGAAGCAGAGTACGATTCTCTTATCTCTAAAGGTACATGGATACTAACTGAATTACCTCCTAGTCGTACAGCTATTAAATGTAAGTGGGTGTATAAGACAAAAGTAAAAGAAGATGGATCTTTTGACAAGTTCAAGCTACGTTTAGTTGCAAAAGGTTACTCCCAAGTAGCTCGTGTTGATTATCAAGAGACTTTTTCACCAGTTGTTCGCATTACAAGTGTTTGAGTTTTATTGGCATTTGCTGTTCAATTTGATTTAGAAGCTCATCAAATGAATGTGAGAACTGCTTTTCTTAATGGTGACTTGGAAGAGGAAATTTATATGGAACAACCAGAAGGGTTTGTTATTCCAGGTAAAGAAGACCTTGTTGCTCAACTCCATAAGCCACTATATGGTCTCAAACAAGCTTCGCGAGCCTGGTATACAAAATTTGATCTTTTTCTCACCTCTAAAGGATTCATCTCTTTCTCGTCAAACCCCAAATTATACATAAAACGCCAAGGTAGCAGTTTTGTGATTCTTGCTCTTTATGTGGATGATACGATCCTTGTTTGCAATGATTTGGGATTTCTTCAGCAAGTGAAAAAGTTATTGTCTTCTGCATTTGATATGGTGGATCTTGGAGAGATTCACTCTTGTCTTGGCATTCAAATCCAACGGAACCTTACAAAAGGTATTTTATTCCTTCGACAGTCAAAGTTTATTGCAGATACTATTCAAAAATTTGGTATGGAATCTGCACATTCAGCCAACACACCTTGTCTTGCGAGCTCTACGAAGAACACTTCTGACAATGGCGGTCAACTTGTCACAAATCAACCTTATGCTAACTTGATTGGATGTATTCAGTTTGTTGGCATGAACACTCGTCCTGATATTCTGTTTGCTGCTAATTATCTTGGACAACATCTTGCATGTCCTTCTCTTAAGCATTGGTCTGCTGCAAAGCGTGTATTGAAATACTTGAAAGGCACTACAGATTTTGGTTTAGTCTATCGACGACAACTCACATCGGATTCTATGCAATATCTTTCTCTTTTAGGTTACACAGATGCAGACTGGGCAAGATCACATTTATCTATGCGATCTACTAGTGGAAATTGCTTCTTTATAAATGGTTGTCTTGTTTCTTGGACCAGCAAGAAACAATGTTGTGTTGCAGTTTCTACGACTGAGTCAGAATATGTTGCGGCATCACTTGCAGCTTGTGAGTTGATTTGGCTTTGACAAATGCTGGTTGATATTGGTCACTCTCCTCTTTCTAGCACACCCTTGCAGTGTGACAACCAAAGTGCTATTAGTCTTGCAAAAGACTATGTTCAACATAATAAGTCAAAGCACATTGCTGTCCATTATCATTATGTCAGGTATGAAGTACGCAAAGGAACCATTATGGTTGAACACTGTCCAAGTGACCAGATGATTGCAGACATTTTGACCAAAAGCCTCAATGAGTCACGTTTCATCCTCTTGTACTCGGAGCTTGGAGTTGCTTCGGCCTCACTCTTTCTAGATTAGCTTCTTTGCTATTGTAATAGCTTTGTACATATGACATTGTAATCTTTTAGGTATCATGCACTATGCACACTCCACATTTGCACATTGTGATATCTAAGTCACTTGAATATTTGTACATAGATGCACAATTCACTTTCACATCATCACCGCTGGTTCATATTTTCACATTGTATAGGGGCTTGGGTTTTTCCCTTGAACTCCTCAAGGGTTTTTTCATCCAAAGCTAGAGACCTTTGTTTGAGTGGTGGTGTTGGAGCTATATATGGCTCACTCTACTGAACTTGGTCTCACGTATATATTTGTATCTTGTCCTCAATATGAATCAGTCTTTGGGAGCGTATATGGTGTGTCTCTTGTCTCGTCTCTCTCTCTTTCTCTCTACATCTCAACAAGCAGCCTTACCCAAGAGATTGAAGATGGCCCAAGATGCGCAAGAAGCTTTGGAAGGTCGATCCGATGCGAGCAGCACCGGAACAATCATGTGCACTCTTTGAATGAAAAGTGCACTCATCTTGTCGGCATCCCTCACGAAGACTTGATAGAAGGTATGAGGATTAAAGCAGGATCCTTCGGTGTGTGCACATTGTACACAATCAAAGGCATCTCATTTTTTTGAAACCACATTACATATGTGGCAAAATGTTACAAGGGAGGGAGTGAGGCGAAGTTTGACAGCTTTGAGACAGAGCAAGGAATGAAAACACTTCACGCCTCCATTGTAAGGTGCATTGGGTTTACTACCAAAGCTCCTTGGATCACCTATACTACAATGGGGGTACCGTGGGCGACATGATGTGTCGCTTATCATTCGCTCATGGATTGTTCAGACGACACATGCACAAGCTACAACACGGCTGGAGGTCATTTCCTATAGCAAATCTTCTTGTAAGCGAGATAGACATGGTGTGGATTAAAGCAGTGATCAAGCAGATGCCAGTCATTTGTCATGCCTTAATCGACGGCGTTGCAGCTGCCCAGTCGGCCGGTATAGTGCACAGTGACTTGCACCCGTTCAACATAATGATGGGATTTACTTGCGCCAATAAACCCCGCATCAGCATCATTGATCGGGGTATGATGCTGAGAACACCAGCTAAGCACGCAGCAAATAATTATCTACATCCAAACGCACAGTCAGAAGAAGCAGTTTTGGATACACAGAGAGCAGAGAATGCTGAAGTCTTGTCTAGGGTATTCTATTTTTTATTGAAGTGTATTATCTAGTTTGAATTGGTTCACCTAATTGAATCAAATTATCTTTAGTCATTTCAAATTTTTCATTTAACTGTTAGTATTTCAAATTTACCTTGTGGTTCTCAATGGTTGTGATTTGATTTAGTGGATTCCGCACACTTTTCCTATGAACGAGAAGTTGCTATATTTTGCATCTATGAGATTGTTGAATCGTGAAAATAGATATTTGCCAATGATATTGAATATTTGTCTATCTGTTGGCTGCAGCTCTAAGAGAAAATGGCCGATGAAGAACAAGATATTGGCACCCAATCACTGCTCGATGATCAACAACAAGCGGCTGTTAATGCATTTCAGCGATTGAAGTCTCTGTCACATGGCATGTCGGCACAACAAGCGGCATGTACTACTCAACGGTTCTGAAAATGGGTAAATCCAAATCACATGCAATGGAAAGAGATCAATAAAGAAGTAACAAAGGGCATGATCAAGACAATATGGCCATGTGAGGACACAGAGATCAACAAAAGAAGGTGGAAGGTTTCGAAGTGCAATCATGATGCGATCAAAGAAAACACTGAGAGGATTTATTTAGAGGTTTATGGCCATCCCTTACACAATGTAGATTGTGTGCAATATTTTGCAAAAATGTTTTATGTTCACTTTGTGCCACAGGGACCAGTAGACTTCTCATCAAAGGAGACAATTGTTGCCACTCATGATTTAAGGGAGAGTTGTGTCACTTTTACCTAAGATGAGCTGACATTGATAGTGGAAGGCACTAATCTACAGTTAGAAAGAGAGAAGGATATTTACATGACACAGTTGGTAGAGAAAGATGCAGAAATAACATGGCTTTCTATAGCTACCCAGACACCCCAACCCTCACAAGTCCAAATGGAGAAAAGCATTCACTGCTACAAGAATTTTGATGGATGGAGTGGATATTATACATTGACATGTGGTTATTATTATCATTTATTTTGTCTTATTTGCTTAATGCAAAATAGTAGATTATGTGAAATCTGTTGACAAGATATTCCACAAGGAATATATATTACGTTTGGTATGGCAAACAAATATAAATTCAAGCAAGCACGCCAAGATACTCCACAATTAGAAATCTGTTTAATGAGCAAGATGCTACTTCAGGGAAACACAATTGAGATCGACAAACTATGTACAATTGCGAATATGAAGCATTGTAATTACTCAACACACATTTGAATACAAGGTCTTTTACAATGGTTTTTGACATTTACTTGTTCTACTCTCAAGATATATTGAATCTGTTGAGTTGTTATCTAGTTATAAGTCTGAGTATTGTGGTTCTCCTTGTAACTCAACCTCCACATTTATTATCAAATTCTCTTCTATTTTGTCTATAGTGCATTGAGATACACCAACATTGAACTCTTCTTCATCTTCGTTTTGACAAGCATACAACTAGGTTGGCATTTCCTCCTCGTAGGCAGCACTTTCAATGTGATTCAATATCTTTTCGTGCAAAACATATACACTAATTTTTTTGCTTTGTTTGCTAATAGTCTGTTGCAAATAGTGTTGTGAAAATACTTGTACATACTCCAGTTTCGCTCCGAACTTGAGTTTGCTGCACATTGTGCGAGTACTTTCATTGCAAGGGGACGTAAGATAGAGTAATGCTCTCCATCATTCATCATCCACCACTTCCATGCAGGTTGCTCTTTTGCCATTACCTGTAAAAAATCATTCGCAAAACGACCTTCTTTTAATCTAAATGCACTCATTTCTTTGATGCAATCAATTCGATCCTGATCATTGAAGTAGAACGTGTTGACCACATGATCGAAATTTCTTACCACCTCTGTATTGGATACGGATCTACATTCCAATACTTTGGATCGAGCATGTAAGAAGAGCTATGGAGTGGACTATGAGCGTTCTTCCACCTTGCATGAAAATACTTAGCCAAAATTTTTTTGTTGTTTACAAGAGAACGATAATCGCCACTCCTATACTACAGACTCTTTTAGCTCTTCAGGATTTTCAAGACTCTATTGGACTAACCACCATGTCATCCACACTTTGCCCAAGTTTAGCGTCCTTTGATCAAGATTGCGGATTGTGAACATAACGGGCATCATTACATGGTATGCATCCATCACACTCCTCCACCTAGCAACCTTGTTTACATTGCCACGTAGACATGTAATTTTATCTTTCACTTTTTCTTTTTTCTCAACCTGCCATTCATCAAAGGCTACACAATTGAATGTGTCAATCACAGTGCATTTATTATGGAGAAGTGATTCCAAGGTATAAAAGTGTGTGAAGAACCGAGTTTCAGCAGGAAGTTTCAACATCACTAACATGGGCATCCGATACAAATCGAGCACTCATCGTCGTTTCAACATAAATTTCACAACCTGACGTGCTATATCAATTATTTTGGCGAACGATGTGGTTTCTTCGCTAGTGTACCAATCTTTCATCACCAAGTTTAAGCTGTGCGTATTACAACCATTGGCCAAAAATGTGTGGAAAGCACTTCTTTATTGATTTATTGGCGTTTTTGGCATTGTCCATGACTACTTGAACGACATGTTCAGCACCAATTTCTCTAATTACATTAATCAAGACCTCAAAAATATATTTGTCACTTTTAATTGCACTAGAACTATCAATCGCCTTTATAAACGTTTCTCCCCTTGGACAAACCAACGTTACATTGATCAGCGGTCTTCTCTGAACATTTGACCAGCCATCACTTACAATTGTACATCTTGAAAGCGAAATATTCCCAAGTATTATTTTGCCAATACGCTCTTTGACTTTGATGTAACATTTGTCCACGAGAACATTTCTTATCATGTGATAAGAAGGAGATGAAAATCTTGGACCAAACTCACCGATTTTCTTCCAAGCAGTCTTCCAATGATTGCACTGTCTACCATGACCAAAGCACTTCCAGTAAAGAATATTTCTTTGGTGAGTGCATTTTGTGCTTCTTCTAGAGACTGCACTCAAAAGCTTTTATGTAATGATTTTTGACGCATTTGACAAATGCCACCTTTATTGTGACGTTTAAAAGGAACACTGCATGGAATTTCCTCTCCTTGTGCAGGTTGTTCTCCAAGGTTAGTTGGTGTCACTAAAGGATATGTGGAGTTAATATTTGACAAGTGTAAATCAACTCAAATGCAAGACTTCAAGGATCTTTATATGCCTGGTATACTAGTATAGGACATCTAACCCTTCACTATCGACTCGTCATTTACGTATGCTCATCTTTTAAAACCAATTACAACCCTCATTTGGACCAATGGCTTCTTTGCAATGAGCATGATTCTCCAAGTTTTCAGTTGTTTTGGTTTCGTACCTTTATGTTGGTAAACGAATTAAAATATTTTAGAAGTGGTTACGAATTAAGATTCACGTGCGGTCCAAAAAAAGGACCTGTGACTCTGTAACCTTAGGTCAATTCAGAAGGAGATGACTATACTCGGCACTCGGATACACTCCTTAAGGATTTTCCTAACTTAAAGACCGCGGTTAGCACACTATTTACTATCTATAATTATTCCCGTCGGGCTTTTTCATTTTTTCGGCACACCCGTTAGGAAAATGAAAAAGCCCAACGGGCCCTGCAGGAAAAATGGAAAACCCGGAGGGCTAACCGGCTCTATAGGTTTTGCAACAAGTCATAATCAAAGTCACGTTAACAATTAACGTGATCATGTGATTTTTTGGTGTAAATACTAAAGTTATTGACGTAATCACCCGATCATGATTATGTTAATGAAATCCTTGTCCGTAGCTACAATGATATATTGAGCTTCGGTTCTATAACCAGGTGGCTATAATGGCCCAACAAAGTCTATACCCCATTTTGCAAAAGCTCCTGCACCCATCATTGGTCTTAAGGGCATGCTATCTACATGGGTTGGAACTTTTTCTCGTTGACATGCATCACACCTTCGAACATATTTTTTGACATCTGCAAAAAGTGTTGGCCACCATATGCCTGCCATTAAGATTGCTCTTGCTATGGTCCCACTAGAAAAGTGACCTCCAACGAATCTAGTATATATGTGCTTGTTCTATAATGGAAATGTATTTGTCTTCATTTACACAAAGACGCAAATGTTGATCCTTACCTCTCCGATACAATTGGTTTTCAATAAGAGAATAGTCTCTTGCTTTAGTTTCAATTTTTCTTTGGCATCTACTCATATCCTCACAAAATATTTGGCTTGATAAGTAAGTAACTAGATAATTACTCCACTTAGGAACAAGTGATATTCACAACAATGTCACATGAGGTATGGGTGCTTGTTTCTGGCATTGTGGACATTTTTTACAAATGAGTGAACATCAGTCCTCATAGTTGGCCAAAATACTCCAAGTCTCAAGATCCGTTGTATAGTTTGGTCCGCAAAGTGAAGTCCTATGGTAATATGTGTGTGACTTACGTATTGGGTTTTCTCCTTAGGATTAATGCATAAAAGCAATATTCCATCTCAATTTCTTTAGTACAACATTCCAGCTAGTAATTGATACATAGCCAATTGCTCAATTAATCTGGATGTAAAAGGAAGTGGTATTTGTGAATCCACTTGAGCTATGGTCATCAAGGATACCATAGTTTTTGACCATCAAGGTATCATTTCCACGGAGAATAGATATGCATCCGATAGATCATCATCTACTCCTTTTGGTGGTTCTCCTAATATAACCTTGACAAATGATCTGCTCTTTGGTGAGTGGTGCCGTTTTTTACAACTATAGTAAAATCAAATTTCAAAAGAATGATGAACCATCTCACTATTTTTCCTGTGCTGGATCATCTTCGACTCCTTTTGGTGGTTCTCCTGATATAACCTTGACAAATGATCTGCTCTTTGTTAAGTGGTGCCCTTTCATAACTATAGTAAAATCAAATTTCAAAATAATGACGAACCATCTCACTATTTTTCCTGTGTTGCATGGCTTGTTGAGCAAGTACAAAAAGGCTTGGTGATCCACAAAGAACACGAATTTGTTAGCTAATAGGTAATGTCTATACTTTTTGACGGCATAGAGCATCCCTAATCCTTTCCTTTAGGTAGTTTTATAGTTTTTCTCTGTCATATTCAACTGTCTATTAGCATAAGAAATAGGAAAATCAATTTTCCCGTCTCTTGGTTGAGCTAAGATACACCCAATGGAAAAATTGGAATCATCTACATGTATGTGGAATATCTTATTCCAATCTGGTGCTTTCAATATTAGAGCTGAAGTGAGAGATTGCTTAAGCTTCATGAAGGATTCTTCACAGTCATCAGTCCATTCAAAGAGTGTAATCATGCTATACATGGGTTTTGCAATTACAAAATACATGTAAATAAATAATCTGTAGTATCCACAATCTCCCATGAAGGCTTAAAACCCTTTGACTGTTGTTGGTCTAGGCAAATCAACAATAACATGGATTTTATCCATATCAGTAGCTATGCCATATTTAGACACTATATATCCAAGAATTTTTCCTTGTCTACCCATAGATATGCACTTTTCACGATTTAAGCAAATCCTATAGAGTCTACATTTTTGGAATACCTTTTTGAAATGTTAAAAATGATTAGCTTGGATTGATGAATGTACACATAGATCATCCATATATACATCCAAAAAATTCCGAAGATATTATTTAAAAGCATGGCTAATCAATATTTGAAAGGTGGCCAGAGCATTAGTTAACCCAAAAGGCATAACCCGATAGGCAAAAATACCCCATTCAGTTGCAAAGGTAGTTTTATGATGATCTTTCGGGTCAACCAAAAGTTGATTGCATTCTGGAAAGCCGTCTAAAGAGCTGTAAGATTCTTTTCCTACAACTCATTTTGAAACATGCTTAGTGATTGGAAGAGGAAAGTTGTCTCTAATAGTAGCTACATTCACTTTCTTGAGATTGACACACACCTGTAATTTTCCATTTTTCTTGGGTACTACCACAATTGGAGACACCCAATCTGTGTGTTCAATTTCATAAATGAATTCGGCCTCCTTTAGCTTTTCATCTCTTCTTTGATCTTTATGGAAAATGTTTCATTATATGTGTATGGCCTTTGTCTACTTGGTTTCACATCATCTCTCATCAGTATGGTATGTTGATAGATTTCTGGATCAACACCCTTGAGATCCTCGTAAGACCAAGCAAAGATACCTCAGTATTATTTTAGTAAGCTTAACAAAAGATCTTTCTATTCTTCCGTTAGGTCAGTTGCAACGTAGGCAGGTCAAGGTTCTTCTCTTGGTTGACCCAGATCTATCTTTTCTATGTTTTAAGGTCCTTCGTAGGATCACCCTGCTTTCGTAGTTCCCTGACAGGTTGTTCGACTATGATTTTTTGGTCTTGGAGAGTATACTTCTTGTAGTGGGATGGAACACTCATTACATCTTTACCTTCCTCCTTAGTGGTTTCCATTTCAGTTGTATATATCTCCTTTAGAGCTTTTTTCAACTCTTGATACTTCTTTCTCCATTGAGCTCGTGTCATGGTTGAATCCTTGTCCTCATGGTGGATAGATGTTTAATCCACTGGATCACTCCACTCTATTTCTAGACGTATGCAATCACCTGCTTCATGTAGAATCCCTTTTATAAGCCTTTCCTTTATACTAATTGTATGACAATTGGCCAAAGTCAACCATGATAGTCACTCACCTCTTCATCACTAAGATGCTCAATTTTTACTCCATAAGTAGATGCCTCAATTGAAGAGGTGGCATGGTTAGTTGCCATATCTTCAACTACGGTTTGCATTCCCCCCCTTCACAAAGTTAGTCCTCAAGGGTAGACCTATCTCTTTTAAGTGGATTTTTACCATTTTTAAAAAAGACACTATCTTTTATCAAAGCATCACTAAAACTATAACAATCCCTTCTTACATGTTCTGTACTATCACACCAAACACATCTATTAACAGAACCTTCTTTGCGCTGTTGTCTTTGCCTAGGCAGTGGCCTTGATGGTTGGACTTTTTCTTCAAGCTTTGCAAGCGTCACCTTCAAGTCACGCATTCCCTTCACAAGCTCATCTATCATGGACTCATAAAACTTAGGAGCGATAAAAGTAGGCTTTACCATTTTGTCACAAGTTGAGGTGGAAGGACTTGTAGTGTCTACTATCATCTTGTCTCTTCTTCTTTGTTGTTTGGCAAGTAGTGAGAGAGAACCTTCAGACTCATTCTAGTCGGTCTTTAGTCCTTGCTCAGCATCTTTATCTTCAAGAAGAAGCTCCAAATTTTCTTGAAACTCTTTACCTGCAGCTTGTAAGAAAATATCTATCTTCTTTGCATCTAGTGTGGCCCTTTTTGTCCTGGTGAGTTGTGCATAGCACCACTCAAATTCCCTAAGTAGATTTTCTATTGATAGTCCTTTGGATTGACTGCCCATTTTAAGAATGTCCTTTTGGTTACTCTCTCAGATTCCTGCATGAAATATTCCTCCTTTGAAGCTACTTTGAGTTCTTCCCAGTTTCTCCTATGCCCATCTTTAATTCCCTAACATGTTCCCTAATTTTTGGAGCAACAACTAGCTCAAAGCTTTGAATCTTCTCACCTTCTGATACACGCGATGTAACTCCATCTCCTTCACATACTTGCATAAGTAGTTGGTTACATCTTTGCCATTAAACCGATCCATTCTGTTGACGACCACTTATATGGATTTTGTTGCTGAAATCTCCCTTCTTTTAGTGGCATGTTGTTGTTGCATGAACATTGCAAATGGTTGAAACATTTTCATTGTTTGTGGGTCAAAATGTATACCCTGTTGGTCAACATGATCACCCATGGTTACCCAAAAACTCTCACCCTGGCAAATTGGCATTGGGTTGTCGAGGAATTTGCGATCTTGCCAGGAAATCACCTGGATTTTTGTTGTGAGAGTTTGTGAGAGAACTCCAAAAACTATATGAAGGAGTTAAACCATATATTCCATGAAGTCTAGGGTTTGGAAGGAAGAATTGGATTAATTCACATCATTGTTCTTACTACATAGAAATATAAGGGATACGTTTGTCTACCTAAGGGTGGAGAGATACATACCTATGCCCTCTTCAATATCTTAGCATGACATGCCTTGTACTTTTTGATACGTAGATACACCACTCATTATTAAATGACTTGGTGTTGTCTTGGATGTAAATACGTATGATATTTGACCACAATCCAGGATTTTTAAAATTTCCACTGATGCTTGTGTTGTGCATTCCACACATTTCATCAGGGATTAGTTTAATTAAACTACCAATCAACATTAAAACAAGGTCCAAGACATGTGTTGAGTGTACCTCACACAAGCTGGGATGTTCACATTCACACTCCGATCATTTATGTGTATTATGCACCCACATAATAGGGTCCAGCTCTTGTGATGAACGTACCTGACACTCTTGGTCTCTTCATCTCTCTCTTTATGTATTCTCCTCTCTATTGTACGGTGTATTACAATAATAATATATCATTAAGTCAAATTGTATATGGAATCTGAATTAAAAAACATGACAGAAAAGAGAAAGAGAAAGAGGGTGAAGATGTGAAAGTTAAGAGGAAGAGAAGACCTCATAAACGGTTTGAATTAGCAGATTTACCTTTGGGAGAAGTCCAAACAACTTATAGTTTAAAGGAAGACCTGATTGGGAGGAAAGTAAATTGTACTTTTGGTCCATTGATGAATATGGTGCCCAACTTAAGAGGTAGTGGATTTCATTACTGAATCTAGAGAAAGAGTTGAAGCATAGACAAGTCAGAGTGTTGGCTGTGGGAGAGTTACCCGACCTTTGTTCTATGGTAAACACTTGGCACAAAGGTGTGGGCATGGGAAAGACCTACATCAATGGAGGTGCTCAATTTTGTGTGATCACACAGTCATGTGTCAAGAAACCGGGTCTCATTACAGGTGGCATCTCTGGGTTCAGGATTCGACTAGCAAACCATGCCAACGTGAAGTTTTTGGGACTGATTAAGAATTTGGAAGTTGAAGCCTTTAACTTGAAGGTTATAGTAAACTTTCATGTTATGCCAGCTAGCTTGGTAGCTTTGTCTCTCATTTTGGGACGACCCTGGTTGAGAGATGTTGGTGCTATGCAAGATTGGGACAAGGGAACAGTTTGTGTGTACGGCAAGAAGGGTGTTTGATATAACCACCAAGCAACCTTTGGCACTAGAAGATGTGACTGTAAATGATGAATCCAAAGTCACCAGTGAAGACAGTCCTGAAGATTCAAAAGTAGCACTACTTCTAGTTCCAATGATGAGGGTGAAGTTTCATTCTTGCTGTTGAACAAGGAGAAGAGAGAAATTGGTGAAGTATTGCAAGTGTCAGGGAATATAAATGCTTCAAGGCATTTCGAACAACTTGAGGAGTTGATGCATCCTAAACAACAATTGCCAGTGAAGAAAGTGTTGACACAAAACATGCTGAGTATTGATTTGACACAAGGAGAAAGAACAGATTACTTAACAATGTTGGACAGGTTTCCAAATCTTTTTATCACTTCATATCAAGAAAAAATGGGATTTGTTAGAGATCTTATGAAGATTGAACTAGTTGAAGGGGCCAAACCAATAAGTCAGAAATTAAGAAGGATGGGTAAGGAGAATAAATTCTTTAAATGAAGAAGTGGACAATTTTGCTTTATAGCTCGTAAATCGGACTTGTACATCATGAGATATGTGTGTCTGAAGTGGGCGATCTCGACTTAGAAAGTGGTTGCAAATGCATGTGACAAAGGAAACTGGCCCAAATCGATGATATAAAATTGAAAATGCTGAGATTTTAAATTTTTGGAGATAGCCGAAGTAACAGGCTCTCAGTTATTCTTTAGGGCATCGCATTTGGTGCCCGGAGCGCTGCACTATGCTCCTAGGAAGTTGTCCCTGAAAAGGGGTCAAGCTAGAAATTTCCTATGGGGAGAGAAGGAAGTTGGAGACTAGGGAGAGTGTGCCATATGGCACTAGGACTATCCCACATGGGAAGAGGGAAGTAGGAAATGGGGGTGATGGGGTGCCCATTAGGCTTGGGAGAAGCTTGGCTATGGGGGGACTTGTGGACCCTTGAGGGAGAAGGAGTGCCATTTTGTGTTCCCATTGAGCTGCCCAAGTGCCTAGTTAATTGTGGGGCCTATTTCACAAACCAGTATAAACATCATACAACAAATGAGTCACGAGGAGAAAAAGTATGCAAACCTACTCGAAAAAATTGTGGCATCCAAAGATAAATCAATGAAAGAGTCCTGAATCTAAAAAACCTATGGAATTGTCAATTATTTGATGTTACTGTTTATCTTGGTATGTGAAATCTACAATTTTGCAACATGGATAAAAGATAATCCTAGCGATGTTTCCTTAATCCCCCTTTGGAGCCCATGTTTTTCAATTCTCATCATGATGGAGTGAAGTGTGCCCACATTTTACCAGATGGTAGCACCTATGTTAGTTTCTTCAAGCTCTATCTTGCAACAATGTGCAAGTGGCCTACACTTTTGCAAGAACCTTTCTTGTTCTCTTGCAAATGGGTTGTCCAAAGAAGAGAGAGGGGATGGGACGCCAAATTTTTGGTGTTTACATTTTCCATGTATATTACCACTTTTATTATTTCCTTTATTACCACTTCTACTACCGGATGCTTCCCTCAAACAACACACACATTTCACCCGAGCGACTGTATCCATGCATTCTTTGCATATCTTGAAAGTATATACGTAGTGGTGACAAAGAGCTCTCTTGTCATGAGAAGGTGCTGAGCAAAGTGCACAACAAAGGATCTCTTCTTCAAAGCACTGTCGCACTACGCACAACACAAAATGCTAGCTTCACTTGCACCCATAAGGCTTCATGATAACAACGAAATGCAATTTGCGAAGGTGGATGCAAGATTTCACATACCAAGATAAAAGATAATCCTAGAGATGTTTTCTTAGTCCCCCTTTGGAGCCCACATTTTCCAATTTTCATCATGATAGAGTGAAGTGTGCCCACATTTTACTAGATGGTAGCACCTATGTTAGTTTCTTCAAGCTCTATCTTGCAACAATGTGCAAGTGGCCTACACTTTTGCAAGAGCCTTTCTTGTTCTCTTGCAAATGGGTTGTCCAAAGAAGAGAGAGGGGATGGGATGACAAATTTTTGGTGTTTACATTTTCCATGTATATTACCGCTTTTATTATTTCCTTTATTACCACTTCTACTACCGCATGCTTCCCTCAAACAACACACACATTTCACCCGAGCGACTGTATCCATGCATTATTTGCATATCTTGAAAGGCTATACACTAGTGATGCCAAAGAGCTCTCTTGTCATGAGAAGGTGTTGAGCAACTCGTGCACAACAAAGGATCTCTTCTTTAAAGAACTCTTGCACTACGCACAACACAAAATGCTAGCTCCACTTGCACCCACTTGCACCCATAAAGCTTCATGATAACAACTAAATGCAATGTGCGAAGGTGGATGCGAGAGATGAAGATGCTACAATCATCGTTATTGTTTGTAGCATTATCGCGCAATGATTTGGAGCCAAAATACAAAAATTTGCGTTTATCTATTTTTCTTCAAAAAGTACAAAGAATTTGTTATATTTTCATACATAACTGTTCTAACAAATTATAGATATTTTGTCATGAATTAAATTAATCACACGTACTTGATTACATAATTTAGCATGGTTCACAAAAATTAGAGAGAAAAAGAGGGGGGGAGAGAGATAAATGGACGACACAACAAAACATTTCATAACTTAAAGTGTACAAACTTCTTTTAGATCATCTTCCAAAAGATATCTACAAGAAGCATCATCCAATTCTAAGCCCATGGCTCCTAAATCAATAAAGAGAGCAATAGAATTCTCATATGTGGATGTGCTGGCTTCATTGTCTTCAAATTTGTCATCCTTCATCTCATCATCATCATCATGGCAATCATCCCAGCTAAGTTTGGTGGCCGTGGGACTTGAATAATTGATCTCTCTCTGCTCCATCTCCCACTCATCCAAAGTAGTACGTGGGAGAGGGTCGAAGATGGTCTCCACTTCATTAGTGGCAAAAATGGTTTCTCATTCCCAAGGTGTTACCAGAACTACGAACCATAGTTTTGGTTGGTGAATTGATGGGATATAGATGACCTATAGAAGAGAAGTTAAAAGCGAGTAACATTGCTATGATTAATCGATCTCTCTCTCCTCCATCTCCCACTCATCCAAAGTAGTAGGTGGGAGAGGGTCGAAGATGGTCTCCACTTCATTAGTGGCAAAAATGGTTCTCACCCCCAAGGTGTTATGGGAACTACGAACCATAGTTTTGGTTGGTGAATTGATGGGATATAGATGACCTATAGAAGAGAAGATCAAAGCGAGTAACACTTCTATGATTAATGTTACGAGAAAATAAGGGTAAAGAAGGTAATCACTCACCGTGTCACAATTGCGTGGAAAAACTAAATTTCATGCCGTCTAGACACATTTGCAAACAACTTGCACTCAAATATTAAGGTATGAAAGGTTCTAAAATTGACCTTAAGTATCCTTTCAATAGTCTCATAGTACCTAGCTTCATCACCATTTATGTCAAATTTGGCCATGATGCCACAGTCCATGGTGGTTCAACGCTCGTCAATATGGCATGTATGACAGTGTCGATCCTTCACCACATAGAGTTAAAGGAAAGGCACTATAAAAAAGAAAAATTTATTTTATCAGCAGTTACAATTACAAAGATAAAATCAAGAAAAAACTGAATAATATGGTTTAAGTATATTACTCTAACTTTGGCATGCAACTTTGTGCATATTCCCAATCTTTGTCCGTGATGTCTTCTCCGTGTGATTTTGCTTTGATCATTCTCTCATGAATCCACTCAACACTAATGAGTTCGGGAAACCATGCAAGGTGTCAAGGAACTGAGGTTCCCTCCGGCCTCCATGCACTTGCTTCCATGCTTCCCTCTACTGAAAACACCTTGCCTTTGGTCATAACCTTTGCATTGATGAGGCAAAAGTTGCTGACCACTCGGGATAGATTCATATCCATGTTAAATATTTTTCCCTTTTCTTTTGGCAAGTGTGAAGTCATCCTTGCATCATTCTCATATGACCACATGAGAGGCATTGAGGGATCAGCTTGTGTCAAATACTCTAAAATGTAAACAAATGCCTCTTGCACAATCCATCCTTTGGCCATGCATGCCTTTGGCTGAGACAATAGTCGCACAAAATCTTTGAGTGTCTTTAAACTCATCTCTAGAAAGAACATCCATTGTGCATGCACTACTCTATATATAGAGATCTCCTCAACCATGTGAACCAAGTGGTGGATCTGGCTAAGTAAAACGGATTGAGGAAGTGCATCCGCAATGGCACACACGGTTTCCACACCACGCGCCATGCGTTCGCTCAATAGATCTTGTCATTGTCTTTCGGCCTTGCATGCAAGAGCACCACCACTGAACACAGACCAACGGGGGGGCATCCTCAAGGGCTACGCTCCCATCTACTCAAGCATTTTTTTGTGGATGCCAAAGCCCTTCATTTTCCACATGCTCCAAATCAATGCACCTCAAGCGATGGATTGCTCATTTGCGCTTGGTGCAAGGACAAGGAAGTTTGTCCCTGAGCCATCAATCACGTTCGGAGTCATTCAGAGGCCACGATCATCCCAATCGTCTTGCACACACATGAATATGTCTTATTAATTAAAAAAAACTACAATAAACTAAAAACTACAAGAACTACTTAAAAACTGCCTATGATAGAAAAATGAAAAAAAGAGTTTTGAAAAAATATCTAAAACGAAAAAAAACATATGCTCTATAGTTAGAATAGCTTCTAGAGTAGAGGGGCTAATTTTCAACAATGAGTAGTACAAAAGTAACTAGAGTATCAATGAAAAAAAAATATTAAAAAATAAAAAAGGCTATGTACATGTTATCATGCAATCTAAGGGTCGAGGAAGGTGGTTTGTACCCTCTTGCCACCTCTAATACTTTTTGAACCATTTAAAAATATAGTGCGGTAATCGGCGTGGTAATATGCACGGTAGCTGGCATGGTAATAGGTGCCACAATTGGTGCAGTAATAGTGCGATAATAATTGGTGCCTAATAAAGAGAGACACGCCAGATTATGCCACATTTTTGCAACATACTCTACTCTCAAGCTTCCCCCGCCATCGCACCTGCGTGCTCTCACGATTCTCCCCCACCTCTCTCTCTCTCTCTCTCTCTCTCTCTCTCTCTCTCTCTCTCTCGTGCGTGCGTGCGCGCGCGCACACACACACACCCCTCCCACACCTCACCCCCCCCCCCTCTACACACACAAAGACTTTTTTGAATTACGTTTGAAGGAGATTTCGTAGTGGAGGGCTTGTCGTGAATGACATAGGATGCTCAACATAATTGGCAACCTAACCTACAAGTCAAGGTAAGCATGTGCCCCCCGCCCCCTGGACCCCTCTTTCCCTATTTTATTATACTATACATACACAAACACGCACAAAAAGATTAAAAAAGAAAGAAAAGTAGAGACACCCATACCTCTTCCATTGTAGGAGTAAATTAGGTTCGAAGTTTAGGGTGTTTTCTTGTAAAGCAATTGGTAGAGTAGATAAAGCTTAGGAAAATCATTGTAGAAGATGCACTTTGTTTGTAAATCGACTTGCTTGTTGCTTGTAACTTTGTTGATCACTTAGATTGAAACTTGAAAAGACATTGTGTATCATTTTTTTTAAAAAAAAAAATGGAGTGTTAAGTAGAAAATAAAAGAGTAGAAATTAAGAATGTAAAGAAGAAAGGTAGAGAAAAAGAGTAGAATAGAAAAATGCAAGTAAAGAGAGAAAAAACTAAGTGAGGAAAGAGAGGGAAACAAGAGCGAGAGACAGAGAGAGCGGGGGGGGGGGGGGGGGGAGGGGGGGCAGGAATAAAGAAAGAGAGGAAAAAATAAGTATAAATAGAGCTATCTTTTAGTTCTCCCCAATTTTGAAAAAAAATAGAAATAAAAAAACATAGAAAGTAGAAACAGAAAGTCAAAAGTAGAGACAAAAATAAAAAGTATGTTTAGGGTATAAAAATTAGAGAGAAATAAATAGTAGGTTTATATGAATTAAGCTTTGATGTCTTCATTTTTGTCTTGTTTTAAGTGAGGGATATTTTATATATGTGTCGGCAAGGGAGCTAAGATCCTATGCCTACACTCGAACTTTTGACACATTATCCCTAGGTGCATGTGTGGTAAAATTATCATATTTGATTGCCTCACTTTGTCCATGTTGTAGAGGTGCTTTATCAGTAAAATGTTTTCTTATGATGTAAATTCCTAAAAATACAAAGGAGTTGATGAGTTTTGTACACAAAAAGGTACTTTTCAAGGTCTTTTTTTATGCTTGTTGAGTATGTACACCCTTTGCAAAGGCAACACAGGAAGACCCTTTTCTTTGGATTGAATATGAGCAAAGAGATTTTGAGGATGTTAAGGAAAAGTTGTCTACATTACCTTCGATGAAGCCTCTTTGTTGCGATGAAATGTTTTAGTTGTGATTGAGTGTGCGTGGGCATGCTATTGGTGTAATACTAATGCAAAAATGAAAAGAACAATCTTATATGAGTTCGGTTTACTACATAAGTAAAGTGAAGAATGATGTCCAAAAATATTGGCATGGAATTAAACAATCAGCTTGCGCTCTGGTGTTGCAAGCCTTTTTGTGGTACTGAAATCATGTAACTTATTGACTTATGCACTAAGGTATCTTGGGGAGAGTCCTAAATTGCAATAGTGGATACTTAATTTGCAGCAATTTGACATGAGCTTTATGAAAGAGGATAGTGTGAGAGAAAATATGGCGGATATGCTCACTTTTAAAGAGATTCATGAAAAGAATAAGTTGAAGAAATATTTGGAAAAGAAGATAGTACCAGGTGCAACTATGCATGCGGAGATTCATGATGTAGAAGGGATCTTATATTTTGATGGGGTCTGCAAAAGGAGCGTTAACAAGCGGACTATCAGTTATGGATTTGTGGATAAAGATGGCATTGAACGCTGATTTGGAAGCCAAGAAGTGGATGTAAAGAGGAGTAATGAGGCTGAGTATGCTAGCCTTTGCTTGGGCTTGGAAGTATGTGTCATAAGACATGTAAAGAGGCTTCTAATCAAAGGTGATGCTATGCTAACTATACGACAAGTCCAAGGTACATAGAAAGTGAGTCAAGAAGGCATGAAGGGCTAGTTTTTTAAAGTGAGAAGTTTGTTAAACATGGAATGCACCTCCAAACATGAATGTAAGAGTTCGTGAGTTGGAAAAACAAGTGTTCACAAAGGATATGCATGCAGTAAGAATTAAAGAGACAAGATAACTTGGAAGGGAGTCCCTTTATGGAAGAAGAGCATGTGCTGCAAATGGGTTTTGCAAGAAAGGATTAGCTTCTCAAGGAAGGCATGCGATCACACGAAGGGCTATGAGATGTATCTTAATTGGAGAACACATGTATCACAAAGGGGTTGATGGTCTTATGAAAAGAGTACTCTTCCATGATGAGTTTTTTGATCGCTTAAAAGCGTGTCATGAGGAAGGATATGGAGTTCATTTTGGAGTGGAAATTACGGTGAGGAAAGTATTGAATGTTTAGCTTATGTGGCCAAGTATAAATAGGGATGTTGTGCATTCACTACAACATCGCATGCAAAAATCGGTGCAGATACGGCAAGACAAGATTTTTCTATAAGTAAAATACGTTGGAGTAAGCATCGTAATAAATGCCGGGATTGTAGCATCGATATAAATATCGGTAAATGCCATTGAAATATACGCACTTATAACCATCAAAATACAAGTAGTATTATACGACTGTATGAACGTGATTATTAGCACCGGAAATTGTATGTAATACCGATGGTTTTTTCCAGGTCTATACTAGAGCGTATACCGCAATCTGTTCCGACAACCAAACCTGATTTTTTTTTGGGGTAAAGAGGGTTAGGAACTAATGCCACATGTACTGCAGCAACATAAAACAACCCTCTCTACCCAAAGGAAGAGTGCACATGCAACCGCACTCCACCTACAAGTTGACACTAAAGAGCGGGTGTATACAGATTAGCTAAACTGTAAAAAGAACAAAACCACAAAATCAAAAGCTTGATAATGACAAGTTCTCAAAAGCATAACCATAACGTTGACTCCCAAACCATAGGCACAACGGCATAACCTTAACCAGAATCCATAATCCGATTGCCAAACCGTAACTATCACATGAATGCCATACCATCACTGAAAACCATAACCATAACTTGATTGTCAAACCCTAACCATACCATGATTGCCATACCATCATTGCAAAACCATAACCATAACTTGATTGCCAAACCATGATCAAAACCTCTATGCCATACCATAACCATAACCATAACCTATGTGCCCTATCATAATTGTGAAACAAATCATAATCACAAACGGAATGAAAAACCATAAACATAAGCACTACAAAACTGTACATGCAAACAATCACTGAGTAAAACTGGACATCAAGAAGACCACAGCTACAAAAAAGATTGTACAAAGAAGACTATATGAAGATGACTGAGAAAGATTGTATCAAGAAGACTGTCATGGTAATGCTCCCCAGTTGACGTCCTCTCCCTTATCCTACAGCTAGGTCAAAAGGGCCACAGGTCCATGCTTGTACCCATACTTTTCCTCTTGGCGTGTCGGAAGGCACTTCACGGCAACTTCCTACAAAATTATGGTTTCATCATGAGATAAATCTTCAAACTTCATATATATTTTCAACAATGCAAAGCATACGTATAATACTTACAAACTCATGTAGAAGTGTGTCATAGCCTCCACTCCTAAGATGTGACGCTCTAGCGGACTCCAAATGTGCTCTGGCTGCATCTCTCTGCTGCTAAAATTTGTCTAGGCTATCTTGTTTCTCTTGTGCAGTCCGTGCCCACTCCTCTGCGTCCAACCATGCCGGCTTTCGACTGTTGGCATTGTATCTGTCTCTCGTCTTTGACCGATGGTGTGACATTGTGGCCTTTGCCACGCCCAAAATCGGGGCATTCAAGACTTCACCGTACCCCTCCGTTGATCTGCACTCTCTGCAAATGGCCTCTACGATGTAAGTCTTTCTTTAATCGGTGAGATTATCCCAAAACTCCATCACATAGCGACCAAATTAAACCGTACATAGCTATTGAATCCTCTATCGCATGGCCTTTCCTACCCAATCTTCCACAATAGTCCCATCCGTGCTCTTGTATACCTTGCTGGGATCATGCTCGTGTGATCCCCAAGGTGTACGCGGTGTGACAATTAGTGAACTACCTAGTGAAGAGAGTGGGGGATGCTCTCTCAATGGTGTGGGCGCATCGGTATAACCGCTACCACATCATCCACCACCTCCAAAATGACATCTACCTCGTCTCGAGGAAGAACCGCCCGTCGGTGTAGGGGGCACACTCGATTGAGGTGTGGGGCTGGTTAGTGTAGGGACCACACTAGTCCTAGGCGTAGGGTTGACCATAGTTGGTCTAGAGGAGCTTGATGCTCAAAGGTTCTGTGCCATCGCGATCTGCTTTGGTGCGAACTGTGTGAAAAAGATACCCATCTGCTCGAGTGACATGCTAGCTGGAGTGACAGGAAAACTAAAACTAGGAGAGTATGGATCATCGTCATTGGCCATGGCTCCAGATACACAAATAACACCCATAAAATACGTTAGTTTACAAAAAACACTTAATCATTACAAATAACTACATAAATAAATCGCCAACACAAATGAATGAATCTAGAGTGTATTGTAGACAAATAAAAAGAGTTTTACAAAATAATTCCTATCAAAAATCATTAGTTAATCTCTCGTCTTCTATGCGATTTGATGCACCAAAGATGTCTATCTCAATTTTTACTTTTGCATCTTTGTCATCAAACCCTACTTCTTCGTCGCTCTCCGCATCAGCTTCAGTATTTGACACTTCATCTCTAGGTTCAGGCATATGCTCACCACTGACCTCCAACTCAAAATCCAAACATATATCATATGTCGGCCTTGCACTTTGTTCATGAATCACCTCTTTGACCTCAACATCCAATCCTTCACACACTTGCTTGCTCTGTGGAGAAACTTGAACAACATAGAGCCACTGCGGTTTAGACAAATCATTTCTTCATTTTCTCTCTCCACAGTGGATCTAGTGTGAACACAACTTGTGCACAATGCTCTAGAAGTACAAATGTATCGTGCGTATCTGTCCACACGTGCCTAGAGTTCACTTGAATCAATCCACTCTTATTTTTGTGCACAGTTGCATTAGGCCCGTTCATAATAACTTTGAACCACTTGACATCAAAGATAACAATATCAAACTTTCTAAAGCTGATCTTCAAGATGTCTTGGATGTAACCAAAGTATTTAAGTTGGCTAGTCTCTGTGTTCTCATCCCTGGCACTACTCCTACTTTCTCGGACGAAGCTCACCTTAACACCATTATCGAAAGTGACCCTTTGTTCATTGATCCATTGCACTCTGAAGTGTTTCCCATATGCAACCACAAAGCTCTATATTTGTGATACTGCAGCCACAAAATTGAAACATACTTAATGTTATTAAAGTAATGATCTCATGTGAAGCTTGAAAAGGAAGCTGTGAAAATATACATGCCAATTGCAACCCCTTGACATATCCTCTTCCTCTTTAGTAATCAACATTCCATTCCTCTTTGCCTCTGAGATTGTCGCATCTAACCACCGCCCAGTTGGAAAGTCATGCAATTTCTAAAGATGATCTGGAAAAGGAAGGTTTCTAGTGGCATGGTTTCACTTGAATTGCAGGTGATCTATCAAGCGTTGTTGCTTTTCCCCTTCGTACCTCTCTAGCCACTTTTGCATAATGTCTGAGTCGAGAAGGAAAAATCTCATAACCTTTTCTCGCATTGTGATGTCCATCTTCCTAATGATGCCTTGTCCCTCTGGCTCCTCCCCTGTCACCTTTGCGTTGACCTTAGTAGTCCATATTCGAGGCATCTTTGGATCAATTGAGACAAAAAATTCATTGATGAGGACAACAGACTCTTGTACAAGCCATCCTTCAGCCATGCTACCCTCGGGGTGATCCCTTTGATGAATGGACCCCTTTAAACTCTTCATAAATTTCTCCAAGAAGAACATCCACCTACTATGGACTACCCCAACAACTGCAACTTCATCGACCACATGCACAAGTACATGGATTTGGATGGTAAGAATGTTTGATGGAAAGTACTTCTCCACCATGCATACTGCTCCAAATAGCATTTAAGCGTGCTCCATCGATGTTGTCTTCTCTTATCTCTTTTGAACTGATCCAATGCACCCACTCACTGATTTTGTAGATTGTTCTTCTAATATTATCTGTCAAGCAATCCTTTATGGAAATTGGTAAGATAAACTGTAAAAAATTGTGTCAATCATAGGACCTAAGACCATTGAGATTGTCATCTCTCGTAAAAGCTGTTTTCAAACATCTCATGCACGTAGTTGGAGTTTTGAATGAAGATATATTCTTCTTCACGTGTTGCTCTTCTGCACGACTCAAAACCCATGGTTCTTTTGGTATAGCAAACTTCCCATTTGGTTTAAGTTGAGGCCACGTCTCTGGCATTTGACCCACAGCTTGCAGGTCATCTCTTTGGGCCTTGCTCTCCATTTTTCTAGTGATGTTTTTCCATATGATCTCCCCCATATTCTTGCAAAGATGTGCATTGGGTCGAGAAAATGATTAATAAGCAGGTCACTCCAGTACGGGAATTCATGGAAAATAAAAAGTCTTTTCATTCCAGGTGGCATGAAATCTCCCCTCCCCATCCACATGTTTTTCCAATCACTCGCTTTCAATGGATGCATGTCATGTTTGCATATGTTTGGTCCACGCATCTCATGTCCTTCAGGAAGAAATCTACCATGCTCCTTGTAAATTGTCTTGCTCAAATGCTCAAAGCAATGGAAGCCAATTCGAGGACCACATTTCAGACATGCATGATTGCCCGAGTAACTCAAGCCTGAAACATCATAAAATTAAAATATAAAAGCGTTGGCATAGCCAGGAATAACATGACGTGTGTGAGGGTTTCAAAGGCACTTATCTGAGCAGTCACCCAATCTTGGCCAATCGTGCATGGTCCACACGAGAGGGCCTTGCACATGTACATTCCATCGTCTGATTGGTTGGGACATACCAACCACATAGATTCATGTCCACAAGATTTGGAGCTCCTCTATAAGTGGTGCTAGATAGACGTCGATGTTCTTTGCTTTGTACTTTCCTAGGACAATGAGTGACACCAACAAATGGCCCTTCTTGATAGCTAGCCATGGTGAAGGATTATAACTAACTAGAAAAATAGGCCACGCGCTCCATGACAAACTTTGTAATCCGAATGGGTTTACTATGTCCATTGCTAGACCAAAGCGGATACATCGAGCCTCCTTCTTAAATGTAGGCCAACTTTCCTCTATGTGCTTCCATGCACGACAGTTAGGAGATACTCACATCACATCATCTGTCAATCTAGTATCAAAGAAGCCATGGACTTGCACCTGCACATGCTCTTTATTCTTGGAATGATAGGAAAGTATCGAAGGACCTTTGCAGGGATACATTTTCCTTGTGTGTCCTCTCTATACCCGTTTGATCCACAATTGGGACACTATTCCAAATTTTCATACTTATTGCAAAAAATTATACAATCATTACGACATGCATGTATTTTGTGATAATCCAAGCCCAAATTAGTAACAAGATTTTTAGCGGCGGCTGGACAAGTCGGGGGTATATGATTCCCTTCTAGCACGATTTTCTCGTTGAGAAATCTCTCATTACATGAACAAGTCGGCCCCTTGATCACATTATTGAATTGTAATTTTCACTTTATCATGCTTAGGATACAATGTATTTACCCGGAAAGCTCTGTGGCTGAGGCATCTGACCAAACATAGATAGGCTACAAATTAAGCATTGCCAATGCGGTACAAAGAACTAAGATTTTTGCACCATTGTAAAGCGGCATGCGTGCAAGAGTTTGCATCATCTCACCCTCTTTATCGTTGTTATCATGTCATTGATATGGACGGGATGGTCTGTAGTATTGTGTTAAATGTTGTCTTCTTCTATGTTTTGAATGATGGGATCCATGTCAAAGAACACGTCTAACATCTGCTCCATCTCTACTTCTTGAAATGCCACATCAAGTATTGGTTGGGAGGACTCAATCAATGGCTATTTGTTTGAAAATCTTCTTCTATGCGATGAAGTTGGAGCAATATCTACTTGCGGAGTTTGATCTGTTGTCTCTCGACCATGAGATCAATATCAAAGGTCTTGTAGTTACTCTATCGGAAAGAGACCATGATTGCGTATGTGTTGGTCGCAGATCTTTCATTTTTGAAAGATTTGATGCTTAAAATATGCACAAGAACACTCCATCCTATCGTCCATACTTTATCTACCAATGATGCAACAAATAATTGAAACACTCTAGTTGTTATAACTACACACTGCTAACTACATGACAATACATGACAACCTCACATTCTCTAGCCAGGTCCGATCCCCGCACACCTCGATCTAGAGGTGCACGGAGATTAGGACTATAGGATAATAATCTTGTCTTTATTAGTCAATGACTATATATTAAGGCTGTTGAAGTTTGTGTGCACTTTTGAAGTCCAATTGTGTTATTTTACTTCGTTTATCAATTATCGTTTGCATTTTAAAGTACACAAGGCGCTTTTGAAGTCCGATTGCGTTTTTTCAACTATTTGTCGCTAGCTCGAACAACCTCACATTCTCTAACCATGCTCGATCCCCGCACACCTCGGTTTAGAGGTGCACAGAGATTAGGAACACATGGTCGATGACTATAACTTAGTGTTTTTGAAGTCTGTGTGCGCTTTTGAAGTCCAATTGTGTTGGCTTTTCCAAACCTATAACCCATAACCTAACCCAACCTAGCCTAACATAACCTAACCTATAATAACCTAACGTACAACCAAATAAAACCTAGCCTATAACCTCACCTATAACATAACCTAATCGAAGTCTGGCTGTGTTTTTTGAAGTACACAAGTCATTTTTGAAATCCGTTTGCGTTTTTTCTACTTTTTGCGCTAGCTCTAACCTAACTTACAATCTAACCTAACTTATAACCTAAACCTAACCTAACCTAACATACCCTATAAGCTATAACCTAACCTATAGCCTATAACCTAACCTATACCCTTAATCTAACCTATACCCTAACCTAACCGAAGTCCGTTTGTGTTTTTAGAAGTACAGGAGTCATCTTTATAGCAGGTTTGCGTTTTTTCTACTATTAATTTACCATTAACTCTAGCATAACCTATAATCTAACCTAATCTATAACCTAAATCTAACCTAGCTTAACATAACCCTAAACTGAAACCTAACCGATAGGCTAACCTAACCGAAGTCTGTTGGCGTTTCTAAAAGTACACGAATCATCTTTGAAGTCGGTTTGTACTTTTTCTACTATTAATTTACCGCTACCTCTAACCTAACCTATAATCTAACCTAACATATAACCTATACCTAACCTAATCTAACATAACCCTAAACCTAAACTACAATCTAAACCTTACCTATAACCTAACCTAACTGAAGTCCCTTTGCGGTTTTTGAAGTACATTAGTCATCCTCGAAGTCCGTTTGTGTTTTTTCTACTAATAACTTGTCGCGAGCTCTAACCTAACCTATAATCTAGCCTAACTTGTAACTTAAACATAAACCTAACCTAGCCTATAATCTAACCTATAACCTAACCTAATTGAAGTCCGTTTACGTTTTTTGAAGTACACGAGTCATCTTCAAAGTTCGTTTGCATGCATTTTTTCTACTATTAAATTGTCACTAACTCTAACCTAACATAACCTATAACCTAAACCTAACCTATAACCTAATCTATCATAACCTATAACCTAACATAATCGAAGTCCGTTTGCGTTTTTTTTACTATTTGTCGCTAGCTCTAACCCAATTTATAACCGACACAATCTTGCATGGTGAATGGTATGTATTCTAATCCAACCATTGCTGTCAAGGTGTTATCTTAAATAGATCTTCCTTTGATGAAACCTTGTTGGTGAGGAGTGATACCCTTATCGAGAGGGAGAGAGTCTTAGGGTAATTGACTTGGCAATAATTTTGTAAGCTATTGACATCATGGTTATGAGCTGCCAATGTTTCATTTGGGAGAATCATAACTTTTTGAATCAAACCTATAACCTAAACATTAGTTAATTTAACCTATAACCTAACCTAACCTTTTATGTATATACAACCTAAAACCTAACATGTTGTCTAAACCTAACCTATAATCTAACTAATCTAGCCTATGAATTATAACTTAATATAACCTATAGCTTAAACCTAACCTAAAACCTAATCGAACCTAAATAACATCCTATAACCTAAGCTAACTTAACCTAAACCTAATCTAGCCTAACCTAACATAACCTAAACCTTATCTAGCCTAATGTATAATTAGCTTAACTTATAACCTATAATTTAACATATAACCTATACCTTAACCTAACCTATAACTTAAACTAAACCTAACCGAAACCTATAACCAAAACCTCATTAATCGCATGATTTCAAAAACAACATAATTCACTACAAGAGGTACTTCACATTAGCGACGCTCGCAGTACGGCGCTCAAAAGTGAAAATCCACAGCGTCGCTATTTTCTTTGTTGCATAGCGAAGCCCATAGCAACGTCGACAAGGGTAAAACATAAACCGAGAGCGCCAGAAACTTAGATCTCAGATCTGAGTTTTTGGTGCTCAAGCGAAAGAGGTAAACTGCGCTCTCCCTCTCTCTTTCTCTCTTTCTTTCCCACACACACACACACACACGAGGAGAGGAAGGAGAGCCAGGTATACTCCTTCCCTCTCCTCTCTCTCATGTTCCCTTCCTCTCTCTCTCTCTCTCTTTCACATACACACACACACACACACACACACACATTGTGTCTTTGAAAGAAAGAGAGAGAGAGAGAGAGTACACCCATGCATACACAAAAAACACATACACACACACACACATACATAAACAAAGAATGCATACACACACACATTGAGAGAGGAAAAGAGAGAGAGAGAGAGAGAGAGAGAGAGAGGAGAAAACAAAGAGAAAAAGAAAGAGAAAGAGGGAGGGAGAGAGAGAGAGAGAGAGAGAGAGAGAGAGAGAGAGGAAAAAAAAACCAAAGAGAGAGAGAGGGAGAGAAGATGAAAAGAGAGAGGTAAGGGGAGAAAACAAAGAGAGAGAGAGAGAGAGAGAGAGATTAAAAAAGTAGAGAAAATATTAAATGAAATGTTATATTAAGATTTAGGGTTATGTTCGATTTAAAATTATATTTAATTAAAATTAGGTTAGATTAAGATCTAAGATTAAGTTAGATTACATTTAACTTATATTTAAAATTTATGATAAATTTAAAATTAGATTTGACTTAAGATTAGGCTAAGATTTCAATTAGATCTAAAATTTGGTTAGCATACATTAAGATTTATGTTTATGTTGAGTTTAAAATTAGGTTAGATTTAGATTTACGTTAGACTAAGATTAGGTTAGATTTAAAATTAGGACAAGATTTAAGATTAGCTAGGTTAGATTAAAGTTAGATTACATTTATGTTGAGGATTTAACATTGGATTAGATTTAGGTTTATGTTGAGTTTAAGATTATATTAGATTTAGATTTAAGATTAAAACAAGATTTAATATTAGCTAGATTAGATGGAGATTTAAGTTAGGTTACATTTAGGTTTACATTAGAGTTAAAACTAGATTAGATCTAAATTTATGTTCGATTTAAGATTAGATTAGATTTAGGGTAGATTTTAGGACATGTCAATGAAGACTTTGCCCAAAGAGCAAACACTAGTTATACAACAATATGTATATTCCCATCACAATCTCACACCTATTAACTCACACACTAACCATATTCAGTTAATCGCAAATCACCATATGTTCAACTAGGTTAAATTTAAGATTATATTTTAGATTTAGTTTTTATATCCAAGTCTACCTTCGAGATTACAGGAAAAAAAATAGAGTTAGGCGAATGGTGATCCCTTTCTTGCTCTCTAAGGATGCGACCTTAAGTTGAAAAGCTTTCAACGGCATGACACTTAGATTGGAGGCCAACATGTAATGTGCTAAGTAACCCCTCGAACAGAGATCTGCTATGAAGAGATGTTAAGATGTTGTGAATTGCTACAGCTAGAGAAGAGGCAAAGGGGTTTTGTCCACTACATGCACTATCATGTAGATGTGGGTGTGTAGATTTCTCGTACCCACAAATATAGGCATTGACCAATAAAGACAAGATTATAACCCGGTGCTTCTGATCTCCGTGCACCTGTAGACTGAGGTGTGCGGGGATTGGACATGACTAGAGAATGTGAGGTAGTTTACAGTGTGAACAAAGAGAGAGAGAGAGAGAGAGAGAGAGAGAGAGAGAGAGAAAAGATGGATGATGTCAATAGAAGAATAAACTTATGTGCAGATTATAAGGTTTTTACATTCATTATGAGTAGTGACGAGGATGTGGGGCCATCCAACCGAAACACCTATCTCTCAACAAGGATCTTATGTCCTTGTAATCAATGCAAGCATGTTGTGCAACGGACAAGGCACGTTTCTTTGCAGCACGTTCGTGAATTTGGCGAGTTTGATCCATCTATTATAGATTGAGTTGTTGCCAATTTTAACTCATCGAACTCTGACGATGGTGAACATGCAGCAATCTTGCAACCCAATAGACATGTTCGAAGGTGCTTTGAACAAGCAATATACGTGAGGCCACAAGATGTAGCCTCTGACAGCTTGGAGGATGATCATGCAGACCATATTCCCAACGAGGCAATGTTTGAGCTTGAGATCGATGAAATAATCAAGACAAAAGGAGATCAATGTAGACTCCATACCATTCAGCAAACTAAACGTTGTGGAGGTTGTGTGCATGTTTGAGAAACACTTTCCTACTACTATGCTAACCATTCAAGTGCATCTTCTTGTTCACATAGTTAATGAGGTGGAAATAGCTAGCACAATACATTCCAGATGGATGTTATTTTTAGAATGTTTCATGAAAACACTCAAGAAATTTAAATTGTGTTTAATTTTCATTGCTTCCACTCTAGGTATGCTCCGGGTATTCTCTCACAAGCAGGGACACTTCTCAGTGTGTCGTGAAAGTCTGATACGTCGACGCAGCACTGTGCTCCGAGTGCGATGGAGATTGAGGCTGCAATGGCAAAGGAGGTGATCCGTCTCTACTCATAGATGCTGCATCTATGAGCAGGGACGGATCACCTCTTTTGCGATTGCAGCCTCAGACTCCATCGCACTACAAGTTTCATCCTTTTACAAGATACGTAGAATGCACATGGGAGACAAATTCACAAGAACTTCATAGAAATCTCTACACAGGAATCCCTCCCCCTTTATGATTCCTCTCTCTCTCTCTCTCTCTCTCTCTCTCTCTACAAGAATCCCTATCCCTATTATCTATAGTATAGATTATAACTTGTCCATGTTTTCTTCTCCATCAAATATTAAGATTAAATGTTCGTGTGTTTAATGCAGGTATGGATGATGATGAGTTTCTTTCTTCTTTGTCACCCCAGCAGGGGAGGTGGTACGAGGATCGTCATCGCTCTGGCGCACCATCACGTCATTCTTGTAATGGAATTTGCCAATTCAATTTGAGAGTAGCGGAATTTAATGAGAGTACTTTCAAGAAATGATTTTGTGAGCATAGCGGGTAGATATAATTGAAGATAGCAACATAATTATAGCAATTAGTTAACTTGGCATGGACAATACTTTTGCAAGAGAGAGAATTTAGAGAACATGACAACAGTTGAGGACCGGATTTATATGGAGCCGGTCCCCCCTCCAATAGGCATTTGTATTATGATTTCTCCCATAAAGAGAGACTTGTTACAATACATTCTTTGTGTTCCTTGTGACCTAGGTGAAACAATGAAGATGGAAAGCTTCATGCATCACCATCATAGCATAACCTAAACTTAAAGCTTTAACTATACCAAGCCTTAGTCCCAAGACCTCAAACACCTTCGAAGGTGGAGAGAGCTATTAGGGAATGAGGGTAGGGAAGAGGAAGAAGAAACATTTCGTAGGAGAAAGAATTAGTTCCTCACTTATCATACTCTTGTTGCTAGCATACATAATAGCATAGTAATGAAGAAGACGGAGATGGCAAGCTTAAGCATTGAAGCATGGCTCTTGGATGGATTTGCACTCCATAGCCAAGAGTGTTGGTGTAGGCTCTCAACCTCTACTTGCTTGGAGAAGGAGAGGGAGCTCTTGCACTTTGCATAGTACACCATGAGAGTGCTTGTGAGTGTGTGTGGGTGAGTATACCCCCTAAGCACCCCCCTAGCTTTCTTGGGTCGACCCCTCCTTGTAGCTCATGCTTGAAGCTCATTGGACCCCTCCAGGCCTAGACAATCACAAGCAGGAGCCATTACAAGCAACATGGGTAGCCTTGGGACAAGTGTCCCCCTTTCCCCTTTGAGAGAGAGGACTTGATAAATGCAAAAACAATTAGATAGTTCAAGTAATTTATCATTGGACCCCTTTGAAGCCTAGCCAATAGGCTTCAAGCAACACATTAAGGTAACACGGGTAGGGACCTGACATGTGTCCTTGCTGCCTCTTCAAGCTGGGGCTTCCCTTGTGAGTGTGAGTGTGTGTTATCTCTCTAATACCTAGGAAAAGGGCTCGCCCCTCTTGTAGGGATGCTTTTGACTTTAGGAGCTCAAGCACCTTAGTCATCAAGCATGACAAAGCACTTGGACTAGGGGGTATTCCCACAAGCATCTCAGGCAAGCATGTCAAGGCACCTCAACCACCTTAATCAAGCACCTCAAGCATGGAGTAAGTCAATCACCTCAAGCACCTTAATCAAGCACCTCAAGCAGGTCAAGCACCTCGAGCTTGGGCCGGGTTCCCACCTCAAGCTCAACCCTAGCTTACCTAAGGTCAAAGGACTTTTACACACATTATTGGAGGTCTTCAATGAAGCTAACCCTAAGGTCTTATGATCTATTGGTTAGCCTTGCTCTTGATAGACCATCTCCCATTTGGGCCCCTTTACTATTGGCCACGTGTTGAGATAGATCTATAAGCACATATCTATATCTTAACACTTGTTCCCATTTATTCTCCCACATAAAGTGATCAATTTAATATGAGAAAATCATTTGGGTTGGTTAGATATTAGATTTTATGACATTCTACTCCTTCATCTTCTCCCTCTATTTTGGAGCATTCAACCTGCGAAGCTTCGGTGTAGACGAGACGATCTTCACACTCGTCTAGGCACCACGCTCTAGTGGTGGCAACGGTGGTTGTTGTGGGGATGCCACCACTGCTACCTCGACACCGCCTCGTGTTCGAGGAGGCTCTTTACCTTACCCTTATTTTCCCTCCCCCAAACCATCCACGGCATTGCCATCTATGACAGGTTTTGTGTGGCTATCGGCCGTTCCTGGCTACACAACACTACTACTCCTCCAGGAGTCACCCTAGTCGACACTCCTCGCTTCGGGGCCCAAACTCCAATGGAGACACTTGACGTCCATACCCCCATCTAGACGTCGCTAGAGACACCTGCGGAAACACCCAAGTTCACACGTCACGGGTGAAAGGGCTTGCCGTACTCCGTCGACATCAAGAGCGGCATCATCATCTTTGAAGTACACAAGTCATTCTTGAAATCCGTTTGCATTTTTTCTACTTTTTGCGCTAGCTCTAACCTAACTTACAATCTAACCTAACTTATAACCTAAACCTAACCTAACCTAACATACCCTAGAAGCTATAACCTAACCTATACCCTTAATCTAACCTATAACCTAACCTAACCGAAGTCCATTTGCGTTTTTAGAAGTATAGGAGTCATCTTCATAGCAGGTTTGCGTTTTTTCTACTATTAATTTACCACTAACTCTAACCTAACCTATAATCTAACCTAATCTATAACCTAAACCTAACCTAGCTTAAAATAACCCTAAACTGAAACCTAACCGATAGGCTAACCTAACCGAAGTCTGTTTGCATTTCTAAAAGTACACGAACCATCTTTGAAGTCCGTTTGTACTTTTTCTACTATTAATTTACCGCTACCTCTAACTTAGCCTATAATCTAACCTAACATATAACCTATACCTAACCTAATCTAACATAACCCTAAACCTAAACTACAATCTAAACCTAACCTATAACCTAACCTAATTGATGTCCCTTTGCGGTTTTTGAAGTACATTAGTCATCCTTGAAGTCAGTTTGTGTTTTTTCTACTAATAACTTGTCGCGAGCTCTAACCTAACCTATAATCTAGCATAACTTGTAACTTAAATATAAACCTAACCTAGCCTATAATCTAACCTATAACCTAACCAAATTGAAGTCCGTTTACGTTTTTTGAAGTACACGAGTCATCTTCAAAGTTTGTTTGCATGCATTTTTTCTACTATTAAGTTGTCACTAGCTCTAACCTAACCTAACCTATAACCTAATCTATCATAACGTATAACCTAACATAATCGAAGTCCGTTTGTGTTTTTTTTAACTATTTGTCGCTAGCTCTAACCCAATTTATAACCGACACAATCTTGCATGGTGAATGGTATGTATTATAATCCAACCATTGCTGTCAAGGTGTTATCTTAAATAGATGTTCCTTTGATGAAACCTTGATGGTGAGGAGTGATACCCTTATCGAGAGGGAGAGAGTCTTAGGGTAATTGACTTGGCAATAATTTTGTAAGCTACTGACATCATGGTTATGAGCTGCCAATGTTTCATTTCGGAGCATCATAATTTTTTGAATCAAACCTATAACCTAAACATTAGTTAACTTAACCTATAACCTAACCTAACATTTTACGTATATACAACCTATAACTTGTTGCCTAAACCTAACCTATAATCTAACTAACCTAGCCTATGAATTATAACTTAATATAACCTATAGCTTAAACCTAACCTAAAACCTAATGGAACCTAAATAACATCCTATAACCTAAGCTAACTTAACCTAAACCTAATCTAGCCTAACCTAACATAACCTATAAGCTAACTTAACCTAAACCTTATCTAGCCTAATGTATAATTAGCTTAACTTATAACCTATAATTTAACATATAACAGAGAGAGAGAGAGAGAGAGAGAGAGATAAAAGATGGATGATGTCAATAGAAGAATAAATTTATGTGCAGATTATAAGGTATTTACATTCATTATGAGTAGTGACGAGGATGTGGGGCCATCCAACCGAAACAACTATCTCTCAACAAGGATCTTATGTCCTTGTAATCAATGCAAGCATGTTGTGCAACGGACAAGGCACGTTTCTTTGCAGCACGTTCGTGAATTTGGCAAGTTTGATCCATCTATTATAGATTGAGTTGTTGCCAATTTTAACTCATCGGACTCTGACGCTGGCCAACACGCAGCAATCTTGCAACCCAATAGACGTGTTCGCAGGTGCTTTGATCAAGCAGTATACGTGAGGCCACAAGATGTAGCCTCTAACAGCTTGGAGGGTGATCATGCAGACCATATTCCCAACGAGGCAATGTTTGAGCTTGAGATCGATGAAATAATCGAGACAAAAGGAGATCAATGTAGACTCCATACCATTCACCAAACTAAACGCTGTGGAGGTTGTGTGCATGTTTGAGAAACACTTTCCTACTACTATGCTAACCATTCAAGTGCATCTTCTTGTTCACATAGTTAATGAGGTGGAAATAGCTAGCACAGTACATTCCAGATGGATGTTATTTTTAGAATGTTTCATGAAAACACTCAAGAAATTTAAATTGTGTTTAATTGTCATTGCTTCCACTCTAGGTATGCTCCGGTCGCGTGTATTCTCTCACAAGCAGGGACACTCCTCAGTGTGTCGTGAAAGTCTGATACGTCGACGCAGCACTGTGCTCCGAGTGCGATGGAGATTGAGGCTGCAATGGCGAAGGAGGTGATCCATCTCTACTCATAGATGCTGCATCTATGAGCAGGGACAGATCACCTCTTTTGCGATTGCAGCCTCAGACTCCATCGCACTACAAGTTTCATCCTTTTACAAGATACGTAGAATGCACATGGGAGACAAATTCACAAGAACTTCATAGAAATCTCTACACAGGAATCCCTCCCCCTTTATGATTCCTCTCTCTCTCTCTCTCTCTCTCTCTCTCTCTCTCTACACAAGAATCCCTATACCTAATATCTATAGTATAGATTATAACTTGTCCATGTTTTCTTCTCCATCAAATATTAAGATTAAATGTTCGTGTGTTTAATTCAGGTATGGATGATGATGAGTTTCTGTCTTCTTGGTCACCCCAGGAGGGGAGGTGGTACGAGGATCGTCATCGCTCTGGCGCACCATCACGTCATTCTACTCCTTCATCGTCTCCCTCTGTTTTGGAGCATTCAACCTGCGAAGCTTCGGTGTCGACGAGACGATCTTCACACTTGTCTAGGCACGGACGCTCTAGTGGTGGCAACGGTGGTTGTTGTGGGGATGCCACCACTGCTACCTCGACACCGCCTCGTGTTCGACGAGGCTCTTTACCTTCCCCTTATTTGCCCTCCCCCAAACCATCCACGGCATTGCCATCTATGACAGGTTTTGTGTGGCTATCGGCCGTTCCTGGCTACACAACACTACTACTACTCCGGGAGTCACCCTAGTCGACACTCCTCGCTTCGGGGCCCAAACTCCAATGGAGACACTTGACGTCCATACCCCCATCTAGACGTCGCTAGAGAAACCTGCCGAAACACCCAAGTTCACACATCACGAGTGAGAGGGCTTGCCGTACTCCGTCAACATCAGGAGCGGCATCATCTTTGATGATGAAGGAAAGAAGGTGATCTTACGCATGCACGGTCTTTGCTCTCAGGTGTTTAGACACTACATACTAAACACCTGTAGTGAAGTGGCAAGTGAATTCAAAGACAGAGTCACCAGCATGCTGCATGACGAGTTTTCCATGTCAAGTCGGGACTAGCGCTTCAATGAAGACCTGATGAAGGTTCGAATGTGCGAATACTGCAAGCACAAGCATTTTGAAGTACAAAAAGCAATAAAGCATGGGTAGCACAGTTCAGATTGGCTGGCCAAAGAATGCAAAGCGAGCAACGCGCGAGAATCTTGACACGTGGAAGCAATAAAAAGTGGCAGCCAAAGCACGAGTAGAGGCAGGGAGCTCGCATCACTTAGGGAGCGACGGGTGGGCATCATTTGAGGCCAATTTTGTAAGTGTTTTTGCATTGCTCTTTAGGTTTGGTAGTTACGTCTATTTGTACTTTTAAATTCTAACATAATGGATTCTTTGTATGTTTTGAATAGTGATCGATGATAGGACGTGACCCCATGCCGTACAAGCGCGAGTATGTAGGCAGAAAGGGCTTAAACGCTTTGATAAACATTCTGAGTTCTCGCGGTGGCATAGTTAGTATTAGGGTTTACACTTTTCCATTTGTTGTATTGTTTTGTAAATTATATGGTTATACTTACAGAAAGTCTTATTGTTTTCTTCTACAAAATTCGATAGATACGTCGCTTGGATGCGATGAGACGTCTAATTAGACGACATCACTCTAGCCGTAGCTAGATAGCATTAGTTTCCTTTTCTCATAGCATGTATAATGAGACAACATGTATACGCGTACTGAGTTGTCCACCATCGAACTGTTCAACACGATGATTACGCTCAATAAAGTTGCAGGTTTTGACGGCTGGGATGAATCGCCCCACGATCCTGGACCATGATGGAGTAAGAATTGATTCATGTTGACCACAAATGGTGTAATTTGCAAACTATGTTGGTAGTGTTGAAGTGCATCAAGCTATTGTAACAGAGTTTGTGTAACATTTGCAAGGCAAAACATTGAACTAATAGGTTTTACAACATTGTCCAATCACCTTTTACTCTCTCTAGGTGTGGAACAAACCAAGTAGCTACCACAATTGAACTAGCAATGTGCAAGTCTTGAATGCCTTTTGTGAGAAAACTACTAAGAGCTCCGTTTGTGGGGTGGGGCATGAAGAGTCTGCTCTCAAGGAACTGCATGGCTAGATAATCCATGGTGTATTGAGGCCACATCATACTTTGGGGAACGAGGGATCGATGTGGGTGAGAGAGGGTGGCTCATCTTGTTGGCGAGGGATTGTACCTGAATAGGTTAAGAGCCAATTTAGAAATCTGATACTTATAATAAATCTGAAATCTGAAATCTGAATTGGAACAGCCAAGAGTAGAAGGTTTTTGGAGCACAATCGATTACCTTTTTCCACAAGTAAGCTTTTTGCGAGTTTTTGGAAAAAAGTTGGCGCAAAAGAATGTGTTAAGTGTACGTGATTTCCTCGGGCGGCCACCCAGCATTTCTACAAAAGGCGCATTAGGGCATTCTTCCCTCTCCTCCGCCATTTTGCTCCTAAGTTGTAGCTGCGCGCAGCGAGTTGGCATCGTCGCTATGGAAGGTTCTCTCTCTCTCTCTCTCTCTCCCCCCCCCCCCCCCAACCCAAAAGCCCTTTGATATTGTCGCCATTCGTCATTTCTTGACCTTGGTGGGTGGCCTTGAGTTCATTTTAGGCCTTTGGATTAATCAAGAGTCTCGCACTCTCCCCAGCCTCAAGGCAACCACGGCAAGGTTGTGTGCTGAAGTTGAGTTGATTAGTAAAGTTTCCGTCGGGCTTGAACAGTTTTTGTCAACCTCAACGTGTAGAAATTTCAAACATTATGCATGATTTTTATAATGTGTTAAGCACAACTTCGAGTGACAAACACATCAAGAAGCATCTTCGACGACAGTTGTGAAACTCACATGATTTTTTTCTAAATTTGATTAATTTTACAGACTCTACAACCTTGGGAAATTTGAGACTATTGTAGCTTCTACTTGTTATCTGAAAAAGTTATTTGGTGGATTGATGGAATCATAATTGACATCAGCTTGGATTGGGCAAGCTATTTTGAATTTTTAGAGTTTCAATTTGGCATGGTCAATCTATCTTTTTTCGTTTTTTCGTTGCTCATTAGCAACATCTAACTTTCTTTTCAACAAGTTTCACATGGTGCTTGTTATACAAGGTATTCATCTTTAATCGATAACACAAGACTACACCATGGATTCAAACATAAGTATGTATCATCAGCGCGAGTTTGAGCATCGTCCATTTGTTATACTTGTGGTTGCACCAGAGACATCTACTCTCATGGAGGATACTTGCCTAGACACATGCAAAGATGATAGCATATAATTGCTCAATTTGTAAGATTTTAGAGCATTGCAAACATGCATGTCTATAATTATAGAAGCAAAATTTGCATGCTTGAATGAGAATGTCACTAAAATGTCTAATCTAGAAGTGCAATATATGCATCAACAAACCAAGGGGCCTGCAAATTCTATCCAGCTTGGCATGCCAAGGCAACGATCTAATACGGACTGGTTATCAATTCTCACTTAGAAAGAGGTGATTTGGATGAGTTGTTGGGAAACATGCAGTTATTGACCTTTCGAGGGGAGGAAAAAGAGTGCAACAAGGATGTAGTAAATATATTCCTAAGTAGGACAATCCTTCTTGTTATGCTGATCCAAAAGAAATCTGAAACACAAATTGTGTTTCTTTGCACGCTCAAAATTGGCAGTGCTTAGAGACTCACATGAAGTATCTTGTAATTTCTTAGGCTTCTTAGCCTCTTGTGGACGCGGAGAGGTAGATTGTCTCTTGTTCTTCTTGGAATGTGTGGGAGATCTACCTTGCCATTGGCTCTTAGCCGAATTGCTATTAGTAAAAGTTTTCTTAGAGTAGGGAACATTTCCCTTCCTCTCTTGGTCATCATCATATCTTTGGGCATGATCGATGGCTTCTTCCAAAGTTTTTGGATGTTTGGTCTTGACATGAAGAACCAACATCCAAATATTTGGAATGTGTGGGAGATCTACCTAGCCATTGGCTCTTAGCTGAATTGCTCTTAGCAAAAGTGTTCTTAGAGTAGGGAACATTTTCCTTCCTCTTCTCTTGGTCATCATCATATCTTTGACCAGAACCGATGGCTTCCTCCAAAGTTTTTGGATGTTGGGTCTTGACATAAAGACGATAGTCTTTGTCAAAACCCCTATTAAAACCTCGTATCTTTTGGAAGTCATCTAAACCTTCTAGTTTTGATACGATTTACCAATACTTAGAAAGATATTGAGTGAGAGAGAGGCCAGACACGCAGCATGCATCCCATGCTAGCCAGTTCTTATCTTCTTCATTGGAGTCCAAAAAATCTTTATAGGAAGAAGCTTGAAATGCATCCCAAGATTGAGGACGAGCATCTATTGAAAATGTCATCCACCGCTTATAGGCCTTGAATTTAAGAGATAGACTTGTTTTCACAGCTTTCTTAATATTTGGGGTGTGTCTCAGCCTATGAATATCACTCCATTTGTGTAAAAACGTATGGACCGCATCCTTGTTGCGATCACGCCCTTCATCGTGAAACTCAGGAATGGTGATACTCTTAAGTAATGCATTGATACCTTCTACATCTTTTTAAGCACTTGCCTCATGGACTCCTTGAGTCGTGTGAGCTTGGATTCCTTGAACTGTGCTGCAACTAGGGCTCCTTGGAGCTATTTGTGAATTCATAAATTTCACAAGTAGTTCAATAAGGTTTGTAACATTATCATTTAGTGTAGAGAGGTTGCGTTCAAGTACGCTTTGGCGCTTTTCCAAAGTCTTCAAAGTAGCCATATCTACAAGGCCATGATCTCCTAGATCATCATCGTTATGCATATGAATATCAGCAGCACCCATGGTGGTCGAATCTTACCCTCATGGGGTGGGTTTAACCCTACTTCATGCAAGGGTTTAGTGGGCCTTCCTATGCACGCAGCCAACGGAACCTCGATGCCGTAGAGTTTCGGTCGAGTTTGCCTTTATCATACGCTATGGTGGCGTACGTGGGGCGACTGTGACTGTGACTGCTATTTGTTGTCTGTCTTCCCGTGTTGTGCACAAAACTTTGTGCCTCTTCCTTTTTTGTTGTGCTATGGAGAGGCGTGCGTCCTCCTTGCCTATGGATCGTGCGAGAGGAGATGCGCATCGCATGCACATGCAGCCCGCTCCTCTTTTCCAAATAGCTCTGATACCAGCAAGAGGGTGAGAGTAATTTTGTGTGTTAGTCTCAAAACAACCATGCTATCTTATAGCCTCTCCCTAGCATACACATTGTCAGGTCGTGCCGGTGGTCTTGCCCGTAGGACCCGTGTCCTTACAAGCTATATGTGATTTTTCTTTTTAAAGAGGATTTAAAAAAACCCAAAACAATCAAGATGAGGACGCGAGGGAGAGAATCCAGCTTGAGAGAGTATTTTCCTTAGAAGTTCTTCACTTTTTGGATGACGTCTATTGCCGCTACCTGTTTGCACAGGAAGCATCTCCAATCATGTGCCAACTTCGATCTAGACCTACACCAAAACCACTAGGAGTGGGGCAGACTAGAAGTAGCCTCCCCTGCTCGTGCATTTTCAACACATGGTCAAACTCAATCAATGCCCATGACCACTGTTGCATGTGATTCTCCCTCCTCTTTGTGCCATTGTTTCACTGCCAACACCGTGCATTGGCTTTTTAATTCACATTAAACCCTTTAAAATATGCACATGCGGCCACTTCAACTTCGGTGTCAAGTGCTTTGGTATTTGGGTGCCCTCAAAGTACACAAGAATAGGCTTACATATCCACCAAAGAATTGCACTCAACGTGTTTATCCAATAAGCCCCTCCCCCCAATCAACAAAACATTTCAAGGTACAAGATATTTCTCCAAAATGCGTTAATTGACATATATATTCTCAATAAAAGCATTGTTCAACATCATTTCCTCCTTCGACTACATTTTGAAGTGCATCTCATTTGGTATACATGCTCTTGAAGAATTCCGTGTTTGACTAAGTATCGCCATGCTCATGCCAAGCATAATTTACTCTCGCTTCTGTAAGAGCACCACATTAGGTATATTTATCCACCATCCATCTATGATGCGTTTTCCACAATCAAATGTACTCCATTTTAAATTAATTTTGGCCTTTAATATCCTCAAGCTTCATAATAAGCATGCTTATCAACCAAAAGATTATCGAGTGGACCTGTGCCTTAGTAATTGCAACATTGTTGATATATTTGTCGAAATTAGGGTTGCAGGGAAACACACATAGCTTGGAGAAGATGAAGGAAGCTCAAGGCACACAATAGAGAGTGTATTACTTAGTGTGCAATGGAAAAGATAGATAGCCCTAGAGTGATGAGCGTATATACAATGTAGGGCAGGAAAAACCTCTTAAAGAGGGAAAAAATGACTTAGTGGTCCTAAGTGTGTTTACACACATCACTACCACATGTATATGGCAACAAATCCCCCCTGGAATGATAAGGTGAATGAGAGCTGGTACATGAGTAAAGGGAAGTGCCATGACCTGAGGGCATGATCAGTCCATAAAGGGGAGTAAGACCAAAGCTTTGCAGGAAGCTTCAAACTTCTCATGAGACAATGCCTTTGTGAAAAGATCAGCAAGGTTGTCCTATGTTGGCACATAAGCCAAGTTCATCTCTCCTACTAAGAGCCTCTCCCTAACATAGTGGTAATGCACCTCAATGTGCTTTGTGCGAGCATGAAAAATTGGGTTTCTCGCAATTGTCAATGCGCTCTGACTATCAGTGTAGATAGTGTTGGCAGTGTCACTCAACCGTAGCTCTAAAGACTGCCATGTAATCAGCCTCACAACTAGAAGTGACCACAATAGGCTGCTTCTTGCTCAACCATGATATACATGAACTACCAAGCATTAAACAAGAACAACTTTTGGACACTCGTGTGTCAAAACAACCAGCCCAATCTAAGTTCAAAAAAGAATGTAAATCTGGCGGCAATGATCCCCCCTTGGGATAAAACAAACCAAGATGTAAAGTGCCACTAAGTTAGCAAAGAATCCTCATAAAATTCTGCCAATGCTTAGATCATGGGCTATGGATAAATCTACTGACCTGTGAGGCTGCAAACTGAATATCTGGCCTTGTGTTGCATACATAAATGAGGCATCCAATAGTATTTTGGTAAAGAGTGACATCTGTAGGATCACCAACATCATGAAGACTCAATTTCAGACATGTTTCTAAGGGAGTGGCAATAGGTTTGCAATCCTCAAGTCTAAACATACATAGCAATGTCTCTATATAACTTTTCTAACACAATGCAATACCACCATCACACTGCTTAAGCTGTATACCCAAGTAATGATGCAACACCCCCAAATATTTCATCTTGAAAGTAGCATTCAAAGAAGCCTTAATTTCATCAATATGTCTCATTTGGTTCAGTTATCAGCAAACCATCTATATAAACAACCACAACGAGAAGTACATCACCGTCACGCTTGACATACAATGTGCTTTCGGTGGGACTGTTATGAAAGCCTCATTTGGACGAGGAGATTGCTTTAACCCATACGAAACCTTCTTACATTTGCACACCTTATCCTCTTGTCCTTTCTTGACAAAACCGCGAGGCTGTGTTACATAAACTTCCTCAAATATGTCACCATTCAAGAAAGCAGTAACAATGTCTGATTGGTGTACATCCCAATTAAAATGAGCTGCCAATGCACATAGGAGATGAACAGTAGTCATACCACAAGTGAAGAAAAATGTTCTTCATAATCTATGCATTTTGTTGTGCATGGCCTTTTTCAACAAGCGAGCCTTATGGTGATCAACCTCACCATCCGGCTTGCGTTTCAACTTATAAACCCAGTTTGTACCAATGGCCTTTTGCCAAGAGGAAAATCACATAAAGTCCATGTGTTATTTTCTATAAGTGCATCATATTCTGATTGCATGGCAGCCATCCAACTTTTTGAATTATGTGCTTCATCAAAAGATAGAGGTTCGTCAACATCATCTAGGCTAGACATAGCCAAAGCATAACAATTTGATGCATAGATATGGAAAGAACCTGAGCGAGTACGACTAGACAAAGGTGTATCTAGTTTATTGTCACGCAAAGTATGCACCAACCATTTTTCCATACCTCTAGCCTGCTCATTTTTAGCCCTTTCCTCATCAAGTACATCATGTACATTTGCATCAGTAATAGGCTGATTTGTAACATTTTCAGAAACCCCCATAAGCTATACATTTTCCTCATTAGAATTTAAATTCATATTTCCACCATTGAAAAGAGGCAACAAAGTGTCATAAATTTGCTGTGATCTTACATTACTATCTCTAATACATGACAGCAAGGGCTGAACAGAATCTTCCACAAACACAACATTTTAGTACATAAGTGGCACACATGATGGCCTTAAGCCAAAAAGAATGCAGAAAAACTTGACTTTTGACCATACATTGTGACCTGTTTTGCCTCTTAACAACACCATTTTGATGAGGCGTATAAGTCACTGTACATTGGTTTTTTATCCCACGGCTAGCTAGAAATGCATTAAATTCATGAGACATATACTTCCCCCCTCGATCGGAACGGAGGGTGCCCATAGTACATTTTGAGACATTTTCAGCCATAGCCAAAAATCGTTTGAAGCACATAAACACTTTGTACTTTGCTTTAAGCAAAAATACCCATGCATGCCTAGAGTAATCATCAATGAAAGTCACAAAGTAAAGGTAATTTCCCAAGGACGGAGTTTGCATGGACCCACAAACATCACTATGCACAAGCTGCAATCTCCATGTGGCCCTAACTGAACCATCCTTTTGAAACTTAGAACATTGCATCTTACCCAAAATAGAGCCCTCACAAACATGTTTGATAGGTGCTTCAAGAGGCGGTAAAGAAGCAACCATATTAGATTTTTGCAAACGCAGCAAACTAGAAAAATTCAGATGCCCAAAACGTACATGACACAATTTTGCATCTGAAACAGCCCTTGAATCTGCAAATGCATTTGCAAAATTTTGTCCACACTTGCCATACAAAGTGAGCTTATACAACCCACGACACAAAGGACCGGATGCAACACTTTCATCACCAAAACTGAGATCATGAACTGTACATCTGTCATCCACAATTTTGACTACAAGTCTAAGTCTAGCAAGTGCAGATACAGACAAAAGATTCTTCTTCATCCCAGGTACATAAAGTACATCAACAAGTGTGAAAGAACTGCCATTTGCAGTAGTAAGCACAATCTTTACAATTCCCTGAACTGGATAAGAGGCATTGTTGGCACAAGTGACTGAATTCCCATGAGGGACAAACTTGAGAGAGGTGAACAATTCACAATGTGAGGTAATGTGCTTTGTAGCGCCACTGTCGAAATACCACACATGTGAATCTGCAGCAACTGACATGCATGCATCATGGACAATAGGATTGTAAAAGTGAACTCTACACTAAAATCCCATTCTTCATCAACATCAGCATCACAACCTCCTTTCACAAAAGACTCAACAATGGTTGCAGTTGTAGTGGAACTAGCTTTTGCAATTGAGCCACCCTCTTTCTTCTTTGCCTCTTTGGCCTTCAACTTAGGACACTGCTTCATCAAGTGATCATTAGCTTTACAATAATGGAAACGCAACTTCTTTTTGTCCTTATCACGAGAATTTCCACATGAATTGCTACTAGTAGAAGCATTAGGAATAGGTGATTTTCCACTCGCAAAAGAACTATAAGAAGTGGATGCATTGTTGTTACCACCTGAGTAGGAATAGAAGCATGTTCAACTGCATGCTGTCTAGTCGTTTTTTTTCTGGAAAGTGACTTGCAACAGCAATGTGCATAATGCATCAAACTTGACAACTTCAGGATTTCCTTTGGGTCATAAGTCTCCAAGTACTAGCAAAAGTCTGGTAAGGCATCAAAAACAGTCTACAGAAGGGAATTGTATGAAATGACTTCACTTGTTGAAATAAGTTGTTAATTGATATCCTTGACACTAGCAAGGAAAGTGTCCATATCATCTTCCTCATGCATAATCTTCGACTCCAATTGTTTACACAACAATGCAATTTTTGCCTCATTGCAGCTTGCATAAAGACCATCCAGAATATCCCAAGCCTATTTTGCAAATTTTGCTGAACGAATGTGAGGAGTAATGGTGCACTTCACATACAATGCAATCAATGCATGAGCTGGTGCATCCTTTACATCCCAACGAGCTTGTTATGTTGTAGGCAAAAAAACTCTAACAGCAACAATCCTTGCAACAAGACCTGCAACATCCACAACATTGCCTACATCCTCAGAACTAGGACTTACATCAATGCCCTGCACAATATTTTAGATTCCCTTTGACACAAGAAAATGTTGCATTATGTAAGCTTACATAGGGTAATTGTCCCCATCCAATCTTTCCTCAGTACCAAACATCTTGAACACATCTATGTTGTTGTCACCCATGGTAAATGATGCACGTGATGTGAAAACTATCCAAAAACAGCATAAATGAAGCGGGAACAACACGTGATATATAGAACAAGCCATAGAAGACTATAAGGGGATGTGTTATGCAGAAAACGGCACTGATAAAAATTCTGCACAAAATGACTAAATAGCTTGTGCAGCACTGCCTGTAGTGGAAAAAGGAGGCGGAAATGAGCCCAAATTAGAAATATAAGCAGACAGGCTCTACGAGTTCATCCAAAAATTTTGTTGACCTATGAACGCTCGCCAAAGCTCACTGCCATCAGAGAAAGTGAGTAGGCGTGTGCTGGAGCTATTCTGGCGACTAAGCCCGGAAGGATGCAACCTTCTCTGATACCAATTGTTGGAATTAGGGTTGTAGGGAAATGCACACAACTTGGAGAAGATGAGGGAAGCTCAAGGCATACAATAGAGAGCTGTAGGACATCCAACAACTCTAAAGTCCTTCGCATATATGGCTATGAGCCGGATTCAAGCGCATTATCCAAAAGTGGCGACAAGGTTAGTCCATTTCAAGTTATGTTTGTTTTTTGTCTATGTTTTACTTTTCATTTTGGACAAAATATCTCTGTTGTGCAAAGCAAAGTGCTTGGGCAGACTCCATATGAAGCCACTATACAAAGAAAAGTGCTTTCCTATCTTCATGTGAAGCAAAGCTTCTCTTATGTGCCCATGTATTATCGATTGACTATAGATCAATGATAGTGATACACATCTTTAGCACTCCGTGGATATAACCTCACAAGCAACACTACACTGTGATGTATCCATTCCAGTGTAATCCTGCTCGACACGTATACCAACGGCTCACATGATTGAGGCTATCATGGACCCCAAGGGCTTATTATTCTATTTTTTGCTTTGTATGCATGTACAATAGCCATCATTGCATACGCTTCCAGGTGAAAGCATGTACTG